>NC_052514.1:37931167-38008297 GCF_014356525.2 Nilaparvata lugens
GAGAGAGAGAGTATCATCTTCCTCTCCTTCTTCTTCCTCTTCTTCTTCTCCTTCTTCTTCCTCTTCTTCTTCTTCTTCTTCTTCTTCTTCTAACTAGAGCATGACAAGAGAGAGAGAGATGTGTGAGAGAGAGAGAGAGAGGTTCTTCTAAGGGGGCGGGGGAGGTGCGGCGGAGCGGGGGAGGTGCGGGGAGGTAGGATGGGTGCGGGGGGGGGGGAGGGGGGGTAAAGTCGCAAAAAACGTCCCAATTCCGGGTTATGTATCTACTACCCTTTATCATTTAAAAACTCTAAATGCTTCAACAGCTAGATTCAACACTAACTTAGACCATTTTCAACCTGAAAATGACCCAAGTTGAGGTCAAAACTAGTTGTTGAACTATTTTAAAGTTTTTAAAAAATAAAGGGTAGTCTACTACAAGATTATTATATTGTTTTTATCAATTTGTTGAAAAGAAGCTTTTAAATTAGATACTTTTAAATTATTATCTAAATTTGGGAGAGAAATAGTACAAGGAGTATCCTTAGTTTTTCTCTCCCATTCAGTGCTTCTTGTGAAAATTATAATATAATAAAATAAATAATAATGATAATAAGCCCATTTGAGTGAAGTGTTTCTGTTAATAAATTATTTATTCTACATTGTTAGAAGACGATCTGACAACAAAGCAAAGCGAGAAAGAGATAGCGCTATCCGCTTTGTTGAATTATAGACAAGGATAGCAATACCATTGCTAATCAAACACTGCCATTATAACTTGGACATCACTATAGTGAGTTGATTATTCATACATTTTTTGTGCATCAAGTCATCAATAATTGTTTTGAATATTGTTTTTAAAATACTTTTATCGTATCCTTCTCCCTTACTCATATCTCATCCACATCCCCCATCAATATCTTTTCATGTTAAAATAGACTCTTAAAACTCATGTTGAAAATATTTACGTCATCTACGAGAATCGGCTTCCCTTGGAATGAATCAATTCATCAATGAATTCCTCATTAATTAACTTTGGTAGAGAGTTAGTGGGGAGGATATTTTTAATATTCTTTCCGAAGAATGGACATTGATATGTCCAAAGCTCCGCCAATTTATGTAGATGCATAACAATATAATCATTATCTATAGTTATTATAAATTACAAATTGCTTTTTCATATCATATACAGTTCAATAATTATTTTCCTAGCCTATATCATGTAGATTCATCTATAATTTTGCTGTATTGTAAGCTATTGTATATAAGTGTATAAGCCAGTATTATATTGTAATCTACATAAATAGAGTACTCAATCAATCAATCAATTAATTAATAATATCACACGGAATACATCTATATCTTATTCAGAACGTTTCCAAGTAGATATATGTCCATGTGTGATCTGATCTAAGTAGTGAGTTAACAGCAAGAAGTTGTGGGTACATAGGACTGTTATAGACTGAATATAAATAGCTATAGGTGAAGGTTATAGGTTATGGGTTGGCTTGGTGATTGTAGTTATAGGTTAGGAGGAGATTGGTCTGCTCATGAGTGCCAGACTCATCAGACTGGTTGTACGACCTCTCTAGACTGCGCACTATAGATGGGACTGTTTATATCGATATAGTTTGGTGATGCAGTTTCATCTTTGTGGAACTGTTACATCTTCGGTCGGTGTTTAGTAGCCAGCTAGACGACCTGGAACACTTGACCTCTTGAATTCTTCTTCTCCTACTCCTCCTCCTACTACTTCTCCCTCTCCTCCTCCTCACACCTCATCCATGTCCTCCACCTCATCATTCTCCATCTCCTCCTCCTCATCATCCTTCATCTCCTCCTCCTTCTTCTCCCTTTTCTTTTTCTTCTCCCCCTTCTTCACCTCCTTCTCACCATTGACCTTCTCCTCCGCCTCATCATCATCCATCTCCTCCTTCTTCTTCTTCTCCTTTTTCTTTTTCTTGTCCCCCTTCATCTCCTCCTTCTTCTTCTCCTTATCCATCTCCTTCTTCTTCTCCTTCTTCTACTCCTTCCAATTCTCGTACTCCTTCTTCTTCTTCCACTTCTTCACATCTTCTTCTTCTTCTTCTTCCTCTATCTTCTTCTTCTTCTTCTTCTTCTTCTTTTCTCGCTTCTTCTTCTTCTTCTTCTTCTTCTTCTTCACCTTCTTTTTCTTCGCCTTCCTCTTTCTCCAAGCCTCCTTCTCCTTGTTTCTCATCACTTTTTCCTCTGTTTCCATCTTCTGCATCATCACTGGATCTTCTCTGTGCACCTTCATCATCATCTTCTTCTACTTCTCCTCCTCCTCTCCTTCTTCTTCTGCTCCTTCCTGTTCTTCTCCTTTTTCTTTATCACTCCACTTTCTCCTCATCCTCTACCATTTCGGTAGAGAGTTAGTGGGATGAATATTCTTTCCGAAGAATGGACATTGATATGTTCAAAGCTCTGCTAATTTATGTAGATGCATAACAATATTATCTATAATAATATTATTATTTAACGAAAGTCCTAAATAAATGATGTAAAACACCCCGAAGACTTCTGCTACTGCAGACATTGACAACAGGGTTAACAGGAATTTCGTTAAATTATTATTATATATAAGAATAAATAATGCATTCTCTATTTAATTCCATCTGTAACTAGTTGGCCGCTATGGCTTCGTATAAAATGAGCGCTGCTATCCAGAGATTGTCAGTTTGGTGTAAGGGTAAGCATTCCTGACTAACAATTGGGAGGTACCGGGTTCGATTCCCGGGATGGCAACTAATTTTTGGATAGTAGTTCTCATCGAATTTCCATCTAGCTGTTAACCCTGTTGTCAATGTTTGCAGTAGCAGAAGTCTTCGGGGTGATTTACAGCATTTATTTAGGATTTTCGTTAAATAATAATTATATATTAATTAGCATTTGAATAAATAATGCATTCTCTATTTAATTCCATCTGTATTTTATCTATAGCTATCACAAATTGCTTTTTTTCATATCATATACAGCTCAATAATTATTTTTTAAGTTATATTTTGTAAATTCATCTATAATTTTGCTGTATTGTAAGCTATTGTATATGAGTGTATAAGCCAGTATATATTGTAATCTACATAAATAAAGTACTCAATCAATCCTCCGACAACTAATCTACCTCCTCCTCCTCCACCAACTCCTCCACCTCTTCCTCTATCTTCTCCTCTTTCTCTTCATCCTTCTTTATCACTCTCTCTTCTCTATGGTACATTGTACTCCAATCCATTGAATAGGGTGAAGAGCATTTGAAGAACATAATACTGCTTTTAGTTTGTTGTGCAAGTTGGTCTTCGGGAGCTACACTCTGCAGTCGAAAGATAGCGCTAGCAGTGATAATCCTCTCAGTCGAAAAGATTTTTTATGGTCACTGCAGTGACTTGAAGAATATCTGATTACTAATAATATTAACAAGAGTGTTTCATCCATTGAGGTTATTTCAAACTAAATAATGATTAGAAGGATGACAGCGTATACTGAGCTACTGAGATCATGATGATTTCCTTTCATGATAATCATTCTCTCAATAATATTATTCTCAATTATTTATTTACATTCATATAACAATAATTATTCTTAATATATTATCAATAACTAATGCTCAATAAGAGGGCTATCGAACAGTTTCCAGTCAATAGATACAATCCAATCTCTTATTTGAACTATTTTACATTGCATGAAACTCTTTCTCATATTATATCCCCTTCATTTTAAAAGGTTTTCATCTCAAAAGTTGAGGCATGCCTCTTTTCGAGGCATCTCAATCAATCAATCAATTAATCTTGAATGAAAAAGACTAAGAAATTGTCAAAAAACCACTGATTTATTGATAATTAGAAAGACCGGTTTCGGTTATTACACCATTGTCAATCTCTGATAAACTGATTTGACAATTTCTTAGTCTTTTTCATTCAATATGAATAATTACCACAATATCAACTTCTAAAATACATAAAAAGTGAATCAATTGATCAATCAATTTTATTAGAAAAACATTTTTACATTGATGGGTCCTGCTAAACCCGTGGGTTTTTCTACTTCATATTTTATCAAATTGCATCAACTTTTCCTCATATTTTTATATTATGTTCAATATCGGGGGACCGAGCTTCGCTCTGGAGTACAAAAGCATAAAAAACCATTAGGAGAGAAGAAATTATAATATATTTATAGTTCATACAGAACGGTTCTATCCAATCACAGTGGATTGAGATCAATTCTCAGAAGAATACAAAAATTTATCTCACAAATGCCCGGTTGCACAAAAGCCGATTAAATTTTAATCCTGATTAATTCCACGTGAAACAAATCAGAGACGACCATTCCAAAAAGATGGCTTCTCTGATTGGTTGTACTGGAGTTAATAAGGATTAAAATTTAACCGGCTTTTGTGCAACCGGCACTAAATACCTGATTGAATGATTAGAGAAGTTCAACTGCTGACTCATAATTTTGTCTCAGTCCCACACACATGCACTCGCTCACTAACTTCCATCATCAACAGACGACGAAATTATCAGCTGTTTTACCAAGGACGTATTTATCCTTTTAATGTCCTTCAGCGAGTTATCCCAGGGTTGAGACCTAGTGCAATCGCATTTTTATATCTTAAACCGACTTTGTTCCAAATTTCGTGAGAATCGTTAGAGCCGTTTTCGAGATCTCGTCACATACAGATAAATGAACATATGAACAGAAATTGCTCGTTCAATAGTATAGGATTTCAAAAAGTTTTCATCTCAAAGGTTGAGGCATGCCACTTTTTGAAGCATCTACCTTACATTTCTACACATTGCGCTAACTTTTGCTCATATATCCCGTTCATTTCAAAGGGTTTTCATCTCAAAGGTTGAGGCATGCCTCTTTTGAGTCATCTAATTTAATTTTACCCTTTCCCCGCTCTAGAATAAAAGCATTTTTTGTGACGTTCACAAAAAATCTAAGGATCTCCAGAGACCCCTGGTGATGAAAATGATCTCAAAACATGAACCTTCCATTCACTTCTCCAAACTTGACACAATAATTCAATATTGCTCGAAAGACGTCTTCTAACAATCACTACTGTTAGTGCAGTAATCAAACAAGATGCAGTTTAATGGGATGCATTTTATTGCATAAGATGATGCATGAGATGGCTGATTTCAGACGTGCATCTCTCTACTAATTCAAACTGCCGCGTAAAATCTGTAAAAGGTAACAATTTAACTCGTAAACAGAGGTAACCTGTTATTTACATTAGATTAGAGAATTTTAATGACGTTTTATCAGAAAATTGTACGCAATTTGCCATATTTGTATTTTGTGGACTCATTTTGGAAGTGAGTTTTGATGTTTTGTTAACTACACTCAACTGAGAGAGTGATTCATTTAAAATGACTCAATGGAACTGTTTCACTTAGTGGAAAAGGTTTATTCGAACCTATCAGATGGCTAGAGTAAAGTAAGTGAGTAATAGTTGCATATACACAATAATATCACTTGGTCTCATCATTTTACTAATATAAAAAGCCATCTGCTGTTAATACTGAGGAAGTTCTACTTTTTGAATAAATTTCTCCCTATGAGTGTCCTGAGGCAGCTATATTTTGCACTTGTCGATTCAAAAATCAGCTACGGTATAAATTGTTGGGGCTCCACTTACATTAGTCACTTGAAGCCCTTAATAACTAAACAAAAATCCATAGTTCGTGCCATCAAGAAGGAGGGTAGATATGAACATTCTTTTCCTATCTTTCATAGTCTCAGATGCTTGCCTCTCAGATATATCTTTGTTTTCAAGGTATTGTATATGTTTTATGTTATGTCTGGAAACTGTGGTCATGCGTTGTTCAGGGATGTTCCCAGTTATCAAACTAGGAGAGTGACATCTGATTTACTAAGACTTCCTAAATCGTATACCACTTGTTTCCAGAAATCGTTTGTATTTCTCGGCCCTAAGTTTCTCAACAATATTCCTCTTGAAATTAAGAGAACACAAAATCGACTTGTTTTTAAAACAAAAAGTTCTTGGATGGCTTATCTAGAGACCTTATTCAATGTGGTTTCTTAGTTTAAATACTCTGATAATGGTGGTTATGCATTGGCTAAATGAGCTGGAATTGGAAAGTGAGCATGGTTAGTGTGGATGTGTGAGTGATTGGTTGCTAATTTTTTCTTTCTTTCTTCTTTTTATATTTTTCTACTTCTCTATAAATTGTGATGAATCTTTCAAATAGATCTCATGAGAAGAGAGAAAATTGTGATTACCTTTTAAAATGAAAGAATTTGCTAAAGGAATAGTTAGCGACCGAGCGATAAAGCTTACTTATCAGTAACTGTATATTAGATAAGAGTACCGTTCTGTACCGAATATTTTCTAGAAAATTATTCAATAAAATTATAATTATTCTACAAATAAAGCACGAATTATTTATGAATTGCTCATTGATTTTGAGGTTACACTTTGTTTACTATCGATCAGATGTTTTTAAAACAGTTCGAACGCAGCTGACTGATTCAAAGTATTGTCAAATAAATGTCATGCTGGCTTCACACAAGATATAATATCATTTCTAAAAATTAGAAAACTATCAATAAAGGACCAAGAATTTCGAATAAAAAAATAAAATGTATGTATTATCATTGAAATTATTTATTATTTAAGAAATTATATTATATGTCAGGTCTTATTGTAACTAACTAGGTCATAGCATGAACAGTATATTATTGATAAAACGGCAGAAATTAATTATAACAGTCTCAAACCTAATAAAAATTGTATAAGAATATTAATTTATTAATGATTAATTCAACTGAACCACATGGTAATTAAATCTCTTTGGCAAGCCTAAGCCAATCATAGTGCATAGAAATAGCACCAAAAAGGTGATCGTTTGAAAGAAACACATGTTAATCTACTATCAGACAACAACCCTGCCTTATCATATACGCTAGCACATGTACATTGTATGAGAGGAACTATGTATAGAAGATTAAGCAGTTTTAAGAATTACATAAATTGAATTATTATTGTAATTAAAGGAATTATATTCTACTGCCTGCCACTGACGTCACGTCTACGTCACAATCGTTCTACCAATGGCAAATTTTCATGCAAATTATTACATCGAGATTCTCAGAAGAAAGGTCTAGCCAAGAAGCTTAGAGAAAAAGACAGCACTTCCCTTTTGAAATCCTCACCGTTCAGATCTCTTTATAGTTACCAAGACCTATTCGTAAAAATTTCTTGTTCGATTTTATATGTTCTATTTGTGAGCCGATATTTTAGGCCAATCTATTTGTTATTTGTAAATTTACCTTCATCAATCGATAAATTTAAAAGTTTAAAGTAAATTATCCCTTAATTAATTTGGTGAAGGAGATATTTAAATTAATTCCACACGTGCTGAAACCGAAGCCTGGACCCGCTGCCGATCAAACGATTTTTGATCTAAAGAAGAAAACCACGACCACCAAGGAATTCCACGTGAGTTATAAGTTTTAAAAGGGGCCCCAATCTACGCTTCGAAAAATATTTCAGTGCAGAAACATAAATTTTTTCTTCGTTAAATTATTAGCCACGCCGACAAGCGCTTTAGCATTTAAGAGCCTAGAATTTATCCATATAGAATTTATAAGAACTTGTAGTTGATTAGCTATCCTCCGCTGCCAGAACCACGACCCCGAGCATTTTAAAAATATTTTATAATTCATTTTTCACTATTTTTTCAAAACTGTTAAATTTTATCAATTGTAAAACTCTATCGAATCACGCATGGTATCATGCAAGCACAAGAAAATTTTTAACTATTCTGTTAATGCTAAATTATTATCAACCTGTAAATCAAATTCTGAATCTGCACTGTATGATCATATATTTTATTATAATATATTTCAGTTTTTGTTAATTCGCTTTCTGAGTTCGATTATTTCTTAAGCCTGTCAATTATTGTGTCTGATACGTTCTATATCATAAAGAACCGATCGAATACGATCATTGGAATAATTGAATTAAGCTGGATATTGGAACAGGTCTAAGTGGATGTAGTGAGTGGGGTCAGATTGAGATATTTATTCTTTGTCCTTACCCGCTCATATATCAGCTTTTATCTGTTACCTACCTCGACTTAGGAGCGAACACATCAATTGTACAGCAGATGCAGCCAGAGATCATATAAATTCCTACAATAGAGCTTAAAACCCGACAAGACTCTGTTCTCAAAGTATATTCTGAACGATATTTGGTCCAAATACCGTATTTTAATCCTTCAGAACTTATTAGAGACGCAGTCCCGTAAATTATCTACATCGGGATTTTTGCTCGACCTGTATGATTTTGTATGCTCATTCTTCACAGGTAATAATTTTAAGGTATCCGTATTCAGTGTTTAGCGATTGCTACACTGCTTATAAAAAATTTCATCTTTATACAATCTGTCATTAGAAGAATCAAGGGTGAGCGAGCGTTTAGGCCTCCCGCGATTCCGACAATTGTATTGAATCTTGTAGTGAGTCAATCAGTCTGGTGTTCACTCAGCGTCCACATACGCATTGCAAAATTTATAGCCTCTACACCATTGACTCAGTACAAGATTCACCATACATACGTGAGGCATTTAAATACAGCATTACATCACCCTACGTGTATTGTCCTATCCTTGGAGGTGAGAGTGACTCCCCCAGGAAGAGCTTCACAAAATTCATAAATTATCAGATTCATTCCTGCTCGCAGATGTAGAGTTTTGTACTCTCAGCAAGCAGTATTTTTCTATCCAAATTCACAAATTAGTCCTGGTTTAGCATGCTCGAATTCTTGTCTGATGTTATTGTTTAATAAATTAGACTCTTATGTACTTTATAAATTATTAACTTATTACTCTAATATTGTTAAGCTGTATTATCTTTTCTCATGATTTGTAAATATTGTGGATTGGATTGAATAAAATTGGAATTTGAATTTGAGTTTGAAAGTTATATATGTTTATTTCCGATAGTTGAAAATTAACTGGTAGGTTGTGAATTTTCATTCAATAGAGAGTTTGGAAATGATCCATTAGGAAAAAGTATTAGACACAATTTTGTGTGAAAGTATTATTACCTTGGTGTGTAGACATTTCTTTTTATATTGGGAGAGTTAACAATTAAAATGGTATAATCAAAAGAGGGTAGAAAGAGGGTAAAAGAGGGTTCTTTAGACCTGTTGTCAGGATCAGTTAACAATAATATTTTTCAAGAGAAACTACAGTAAACCTGAAGTTCGAGCATGTCAAGCCCCGTACACACACATTGATTTTTGTTCGTACGATATGTACATAAGGCCGTCCTTATGAATTTTGTTGGATCAAAACAGATGATGTTTGTCAAGTTATTTTTAATCTGATTGAATTTATAGAAAATCTGGTGTGACGCACTCACATAACTTTCCTTGTCGTTATGAAAATTGATCACCTGACGCTAGTGTTCCCGCGCATCGCAAGTCTACTATTAAAAGATTTGAGCCAGCTGGTGACAGGGCAATAACGCTTGAGACACACGAGGTCTGCTATCTCTTCATAGTGAATCATTCAATAGAATCAACAGTTTGCAATTGGATAATCACATTTTCTCGAATTTCGAGCTTATTTTCAATTTTAGGTGAAAATTTTACTGGACATTGTAGAGATTCTCATGCTCAATCTTTTCCACTCGAAATTTCTTGTTTAAATTGTTATCTGAAGCCTGATAATTGAGAATCTTTAATCAAACTTTGCATGGATGGGGAAGAGCTCCTGAAATTTTTACAGATATATGGAGTTTGTTACAGTTGATAGAGCTTATCGATGACTATTTCAGGTATGAACTTGATCAAAATCGTTGGAGCCGTTTTCGATAAAATCGCGAAAAACCATGTTTTTGACAACATTTTCGCCATTTTAGCCGCCATCTTGAATCGCATTTGATTGAAATTGTTCGTGTCGGATCCTTATATTGTAAGGACCTTACGTTCTAAATTCCAAGTCATTCCGTTAATTGGGATATGAGATATCGTGTACACAGACGCACATACACTCATACACACACACACACACACACACACACACACACACTCACACACACACACACACACACACACACACACACACACACACACACACACACACACACACACAACACACACACACACACACACACACACACACACACACACACACACACACACACACACACACACACACACACACACACACACACACTTTTTGGACTCAGGGGACTTTGAAACGTATAGAAATTTAGAAATTGGGGTACCTTAATTTTTTTCGGAAAGCAATACTTTCCTTACCTATGGTAATAGGGCAAGGAAAGTAATACGGGGCTCAAGTCTTGAGAATCTCATTAAACTGATTATCGACTGACATTGGATCAATTATCTATTCATCCATTTATTTATTCATGAAAACATGCATGTGTTCTATTACATTATTGATAATGCAAAATCTTCGATTACCCTCCTTTGATGATTCCGTTTTGCGCCTCATAAATTCACTATCCGATTTCTTATCTTATTTTATACTTGAGTTCCCACATTCAATATTGATTTCGACGTCGGTCCGTGAATGGGGTTCTTGATTTTGGGTTGAATGTTGGATGTCTAGCCGGACGAGTTGGATCAACTGAAAATAGATTAACTTGAATCGAAACATCCGACATCCCAAGGTCAGCCCCTTGTCAGAGTCGAGTTGGAACGTGAATGGGGATGTTGGACTAATTTGTGGACAAACAGTGGGAGTGTAAGTGATGACTAGTGGTCTGACTAGTGGTCTGACTAGTGGTCCGACTAGTGGTCCGACTAGTGGTCCGACTAGTGGTCTCACTAACCTATCAGTTCAACATTGTTGGACCACCAGTAGTATAGTCAAACTCTATTACGCCATCAATTCCACAAATGTGGGTAACGGATGAAGCAGAAGGTAGAAGTATAGGTGAAGAAGATAGAACGTAGAAGGTGAAGAAGTTTATAGTGAGGTCCACGTTATAATGACAGTATCTGAATAACTTTGGTTTTGCTATCCTTGTCTATCTTTCGACAAAGCCGGTGGGACTATCCTTTTCTAGGTCCACAACGGTGCCAATTATGTTTTTGACAGTGTAGAAATATGATTAATTAATGCAGAGAATCGGCATCGCCATTCTTCTATTTTTATTCACTGTCATTATAACGTGGACCTCACTATAGTGAATTGCCCGCTTTCTGAACAATAACTTCCCAACTTGGATTTAATAAGATGTCCAACAATAATTATTATAAATAATTATTATTAGACGAAAATCCAAATTAAATGCTGTAATTCACCTCGAACACTTCTGCTACTTCAAATATTGACAACAGCTGGATGGAAATTCGATGAGCGCTACTATTCAAAAATTATTTGTCAGCCCGGGAATCGAATCCAGTACCTCCTAATTGCCGGTCAGGAATGCTTCCCGGGCTGACAAATAATACTTTTTGAATAGTAGCGCTCATCGAATTTCCATCTAGCTGTTTACCCTGTTGTCAATTTTGCAGTAGCAGAAGTCTTCGGGGTGATTTACAGCATTTAATTTGGATTTTCGTTCAATAATAATCATTAATTCATTGGTATTTGAATAATTGCAATATCTCAGTAATTTCCATCCGTTAATGTTTATGAATGGACTTAATACTTCTTATGCTATCTTTGCTCTATGGTATCACCATAGATGATTCAGTATCACCACAAAAGATACAGTATCATCTCAACTTGATACACAACACCATAATTTGATTGATACGAAACTCCCAAACATTGAATGAATTCTAAAAACCATGGCATATCTTTTTATGCTCTCTTTGCTCTATGGTATCATCATAAATGACTCAGTATCACCACAAAAGATCTATATCATCTCAACTTGTTCATGATACTGATACAGTATCATGAACTGACTTTGTCAATTACCTATATTGGTCTACGACAATAAAATCTATTTATTTATATTCTTTTATCTCAAGAGATTTATTATTAATATTAATATGAGATGCATAATAAGTTATGTCTCCTAAAGAAAGAAATATTGGAATGAGAAATAGATAACAAGGAAAGAAATGCCGTATGAGGAAGGAATTACATGGAAGACGTTAAGAAAGACATGGAAGACGAAATAAACAAAGCACTTCGATTCTTGATGATTAATTAGATAATAATTATCACAGAGAAACAATATCGTAAGTAGATATCCCATGGTATAGGGCATTTATGTCGCAACTTTTACTGTTATCTCAAGCCGATTACTGTCGATTATTGTAGATTTTTACTGTTTTGACCGGGTAAGAGTGTATGAGCGGCACAATATGAGAGACTACCAGCGTCATAAAGCTTCACAGGAAAGAACTACGTGGACTATCAGCTTGAGATAACAGTAAAAGTTGCGACATAAACGCCCTATACCATGGGATATCTACTTATGCTATTGTTTCTCTATGATAATAATACTGTCACCATAGTATACTGTTCCATCCACATAAGATATTTCTTACAAAATGGCTGTTCTAACAAACATGATAATTCAATACTATTCAAAAAAAAAATACTAATTGCAGAGAGCATATTAATTTTATTATCAATCACTTGAACCGCAATCATTATTCTCACAAATACAGTCTTGTCAACTTTGGTTGTTTGGAACTGCTAACTCGCTCCCACCAAAATGGAGTATACCATTTGTCATTGACCAATAGGATTGAAGGGCGTGTGCTAGAACAAAGCTGGTCGCTTGTGATTGGTGGAAGAGTTTTTAACCTAGTTGGGAGTAGTTCTATATTTGTCCGGTAGATGGCAGTTGATTTAATTGATTTTGTATGCTCTACAGAAATGGTAATATTTTCATTTATTATTTTTTTTATTATCTTCCAATCTCCTTATAATGACATCATAGCCGAAACATGTTGTGTCTAAACTATTTCAAGAGGGTACTCAGATCTATATTTATTTTTATTTATATGGTAATGTTGCCAATTTTTAGTTTTTTAATGAGTCAAGTAAAGTGAGAACTGCTGTGATGATATCCAACCTCCGTTAGAAGAAAAAGACGAAGAAGACGACGAAGAAGAAGAAGAAGACGAAGAAGAAGAAGAACAACAACAACAACAACATCATCATCAACAAGAATAATAATAATAATAATAATAATAAGAACAACAACAACAACATCATCAAGAAGAAGAAGAAGAAGAAGAAGAAGAAGAAGAAGAGTTTATGTAGATTATCAAGAGATCTAATAACTTGAAGAAGATTTTGTAAAGGAACAGTGGAACGGATCTACTGATTCCAATGAACAATAAACTGTTACCATCAACCTTGCTTATTGCTATTTGACCGATAAACTTATAACTATTAAACAATCTTAACCATAACTGTAACCAGGATTCGTAGCAGTTCCATTATTACTGTATAAATAAACAAGGCACCTGATACTGTTCTATCACAGATGACCTTGCAGTGAATGACTCATCCCACTCTCAATAATGACTGTCTTCTTCTTATGGGATGGAACTGCTATTGACATTCATGAGTAATCACAACCTCTGAATAAAGGATATTGTATAAAGAATAGGCTAATTATTAAGTAAAAGGGAAAGTCAACTGAGAATAAAGGCCTATTCGAACCGCTGTGAAATCCTGGAATGAGGAATAATGGCTGGAATAATATCATAATGTAAAGATAGCATGAGCTATATCTTTATATCTAAAATAGCCTGAACACCAGTCGTTAGGTCATGTCAGAGGCCCTGAAATTGATCAGTTGCGACCTGAAAACTCTGACACCAGACCTCAGCCAGCCAGGTCACTCGAAATTATTGATAATAATAATTATTATTGACCGAGCGAAGTGAAGTCTAAGATTCAAGTCGATGGTTTTGCATTTCTCTTTATGTTTAAATGTTTTTTGTTTATATTTATGTTCTTATGTTCCGCATTTACAGTGAAACGCAGCATCAGATTTCCATGAAATTTGACAGGTATGTTCCTTTTTGAATTTCGCGTCGACGTATACATACGGTTTTTCAAAATTTTGCATTTTAAGTATAATACAAAAGGGAAGGGTGTCTCCTTTAAACGCCAATATTACCGTAAAATCAGACTTTGGAATTATTCATCATAAATCAGCTGTCTAGTGGACTATAATACTACCCGTTCAAAAAAATCGAACATCTTGAAAATGTATCTTTACATCAACGTTAGTAGACAGTTGACTATAATAAGACAGAAAGCTCTATGTTTATTTAGGATTTCTACTATACATTTCGAATTGATAAATTATTTATTAATTTTTGAGGAAACATAACAAGAGGTCAATGTTACTGGGCGCGAGGTCTACTGTTCACAGAACTAGCCTACCAGTTATTGACCGAGCGAAATGTGGTCTAAGATTCAAGTCTACTGTTTCGCATTTCTCTTTATGTTTATATGTTCACATTTATGTTCAGCATTTACGGCGAAACGCAGCAATAGATTTTCATGAAATTTGACAGGTATGTTCCTTTTTGAATTCCGCGTCGACGTATACATGAGGTTTTTTGAAATGTTGAGTTTTAAGGATAATACAAAAAAGGAGTCTCCTTCGAAAGCCAATATTAGAGTAAAAATTAGACTATAGAATAATTCATCATAAATCAGCTGTCGAGTGGATTATAAATTGCATGCAATGACGCATGCAATTCAATATCTCAATGCAACTTATTGAAAAAACAGCTGTTTTGTGGACTATTAATTGTATGCAGTGAGGCAAGCAATAATTGATAACTTGAAGTAGCATAGTATTTTCTCCCGACTTTTTTCTGCTTTCAAGTCGGTAAGCTTTTGATGATAGTGGCATATAGCTGTTTACATCAAATTATTATAATTATCGATACAACAACCCAAAAAGCCGCCATTAATCGTTTATACATCGATATCTCGCCGACACGACAGGACAGCACAGAATTTTCTCTGATGGCAGTATTAGAGGAGAATGTGGACTGCGCGAGGTCTACTGTTCACAGAACTACTAGTTTAGATAACGAGTAACAATAATATTATTTCATGCCTTGTTCATCAAGTACGATAGAGAAAGAACAAACTTTCAAGATTCTTGCTTCAATTTTTAAGTGAGCAATACAGGAATGTAGGAACAGATGTTATAATCAAATACTTTCTCGGTTCGTCACATTACTCGAGAGATTACACTGATCTTACTAAATAATCTATTCTTGAGAAGACCTTGCATGCTAATTTACAGACACTCACTCATCATTTGAAAACCCGTAATTAACTCACACTGTATAACAATTACAGTTACAAAAGTATTCATAAGTCGGTACAAGACAAAGGATTAGCGAAGCTGAGAAATCTGTTGTGGTAGATATGTGACATTTTGTGAAATTTATCGATTATTGTAATGAAAGTATGGAATGCTTCAGTACAGTAAATCACTTTCAAAGCAGATGCTAATAATAGTTATTAGATGGTTTAAGTTGGCTACCAGTGAATTAATACTTATTTGATAAATATATGCTTATTGAAAATGAGGGAAAGGACAAAATGCTTCAGAGTTTTCCTACAGCCTTCAACATGGAGAATAATATAACGATGATGAATAGTTGAGAAGGTTCTGGGTGTGTTATGAATAATTATTGAGTGATTTTTAGACAAATTTCATAGCCGAGTATGAACTATTCTAGTAGCTTAATTTTCAATTTGGGAGAGGAATAGCACATGGTTATCTTATTTTTTCTCTCCCTATAATTTTGATGATGTACTTATTGTATGAATCAATAAAGAATCAATCAATCAATATTGTCATAGCTTGATATTCAGTTGGATGAAAAATGATAATTATAGCCTGAATGCTTCGATAGTAGAGTATCCTGGTTTATGTCATAGCTTGATATTCAAAGTTTGATAAAAATTATATAGCCTAAATGTTTCGATATTAGATATATTAATGTGTGTAACTTAGAGACTTAGTTGAAGTTTGGGATCTCACTTTAATATTCATCATGAAAGGTCAAATATATTTGTTCAATTTTACATTTTATTTTATTATAAGATCAAATATTTTTGTTCTGATTTCAATTCCATTCTATTTAAATTTTTCTCTATATTGGAATAAAAAAAAAGCTATAGACTACTATAGAAGATTTGTGTCGGAACTGAAAAATTATTACCTGATAAATAAGTAACTAGGGAGTTCGCAATCAAATTGTATTTTTTTCTGTAGGGATACTTTTGGATATAAATAAAAATAGAAATCCAAGTACCCTTCCTAAAATTATCTAGTAACAACATGTTTTGGCTATATGAATTCATATCCAGATTACCAGACCATTATCAGGTCTTGATAATCTAAGGGTAGACTACTTGGATTTCTATTTTTATTCAACTAGGGAACTATGAGTTGATCTAAGAAATCAATCAGGTGAGGTGTATACAATCTTCTCTTAACTATAAATGATAAATATATATATAAATGATACTTATACTATAGTGTTGAGGAATAAAAAATAAATTGCACACCATGAAAGTTTCATACATATATTACATAAATAATGCAAAGATCAGTCGAGGCAAAAAATATATATAGAGCGATAAAAAATATAATATAAAAATAGAACAATAATTGAAATCAATAAAAATATCACAGGCTAACTTTATATTCTAGATTTATGGCACGAATCATTACCATGTGCCTTTATCTTAAAATCATATGCATTCTGTTGCATGTAGCTGCGATATGCGCTTGCTAATACTTGTCGACTTGGATAATTCAATCAAAAAATGTGTGCTCTAAGATCAGCTTGATAAATTAGCCACTAATAATCCAAATATATATATATATTAAAATCTCTAGTATTTAGTAGATTTATTTGTATCGAATATATATTTTTATCTCAGGGTGCAAGATTCGGCACCTGACGGAATAGGTAGAGCCATTCATCTAGTGAATTAGAACTATAATAAATTATCGCAAATTGTATTGCAAAAAATTAAATATTATATGCATATGTTTTAATAGCCTAGATTTCGTACTTCTTTGATTAAATAGAAATTTCTAAAATATTGATCTATATTTTTCTTTCAAATAAATACCTTTAATACTAATTTTACTTGCGCAAGTATTACTCTTATTAATTTCTCAATTTATAATAAAACCCTTTCGGCGAGCTAGCTTTGATCATCAGATTAATTCGAAGCACTAGGGCGCCCATCACTAATTCAAATTTAATCACTCACGTGTCGAAAATCTTCTTGTAAGCCGCCGATGTCGATCCAACTCCATGTGGTCCGGGAATATGGTAGCCGGAATCGTCTCCTCCAAGGGGTTATAAATTTAATTAAAAATGAAAATGACTTCTGCTTCACAATAGCATCACGAAGTCTTTTAAGAAATTTAATAATTTACTTTAACTTTAACTTTTACAAAATCATTAGTAAGGTACTTCGCTCTAAAATATTTGGGGTCCTCTTATGGTGGCATTTGGCTGGCGAGTGCTGGTTCTTCCTTCTCAAGTTTTACAGATCCTCTTTCCGACTTTCAAATTAGCATAAAATTTAAATATCTTAGTCCTCCGCCATTTAGGTTCAAATAGATCTTACAAAAAATACCAAAATATTGCTTAGATTATATGATTAATAATTTCTTTGCATTCGAGCCATATCGATAACATAGATTACACAAATTTTAACACAAAATCTAGTACATTTATATAAATATATAGAAATATTTTTGAACTGGCCTACAGTTGCCGCCTATTAACTGCCGTTTTACTATTGGTGCATGCAAATTTTATTCGGTATTCATGCGCCTGGTAACTCTTATTTCCTGAATACATTAAATTATTTTTATTTGGTTTTTTATTTATGCTCTTTGCATGCTAGTTAATATTCTATACATTAATATTAATTCCATGCTACCTAATAATTAGCCACGTGGACGGGTGTTTTTTCATATTGCACACCATCTGATTGCAATAAAGCTCTGCCAAGGGGTTTTGGTCAGATTCTACGTTCCTCGGTTTGATCGATCTCTAGGTCACCGATCCGTGAATACATGTACATAACCTCAATCTTCAAATATTTTATATAATAATCTATTTATGAGCAATAAACTTCCTTCAAATCCTTTTTAGGTTCTTGTACCATTTAGCCAGAATAAGCTGATGCTATCTAATCTTAGTTATTATCTATTTGGCGATATTAGCCAGTTACTTTATTTCAGACCTATTACTGTTTCTGTTAGGGCTTTTTGTCTACCCAGATTTAATATGTTACACGCGCCCCTGGGTTTGAATTCAAAATATTTGAGAATCACAATGTTTTTAATGAAAACCCACCCTTCAATACATCGATATACACTATACTTTATTTATAAATTATACTCTCATACTTCTATCACAGTTCGCAGACATATTTGCTGCATCTCCTTTATACCTTTATCAAATACAATAACAAATTCTCCTCCTCAACACACATAAAATATCATAAATATAAACTTCTAAACGTACTCCTCCTGACAACACTTAACATATAGTAATTTTTAAATTCGCCGCTTGCAGGGCCGCCAACCTAACTACACACATTTCATAATTCTCACAAATGATTCCTTTTAGACAATAATTTCGATTCACAAAACTTCTGGGCTTATATCTTATAGTATTTCTTAGGTCTTAATATAAATAATTTTCTATACATCAGGTACAATACTTTTCTTTTGCTAATGGCTCTTTGGTTTTGGTAGCTGGTATTCACTTTAAGTCTTTTTCAGGTAACAAACGTGGCATAATTAAAAGTAATAAATATAAAACATATAAATAAATATATCGACATTAATAAATATAATAAATAACAATAATAAATAACTTTTTGGGTACAGTATTTCTTTTTATAAACATATGTTCAACAGACGTCACATATTTGATTTAGGTGGCTTTGCTCAGCTGGTCGCTGTTCTACATTTCATAGTGCTACATGTTACATCAGAATTTGCTGTCGACTTTCATAACTAACCTAACTGCTCAATTTTTTCTCTTAAAAAGGTAATTAACAAATTTTAATTTTATTATCCCCGCTTGTGTCCTTTTTTATCTGATGTATATAATTTAATTACATATTTAAAAATTGTTCTTTTCCTTATTGCAGGCTTCTAACGGCTGGAAGGAATTAAACATTGGATTGTTGCCACGAGGTCCTATACCAATATTAAATTTATTAAGGAAGGTTAGTAATCGGTTTGATAATAATGTTTTCATTGATTTCTTATCATATTTATTTCAAATTCTGTGATATGGCTTAATATTGGCTACATTTTCCCACCAAACAATGTGCGTGTTCTCACTCTCTTGTAACTGAACTGTGTTATGCTGCGATATGGCTACTATAGTGAATGGCCCTGAATAAATTAAAAAGAATTTGCGAGTTACTTTCTCCAAAGCATTTGATAACCTGTGGCTCTTTACTAAAACTTCATCTCCAATGTTATATGAAAATATTTTATATGCTCGGTCGTGGAATCTCTTTCTGCTATCTGCCTTCTGCTCTAGCTTTAACCTTACCAGATGATGGATATTAGGGTTTGTTAACTTATTCACTTCTGAGCTTGGAAAATCAATTAATTTTTCGATAAATGTATTATTCCTTTTACCGAATATGATTTCGTAAGGCGTACGACCGGTGCTTTCATTTAGGCTATTATTATAGCATTCTTCTAAAAATGGTATATACCTAACCCATTGTTGGTGTTTTTCATTACAGTACGTCCGCATAAAACGAGAGATCTCTGCCATACGTCGCTCTACCGGATTAGCGCTGGGGCTGTAAAGAGATGTCCTCGACCATTTAATATTAGCCAGGTGAAGTATTTCTTTCCACTGCTTGCTACAAAAATAGGTTGCGTTGTCTGATAGTACTCGTTTGGGCTTTCCTACTTCACTTGTCCATCTTTCCGTTATGCATCGGGCCAAAACTTCTCCGGTCAATTTGCCTATGGGAAATAGCATGGTATATTTTGAAAAAACACATGTAAGAACGAATATATATTTTTTTCCGTATTGCGCCATGGGCAATGGACCATATATATCCGCTGATATCAATTCCAATGGTGCGTTGGGGAGAATGGGATTCATTTCACCTCTGATATGGTATCGCGGGTATTTGGCTTTCTGGCATATATCGCAAGCTTTCACTATTTTGGCCACTTTTTTATGCATGCTTTTAAAATAACAGCTTTCTTTTAGTAGGTGGAGGGTCTTCGTAGTTCCAAAATGTCCAATGCGTTCGTGAGCTTCTTTTATCAAATCTGTTTCCATATTAGCGGGGATGATTAGGCGCCAGTCGTAAGTATTTTTAGCCGGTCGGTGGAACATAAATCCTTTGTAGCGGGTATACTGTCGCAGGTAGTCGGGCGGTTCGGCAGCTCCTTCTTCCATCAGTTCACGGATCCGGGACAGTCTTGGGTCTTCATATTGGGCGATACGGATTCTTTCAGGTGTTAACATGGCGGTATGAATTCGTGGTTGGATGTTGGGAGGATATGGTATGCTTTCTCCACTCTTTACGGCGAAACATCTCAGGTTGGTATCTTGACAATATGTAGCGTCTATTTCTCTGGATAGAAAGTCGGCGGTCTGATTTTTCTTTCCTGGCAGATGGGTCAATTCGATGTCGTATTCTTGAAGCGCAAGAAACCATCTAGATAAGCGGTTGTGATTCAATTTGGCTGTTTTGAAAAATGTTAAGGCTTTGTGGTCGGTATTGATAAATATCTTATTGCCGAGTAACAATGTCCGGTACTTAATACATACTTCCACAATACTCAACAACTCTTTTTCGGTCACAGAATAACGACGCTGGGCTGGATTGAGTGTCTTACTAAAAAATGCTAACACTCCTTTCTCTCCTTGCTCATCTTCTTGAAAAATCTCTGCGCCTATCGCGTAATCTGATGCATCGACATTCAAGAAAAAAGGTTTCTTTAGGTTAGGGTGTTTCAACACGACGGAATTTAGGAAGGCTTCTTTTAGTTGTTGGAATATGATCTCTTCTTTATCAGTCCAAATCCAAGGCTTGGTACTAGACAGTATATGACTGAGTTGAGCGGTGTAGTGTGACATTTGTTTATTAAAACGGCGGTAGAATTGTAAAAATCCAATAAACTTTTGCAATTGTTTACGGTTGGTTGGTGATGGAAATTGTCTGATGGCTAATAATTTGTCCGGGTCCTGTGATATGCCAGTAGGTGTAATTATGTGTCCTAGATATTTCACCTCTCTCGCAAAAAATTCACACTTAGATAATTTGAGTTTCAATCCGCAATTTATCAATCTATCAAATACTATATCTAAATGCTGGCAATGTTCACGTATATTCTGTGAGGCTATTAATCCATCGTCCACGTATAATGTACAGTAGTCACTGATATCGTCTCCTAGCGCCTGTCTCAAACATCGTATGAATATAGCCATAGCATTTCTTAATCCAAACGCTAAACGAGTGAACCTATAATTGCGTCCATTAAACAGGAAGGATAAATAATCGCGCGATTCCGGTGCTACTTGGACTTGCCAATATCCTGCGCTCAGATCTACCGTTGAATATATGGTCTTGCCATGGAAGGTTTGCATAACTTGTTCAATTTGGTCTGGTCCTTCTCGGTCATCATCCAATATGCGGTTCAAGGCGCGAGCGTCCAGACAGAGTCTCACTGTTCCATCCTTTTTGGCTACACACACAATCGGCAAACTATAGGGTGCTGTGGATTCTTCTATAATTCCTAGTTGTTCCATGCGAGATATTTCTGCTATGGCGGCGGATCGATAGGTGAACGGTATGGGGTATGATTTGCGGTAATACGTGTCGTGTGGTTTAACGTTGAGTGAACATTTGAAGTGAGTAGCTAGGCCAGGTTGTTCGGAAAAAACGTCTGCATTTTTGCGGAATACTTGAATTATTTCTTGTCTAGTGTCAGGGTGCCAATCGGTACGTTGATGAATTCTGTTTATCAGTATCTCTAACAATTCTTCGGTACTAGAGTCGGCTCTTGACGGTGCTCGGTCCTTCGTTGTTAGGCTTAATACCTCCATACACTCCATAGCATTTTCTATTCCGTGGATACCCCACTCCCTCGGCACGCCTTCCATGTAGTGAGCGAAATGTACCTCAGCGATTCCTTCAGTGCGTTTCTTCAGATCAAGGGGTACTATGACTTCGTATGCTTCGGTTTCGGTAAATGCATGAAATTTCGAGGTTTGGAAATTTAAACAGGCCTGGAAGTGTTGTAGAAAATCTGTACCTATTATTATGTGCGGACCGGAAACAGGTAATACAAGAAATGTATATGCGAATCGTTGTTGTTGAAGATTTATTTCCAGTAAACATTGAGTAGTTATATGTATTCGCCGTCCTGGACTGATACCTGATACATATACGTTGGTTAACGGTAGAGTAGCTAATTTTGTTTTTTCTTTCAGACGTTGGAATAAGTCTGTTTGTATGAGACTACATTGTGAACCACTATCTACTAATGCTTGAACCTTCATTCCATATATTTCTATATCGATATACGCTTGCATTTGTATATCCGGTAGCCTGCTTTCTTTTTCCGTTTCTTCTAACAAAGTCTCCGGTAAATCATTTCTGAATGTGGTGTATGATGTTGAGATGTCTTGTTTTTCTTGGTTTGTTTCACTTGAGCTTGTGCTTGCTGTATCGGGGGTATCATATAGTCATGGTTTATTAGCTGTAGTTTTCTGTATATCTGGTGGCGGGTCGTTGGGTGTTGGGTTCCGGGTTTTTTGTTGATTCAAACCTATTGCATGTGCTAGTGTATAATTTGTACTTACTTGTTGAGGTGGCGGTTTATAATTTCTGTTGTAACTGTTTTGTGTGTGATTATTATGTGAGTTTAATCGATCACGGCCATCATAGTGATTCCTACGATTGCTCTGCTGGGCATAGTGGTTGGTTGTACGATTTTGAAATTTTTCATTATTCCAATTACCATTTTGCCTGTGCTCATAGCGGCGTTCAAATTGAGGAGCAGATCGGTAGCGATCATATGATACCGGTTCATATTTTTGGCTGTTATGCGGATTAAATTTTGAATTATGTTGATTTGATGCGTATCTCTGGTCTGAGCGGTGGTTTGATATTGCCATTGCAGACTGTATGCCATATAAATGATTAATCAGCTGCTTGCAATCAGTAATGGGTTGTGTGGCGAGTGCCATTCTAACTTGATACGGTAGCTTCTTTAAAATAATACTTGCTAATGCCGATTCATTAATGGGCTCGCTCAATTGAGAATTTTTAAACTGTAGGGCAGTGACGAAAGTGGTACATGCACCGTCTAAGTTAGGGTTGAACTCGCATGATATGATGTCCGCTAGCACGTCCAACTGTTTACTTCTGCTCCAATACTGTTCCAGGAAGACAGCTACAAACTCATCCAATGATGTAAATTCATGGGCTCTACTCCGAAAGAACATCAGGGGTTCGCCAATCAATAAATTAGTCAAACGAAGACGCCAAAAATTCCAAGAGGTAGGTGCAAGAGTTTGTACTAATTTTATCTGATCAATGAATGGTTGAGGTTGCAAATGGCGATCAGTATTATCAAATTTTCCTAGTCCTTGTAATATACTATGTACGTTGAGGTTGTCTGTTTGAATCCCTTGAGGTCGTTGTTGAATATGATTTTCCAATGCTATTATTTTTTCCTGTGTTATCTGCCATTGACTATTATGTGTAATTTTATTTGCGTTTATTTCTTGATTTAATTGAGTCAGAGTGGATTTTTGAATTAGTAGAGTTCCGTTTAAAGCTTTACAGGTTTCAGTATTTTGATTGATGCTACCTTGCAGTTGGTTCATTTTTGTGGACATATTAATCTGTTTATTTTGTATTTCTTTAATACTGTTAATATTTTTGTCAACTGTAGTTGTTAATGTTTGATTGGCAACGGTAATTTGTTTGTGGATTTCTTGGTGGCAATCGGCCTTAATGTTATTGGTTATATCCTGAATGGGTGTAGTGATTTGTATGGTTAGGTTATCTATCCTTTCGTTGAGCTCACATGTAACCGTATCCAACCTTTCCGATAATCCTGCCGTAACTTTATCCTGACTTTCTTTCTGTAGATTTATCATTGCTTTTAATTCTTCCCTATGATTCTCTACTTTAGCCTCAATAGTATCCAACCGTCGTTCTACTGATTTTATAGCGCCCGCTGTCTCTTTCATGCCCTGTTCCATTGTTTGCTTATTTGCCTCTTTCATTTCCACATTCTCTTTTTTAATCTCCTGCATCATTTTGTCCATTGTGTTTTGTAGCATAATATTGAACATACTGCTAGTTTGTTCCATCATTACCTTTTGAAAAGGATCTAGCTCTGTGACTGAAAATAGACTTTGTTTGCTCAGATGTGACTCGGCCTCTGGAGATGCGGGTTCGGCAGGCTGCTCCTCGCCCCCTTCAAAGTTGATCTCTACTATCCGTTGATTCAATGGTGTGTCAGCGGCGTCGATTCGAGTGGATGATAGAGGTTGCAGACCTGGTGGATCGAAGACTATCGACCCGACGCTTCCTGGTTCCCTTTCTCGTGGCGTATTGGCATCTACCGTGGTGGGGTTTGATGTGCTTGGAGTCGACAAAGTGGGATCTGTGCAACCGCCGTACATATATGAAACTTCAGAGTTTGCGGGAGTGTGATTCATTATGTCAAATATGATAAATGCTAATTAAACAGTGACAAAAATGATAAGCGAAGATGCTTAAAAAAGAGACACAAACCGGGACTTACAGTGAACAGTGATGTGTAAAGTGTTTGGATACTCTTACAACAAGGTATTTATACTTAAGTTTTTTACAATGCTCTAGCGCCCCCAATGTTTTGTTGATTTATTCTTGGCTAGTTTACAGGCTGCGACTTATTTTCCAACCGGCTTAAACACCTAATATATTTTTGACTAGAAAGTAATAGCAGTTTAGGCTTATAAAATATAATCTCTCTTTATAAACATGTAATTTTTCACAGTACTAATAATATAAAATTTTCTTTAAAACATATAATTTCTCTCTATTTAAAGCTCTTGTTTCCCCAAAAAGTAATACAAATTTCCCTTCGCCAGTTTTCCTCACAACTCGTATAAGTTATCTATAATTTTCAATATGGTTATTGACTTAATTTCAAATAATTATTCAATGAGCTTGGCTCTCATCATCAGTCCCACGTTGGTACGACATGTCTTTGTGTCACGTTATTCTTTATATTTAAATAACGATTAGCCTCCTGCTTGGCATCAGTCGGTAAAGCATGAGATTTGATATAATTAGGTCGTGGTTTTCTAATAGTATTCAGTCTTAAAAAATCTTGATAGGCCTAGATATGGGCTTCTCCTATAACTCTTGTAATTCAATAAATAATAAATATATATATAAATGATACTTATACTATAGTGTTGAGGAATAAAAAATAAATTGCACACCATGAAGTTTCATACATATATTACACAAATAATGCAAAGATCAATCGAGGCAAAAAATATATATAGAGCGATAAAAAATATAATATAAAAATAGAACAATAATTGAAATCAATAAAAATATCACAGGCTAACTTTATATTCTAGATTTATGGCACGAATCATTACCATGTGCCTTTATCTTAAAATCATATGCATTCTTTTGCATGTAGCTGCGATATGCGCTTGCTAATACTTGTCGACTTGGATAATTCAATCAAAAAATGTGTGCTCTAAGATCAGCTTGATAAATTAGCCACTAATAATCCAAATATATATATATATTAAAATCTCTAGTATTTAGTAGATTTATTTGTATCGAATATATATTTTTATCTCAGGGTGCAAGATTCGGCACCTGACGGAATAGGTAGAGCCATTCATCTAGTGAATTAGAACTATAATAAATTATCGCAAATTGTATTGCAAAAAATTAAATATTATATGCATATGTTTTAATAGCCTAGATTTCGTACTTCTTTGATTTAATAGAATTTCTAAAATATTGATCTATATTTTTCTTTCAAATAAATACCTTTAATACTAATTTTACTTGCGCAAGTATTACTCTTATTAATTTCTCAATTTATAATAAAACCCTTTCGGCGAGCTAGCTTTGATCATCAGATTAATTCGAAGCACTAGGGCGCCCATCACTAATTCAAATTTAATCACTCACGTGTCGAAAATCTTCTTGTAAGCCGCCGATGTCGATCCAACTCCATGTGGTCCGGGAATATGGTAGCCGGAATCGTCTCCTCCAAGGGGTTATAAATTTAATTAAAAATGAAAATGACTTCTGCTTCACAATAGCATCACGAAGTCTTTTAAGAAATTTAATAATTTACTTTAACTTTAACTTTTACAAAATCATTAGTAAGGTACTTCGCTCTAAAATATTTGGGGTCCTCTTATGGTGGCATTTGGCTGGCGAGTCTGGTTCTTCCTTCTCAAGTTTTACAGATCCTCTTTCCGACTTTCAAATTAGCATAAAATTTAAATATCTTAGTCCTCCGCCATTAGGTTCAAATAGATCTTACAAAAAATGCCAAAATATTGCTTAGATTATATGATTAATAATTTCTTTGCATTCGAGCCATATCGATAACATAGATTACACAAATTTTAACACAAAATCTAGTACATTTATATAAATATATAGAAATATTTTTGAACTGGCCTACAGTTGCCGCCTATTAACTGCCGTTTTACTATTGGTGCATGCAAATTTTATTCGGTATTCATGCGCCTGGTAATACTTGTCGACTTGGATAATTCAATCAAAAAATGTGTGCTCTAAGATCAGCTTGATAAATTAGCCACTAATAATCCAAATATATATATATATTAAAATCTCTAGTATTTAGTAGATTTATTTGTATCGAATATATATTTTTATCTCAGGGTGCAAGATTCGGCACCTGACGGAATAGGTAGAGCCATTCATCTAGTGAATTAGAACTATAATAAATTATCGCAAATTGTATTGCAAAAAATTAAATATTATATGCATATGTTTTAATAGCCTAGATTTCGTACTTCTTTGATTTAATAGAATTTCTAAAATATTGATCTATATTTTTCTTTCAAATAAATACCTTTAATACTAATTTTACTTGCGCAAGTATTACTCTTATTAATTTCTCAATTTATAATAAAACCCTTTCGGCGAGCTAGCTTTGATCATCAGATTAATTCGAAGCACTAGGGCGCCCATCACTAATTCAAATTTAATCACTCACGTGTCGAAAATCTTCTTGTAAGCCGCCGATGTCGATCCAACTCCATGTGGTCCGGGAATATGGTAGCCGGAATCGTCTCCTCCAAGGGGTTATAAATTTAATTAAAAATGAAAATGACTTCTGCTTCACAATAGCATCACGAAGTCTTTTAAGAAATTTAATAATTTACTTTAACTTTAACTTTTACAAAATCATTAGTAAGGTACTTCGCTCTAAAATATTTGGGGTCCTCTTATGGTGGCATTTGGCTGGCGAGTGCTGGTTCTTCCTTCTCAAGTTTTACAGATCCTCTTTCCGACTTTCAAATTAGCATAAAATTTAAATATCTTAGTCCTCCGCCATTTAGGTTCAAATAGATCTTACAAAAAATACCAAAATATTGCTTAGATTATATGATTAATAATTTCTTTGCATTCGAGCCATATCGATAACATAGATTACACAAATTTTAACACAAAATCTAGTACATTTATATAAATATATAGAAATATTTTTGAACTGGCCTACAGTTGCCGCCTATTAACTGCCGTTTTACTATTGGTGCATGCAAATTTTATTCGGTATTCATGCGCCTGGTAACTCTTATTTCCTGAATACATTAAATTATTTTTATTTGGTTTTTTATTTATGCTCTTTGCATGCTAGTTAATATTCTATACATTAATATTAATTCCATGCTACCTAATAATTAGCCACGTGGACGGGTGTTTTTTCATATTGCACACCATCTGATTGCAATAAAGCTCTGCCAAGGGGTTTTGGTCAGATTCTACGTTCCTCGGTTTGATCGATCTCTAGGTCACCGATCCGTGAATACATGTACATAACCTCAATCTTCAAATATTTTATATAATAATCTATTTATGAGCAATAAACTTCCTTCAAATCCTTTTTAGGTTCTTGTACCATTTAGCCAGAACAAGCTGATGCTATCTAATCTTAGTTATTATCTATTTGGCGATATTAGCCAGTTACTTTATTTCAGACCTATTACTGTTTCTGTTAGGGCTTTTTGTCTACCCAGATTTAATATGTTACACGCGCCCCTGGGTTTGAATTCAAAATATTTGAGAATCACAATGTTTTTAATGAAAACCCACCCTTCAATACATCGATATACACTATACTTTATTTATAAATTATACTCTCATACTTCTATCACAGTTCGCAGACATATTTGCTGCATCTCCTTTATACCTTTATCAAATACAATAACAAATTCTCCTCCTCAACACACATAAAATATCATAAATATAAACTTCTAAACGTACTCCTCCTGACAACACTTAACATATAGTAATTTTTAAATTCGCCGCTTGCAGGGCCGCCAACCTAACTACACACATTTCATAATTCTCACAAATGATTCCTTTTAGACAATAATTTCGATTCACAAAACTTCTGGGCTTATATCTTATAGTATTTCTTAGGTCTTAATATAAATAATTTTCTATACATCAGGTACAATACTTTTCTTTTGCTAATGGCTCTTTGGTTTTGGTAGCTGGTATTCACTTTAAGTCTTTTTCAGGTAACAAACGTGGCATAATTAAAAGTAATAAATATAAAACATATAAATAAATATATCGACATTAATAAATATAATAAATAACAATAATAAATAACTTTTTGGGTACAGTATTTCTTTTTATAAACATATGTTCAACAGACGTCACATATTTGATTTAGGTGGCTTTGCTCAGCTGGTCGCTGTTCTACATTTCATAGTGCTACATGTTACATCAGAATTTGCTGTCGACTTTCATAACTAACCTAACTGCTCAATTTTTTCTCTTAAAAAGGTAATTAACAAATTTTAATTTTATTATCCCCGCTTGTGTCCTTTTTTATCTGATGTATATAATTTAATTACATATTTAAAAATTGTTCTTTTCCTTATTGCAGGCTTCTAACGGCTGGAAGGAATTAAACATTGGATTGTTGCCACGAGGTCCTATACCAATATTAAATTTATTAAGGAAGGTTAGTAATCGGTTTGATAATAATGTTTTCATTGATTTCTTATCATATTTATTTCAAATTCTGTGATATGGCTTAATATTGGCTACATTTTCCCACCAAACAATGTGCGTGTTCTCACTCTCTTGTAACTGAACTGTGTTATGCTGCGATATGGCTACTATAGTGAATGGCCCTGAATAAATTAAAAAGAATTTGCGAGTTACTTTCTCCAAAGCATTTGATAACCTGTGGCTCTTTACTAAAACTTCATCTCCAATGTTATATGAAAATATTTTATATGCTCGGTCGTGGAATCTCTTTCTGCTATCTGCCTTCTGCTCTAGCTTTAACCTTACCAGATGATGGATATTAGGGTTTGTTAACTTATTCACTTCTGAGCTTGGAAAATCAATTAATTTTTCGATAAATGTATTATTCCTTTTACCGAATATGATTTCGTAAGGCGTACGACCGGTGCTTTCATTTAGGCTATTATTATAGCATTCTTCTAAAAATGGTATATACCTAACCCATTGTTGGTGTTTTTCATTACAGTACGTCCGCATAAAACGAGAGATCTCTGCCATACGTCGCTCTACCGGATTAGCGCTGGGGCTGTAAAGAGATGTCCTCGACCATTTAATATTAGCCAGGTGAAGTATTTCTTTCCACTGCTTGCTACAAAAATAGGTTGCGTTGTCTGATAGTACTCGTTTGGGCTTTCCTACTTCACTTGTCCATCTTTCCGTTATGCATCGGGCCAAAACTTCTCCGGTCAATTTGCCTATGGGAAATAGCATGGTATATTTTGAAAAAACACATGTAAGAACGAATATATATTTTTTTCCGTATTGCGCCATGGGCAATGGACCATATATATCCGCTGATATCAATTCCAATGGTGCGTTGGGGAGAATGGGATTCATTTCACCTCTGATATGGTATCGCGGGTATTTGGCTTTCTGGCATATATCGCAAGCTTTCACTATTTTGGCCACTTTTTTATGCATGCTTTTAAAATAACAGCTTTCTTTTAGTAGGTGGAGGGTCTTCGTAGTTCCAAAATGTCCAATGCGTTCGTGAGCTTCTTTTATCAAATCTGTTTCCATATTAGCGGGGATGATTAGGCGCCAGTCGTAAGTATTTTTAGCCGGTCGGTGGAACATAAATCCTTTGTAGCGGGTATACTGTCGCAGGTAGTCGGGCGGTTCGGCAGCTCCTTCTTCCATCAGTTCACGGATCCGGGACAGTCTTGGGTCTTCATATTGGGCGATACGGATTCTTTCAGGTGTTAACATGGCGGTATGAATTCGTGGTTGGATGTTGGGAGGATATGGTATGCTTTCTCCACTCTTTACGGCGAAACATCTCAGGTTGGTATCTTGACAATATGTAGCGTCTATTTCTCTGGATAGAAAGTCGGCGGTCTGATTTTTCTTTCCTGGCAGATGGGTCAATTCGATGTCGTATTCTTGAAGCGCAAGAAACCATCTAGATAAGCGGTTGTGATTCAATTTGGCTGTTTTGAAAAATGTTAAGGCTTTGTGGTCGGTATTGATAAATATCTTATTGCCGAGTAACAATGTCCGGTACTTAATACATACTTCCACAATACTCAACAACTCTTTTTCGGTCACAGAATAACGACGCTGGGCTGGATTGAGTGTCTTACTAAAAAATGCTAACACTCCTTTCTCTCCTTGCTCATCTTCTTGAAAATCTCTGCGCCTATCGCGTAATCTGATGCATCGACATTCAAGAAAAAAGGTTTCTTTAGGTTAGGGTGTTTCAACACGACGGAATTTAGGAAGGCTTCTTTTAGTTGTTGGAATATGATCTCTTCTTTATCAGTCCAAATCCAAGGCTTGGTACTAGACAGTATATGACTGAGTTGAGCGGTGTAGTGTGACATTTGTTTATTAAAACGGCGGTAGAATTGTAAAAATCCAATAAACTTTTGCAATTGTTTACGGTTGGTTGGTGATGGAAATTGTCTGATGGCTAATAATTTGTCCGGGTCCTGTGATATGCCAGTAGGTGTAATTATGTGTCCTAGATATTTCACCTCTCTCGCAAAAAATTCACACTTAGATAATTTGAGTTTCAATCCGCAATTTATCAATCTATCAAATACTATATCTAAATGCTGGCAATGTTCACGTATATTCTGTGAGGCTATTAATCCATCGTCCACGTATAATGTACAGTAGTCACTGATATCGTCTCCTAGCGCCTGTCTCAAACATCGTATGAATATAGCCATAGCATTTCTTAATCCAAACGCTAAACGAGTGAACCTATAATTGCGTCCATTAAACAGGAAGGATAAATAATCGCGCGATTCCGGTGCTACTTGGACTTGCCAATATCCTGCGCTCAGATCTACCGTTGAATATATGGTCTTGCCATGGAAGGTTTGCATAACTTGTTCAATTTGGTCTGGTCCTTCTCGGTCATCATCCAATATGCGGTTCAAGGCGCGAGCGTCCAGACAGAGTCTCACTGTTCCATCCTTTTTGGCTACACACACAATCGGCAAACTATAGGGTGCTGTGGATTCTTCTATAATTCCTAGTTGTTCCATGCGAGATATTTCTGCTATGGCGGCGGATCGATAGGTGAAAGGTATGGGGTATGATTTGCGGTAATACGTGTCGTGTGGTTTAACGTTGAGTGAACATTTGAAGTGAGTAGCTAGGCCAGGTTGTTCGGAAAAAACGTCTGCATTTTTGCGGAATACTTGAATTATTTCCTGTCTAGTGTCAGGGTGCCAATCGGTACGTTGATGAATTCTGTTTATCAGTATCTCTAACAATTCTTCGGTACTAGAGTCGGCTCTTGACGGTGCTCGGTCCTTCGTTGTTAGGCTTAATACCTCCATACACTCCATAGCATTTTCCATTCCGTGGATACCCCACTCCCTCGGCACGCCTTCCATGTAGTGAGCGAAATGTACCTCAGCGATTCCTTCAGTGCGTTTCTTCAGATCAAGGGGTACTATGACTTCGTATGCTTCGGTTTCGGTAAATGCATGAAATTTCGAGGTTTGGAAATTTAAACAGGCCTGGAAGTGTTGTAGAAAATCTGTACCTATTATTATGTGCGGACCGGAAACAGGTAATACAAGAAATGTATATGCGAATCGTTGTTGTTGAAGATTTATTTCCAGTAAACATTGAGTAGTTATATGTATTCGCCGTCCTGGACTGATACCTGATACATATACGTTGGTTAACGGTAGAGTAGCTAATTTTGTTTTTTCTTTCAGACGTTGGAATAAGTCTGTTTGTATGAGACTACATTGTGAACCACTATCTACTAATGCTTGAACCTTCATTCCATATATTTCTATATCGATATACGCTTGCATTTGTATATCCGGTAGCCTGCTTTCTTTTTCCGTTTCTTCTAACAAAGTCTCCGGTAAATCATTTCTGAATGTGGTGTATGATGTTGAGATGTCTTGTTTTTCTTGGTTTGTTTCACTTGAGCTTGTGCTTGCTGTATCGGGGGTATCATATAGTCATGGTTTATTAGCTGTAGTTTTCTGTATATCTGGTGGCGGGTCGTTGGGTGTTGGGTTCCGGGTTTTTTGTTGATTCAAACCTATTGCATGTGCTAGTGTATAATTTGTACTTACTTGTTGAGGTGGCGGTTTATAATTTCTGTTGTAACTGTTTTGTGTGTGATTATTATGTGAGTTTAATCGATCACGGCCATCATAGTGATTCCTACGATTGCTCTGCTGGGCATAGTGGTTGGTTGTACGATTTTGAAATTTTTCATTATTCCAATTACCATTTTGCCTGTGCTCATAGCGGCGTTCAAATTGAGGAGCAGATCGGTAGCGATCATATGATACCGGTTCATATTTTTGGCTGTTATGCGGATTAAATTTTGAATTATGTTGATTTGATGCGTATCTCTGGTCTGAGCGGTGGTTTGATATTGCCATTGCAGACTGTATGCCATATAAATGATTTATCAGCTGCTTACAATCAGTAATGGGTTGTGTGGCGAGTGCCATTCTAACTTGATACGGTAGCTTCTTTAAAATAATACTTGCTAATGCCGATTCATTAATGGGCTCGCTCAATTGAGAATTTTTAAACTGTAGGGCAGTGACGAAAGTGGTACATGCACCGTCTAAGTTAGGGTTGAAATCGCATGATATGATGTCCGCTAGCACGTCCAACTGTTTACTTCTGCTCCAATACTGTTCCAGGAAGACAGCTACAAACTCATCCAATGATGTAAATTCATGGGCTCTACTCCGAAAGAACATCAGGGGTTCGCCAATCAATAAATTAGTCAAACGAAGACGCCAAAAATTCCAAGAGGTAGGTGCAAGAGTTTGTACTAATTTTATCTGATCAATGAATGGTTGAGGTTGCAAATGGCGATCAGTATTATCAAATTTTCCTAGTCCTTGTAATATACTATGTACGTTGAGGTTGTCTGTTTGAATCCCTTGAGGTCGTTGTTGAATATGATTTTCTAATGCTGTTATTTTTTCCTGTGTTATCTGCCATTGACTATTATGTGTAATTTTATTTGCGTTTATTTCTTGATTTAATTGAGTCAGAGTGGATTTTTGAATTAGTAGAGTTCCGTTTAAAGCTTTACAGGTTTCAGTATTTTGATTGATGCTACCTTGCAGTTGGTTCATTTTTGTGGACATATTAATCTGTTTATTTTGTATTTCTTTAATACTGTTAATATTTTTGTCAACTGTAGTTGTTAAGTTTTGATTGGCAACGGTAATTTGTTTGTGGATTTCTTGGTGGCAATCGGCCTTAATGTTATTTGTTATATCCTGAATGGGTGTAGTGATTTGTATGGTTAGGTTATCTATCCTTTCGTTGAGCTCACATGTAACCGTATCCAACCTTTCCGATAATCCTGCCGTAACTTTATCCTGACTTTCTTTCTGTAGATTTATCATTGCTTTTAATTCTTCCCTATGATTCTCTACTTTAGCCTCAATAGTATCCAACCGTCGTTCTACTGATTTTATAGCGCCCGCTGTCTCTTTCATGCCCTGTTCCATTGTTTGCTTATTTGCCTCTTTCATTTCCACATCTCTTTTTTAATCTCCTGCATCATATTATCCATTGTTTTTTGTAACATAATGTTGAAAGTGCTACTAGTTTGTTCCATTATTACCTTTTGAAGCGGATCTAACTCTGTGATTGAAAATAGACTTTGTTTGCTCAGATGTGACTCGGCCTCTGGAGATGCGGGTTCGGCAGGCTGCTCCTCGCCCCCTTCAAAGTTGATCTCTACTATCCGTTGATTCAATGGTGTGTCAGCGGCGTCGATTCGAGTGGATGATAGAGGTTGCAGACCTGGTGGATCGAAGACTATCGACCCGACGCTTCCTGGTTCCCTTTCTCGTGGCGTATTGGCATCTACCGTGGTGGGGTTTGATGTGCTTGGAGTCGACAAAGTGGGATCTGTGCAACCGCCGTACATATATGAAACTTCAGAGTTTGCGGGAGTGTGATTCATTATGTCAAATATGATAAATGCTAATTAAACAGTGACAAAAATGATAAGCGAAGATGCTTAAAAAAGAGACACAAACCGGGACTTACAGTGAACAGTGATGTGTAAAGTGTTTGGATACTCTTACAACAAGGTATTTATACTTAAGTTTTTTACAATGCTCTAGCGCCCCCAATGTTTTGTTGATTTATTCTTGGCTAGTTTACAGGCTGCGACTTATTTTCCAACCGGCTTAAACACCTAATATATTTTTGACTAGAAAGTAATAGCAGTTTAGGCTTATAAAATATAATCTCTCTTTATAAACATGTAATTTTTCACAGTACTAATAATATAAAATTTTCTTTAAAACATATAATTTCTCTCTATTTAAAGCTCTTGTTTCCCCAAAAAGTAATACAAATTTCCCTTCGCCAGTTTTCCTCACAACTCGTATAAGTTATCTATAATTTTCAATATGGTTATTGACTTAATTTCAAATAATTATTCAATGAGCTTGGCTCTCATCATCAGTCCCACGTTGGTACGACATGTCTTTGTGTCACGTTATTCTTTATATTTAAATAACGATTAGCCTCCTGCTTGGCATCAGTCGGTAAAGCATGAGATTTGATATAATTAGGTCGTGGTTTTCTAATAGTATTCAGTCTTAAAAAATCTTGATAGGCCTAGATATGGGCTTCTCCAATAACTCTTGTAATTCAATAAATAATAAATATATATATAAATGATACTTATACTATAGTGTTGAGGAATAAAAAATAAATTGCACACCATGAAAGTTTCATACATATATTACATAAATAATGCAAAGATCAGTCGAGGCAAAAAATATATATAGAGCGATAAAAAATATAATATAAAAATAGAACAATAATTGAAATCAATAAAAATATCACAGGCTAACTTTATATTCTAGATTTATGGCACGAATCATTACCATGTGCCTTTATCTTAAAATCATATGCATTCTGTTGCATGTAGCTGCGATATGCGCTTGCTAATACTTGTCGACTTGGATAATTCAATCAAAAAATGTGCTCTAAGATCAGCTTGATAAATTAGCCACTAATAATCCAAATATATATATATATTAAAATCTCTAGTATTTAGTAGATTTATTTGTATCGAATATATATTTTTATCTCAGGGTGCAAGATTCGGCACCTGACGGAATAGGTAGAGCCATTCATCTAGTGAATTAGAACTATAATAAATTATCGCAAATTGTATTGCAAAAAATTAAATATTGTATGCATATGTTTTAATAGCCTAGATTTTGTACTTCTTTGATTTAATAGAAATTTCTAAAATATTGATCTATATTTTTCTTTCAATAAATACCTTTAATACTAATTTTACTTGCGCAAGTATTACTCTTATTAATTTCTCAATTTATAATAAAACCCTTTCGGCGAGCTAGCTTTGATCATCAGATTATTCGAAGCACTAGGGCGCCCATCACTAATTCAAATTTAATCACTCACGTGTCGAAAATCTTCTTGTAAGCCGCCGATGTCGATCCAACTCCATGTGGTCCGGGAATATGGTAGCCGGAATCGTCTCCTCCAAGGGGTTATAAATTTAATTAAAAATGAAAATGACTTCTGCTTCACAATAGCATCACGAAGTCTTTTAAGAAATTTAATAATTTACTTTAACTTTAACTTTTACAAAATCATTAGTAAGGTACTTCGCTCTAAAATATTTGGGGTCCTCTTATGGTGGCATTTGGCTGGCGAGTGCTGGTTCTTCCTTCTCAAGTTTTACAGATCCTCTTTCCGACTTTCAAATTAGCATAAAATTTAAATATCTTAGTCCTCCGCCATTTAGGTTCAAATAGATCTTACAAAAAATACCAAAATATTGCTTAGATTATATGATTAATAATTTCTTTGCATTCGAGCCATATCGATAACATAGATTACACAAATTTTAACACAAAATCTAGTACATTTATATAAATATATAGAAATATTTTTGAACTGGCCTACAGTTGCCGCCTATTAACTGCCGTTTTACTATTGGTGCATGCAAATTTTATTCGGTATTCATGCGCCTGGTAACTCTTATTTCCTGAATACATTAAATTATTTTTATTTGGTTTTTTATTTATGCTCTTTGCATGCTAGTTAATATTCTATACATTAATATTAATTCCATGCTACCTAATAATTAGCCACGTGGACGGGTGTTTTTTCATATTGCACACCATCTGATTGCAATAGTATAGATTACTCATTTGCGGAACAGTGCAACGCATCTCTGTCTTGCTTCACATTACTACATGAAGCCATCCCATTGTTGAGTGTAAAAACATGAAAATTATTTTGGAAATTTCAGTCTGTAGCAGGATAGCAAGAAGAATGCTTCCCCAAATTCAAAAGTGAAACTACCACTTTCTGGGAGCGTGAATTCAATAGCAATTAGGGTCTATTGTGTATTTTAATATTCCATTTTTCAAATTTGGTACAACTATTAATGATTGGAATAAATTTATTTTCACCTATGAAACCGAATACTTATTATTTGTGCAATGAAGAAGAAATTTTATGATGACGTCTGCAGAACAATGAATATGGTAGAAGCAGTGAGTATAGAAAGAATGTAATGCTTTTTTTCATTCAAATTTTTCTCACATTACATGAACGATAGGTTTTACAAATTGAATTAATCATTACACATTTATAATTTTATATCTATCATACATGAAGTGAGAATCTGTTTTTTCTATTATAATTTTGTGGCTACCCCATGAAGCTAATTTTAGCTTATATTGGGGAATTACATTACAGTATAGTATTATATTATATTATACAGTATATTACATTTATAGTATGAATTTATTATTACATTCTATACTCACTGGGTAGAGGTGGGCGATTGATATTGAAAAGTAGGTCACCTGAAACGTAGTTTATTGTCAAGGTCACAGAACGGAGCGGTCAGTCAACTTGTTCAGTCAACGCTTTCACTCTCTCTCACTCTATCACACAAATACACTCACTCTCTGTCACTCTCTCTCTTTCTCTGTATAGTTCTGTTGTAGTTACAAATTTTGCTACACCATCTCCTTCATTTAGGGCCGTTTGAACAGTATAGATTGCTAAACTTGATTAAGTTAATCGAGTTTAAGTTAATCTGAAATTTTAAACTTGAATCTGTTTTCTCAGTGCATTTACTAATCCAATTCAAGTTAAACTAGTTTAGCGTAAAATTGGTAATAGAGTGTCATCGTTTATAATATCAGGAAGGCTGATTTTTACAGGAAATTTGTTATTTGTTTACAAACCATCAGTAAATTGAGGTTATGTAGCTACCATTTTAGTATTTTCTTGTTCTTGTTCAAAATCCACAGAGCTGTAAGCTGTACGGTTATAAAAGTGAAAAGCGATCAAGAAATTCTTTAAAAGCTTATGTTTAGTTGGCACCAGAAAATATATTTTAGAATGTAAGATGAAAAATGTATTTTGTTACGCTTGAATCTACTACGGTCTTCCTCGTTCATTAGAAATCTCTCGAAAGCAATATATCTCATATGTATATGTGTTATTAAAAACATGTTTTCTAATCGAAAACCACTGTTGAAAATAATTGTCTCAATTCAATCAAAATACTAAATTGGCAGTTGCTGTACTCAAGCAAAACTGTTGAAAAATTCTCTATCCCAAAAATTTAAATGATTTGTTTTTTGCCCAATTTTTCTCAGTTTCAAAATCTCTTCGCAGTCATCTTTATCAATCACATTAAAAACTTCTATCAATTTCTTCATTACAATTATTTTTACATTCAAATAATGATTCACTATCTTAACCTAAATATTAATAATAGTTATCGTCTACAGAAGCATTAAAAACAACCGTCGAAAAATAATTTACTATCAGCTGTTACCCATCAAATCTTTACAGATGTCAAGTTAATCCAAATTATTTGGTTTGAACCTCCTGCTTTGGAGGTTTAAACTTTCCCAGAGTTTAAACTCAATACAGAGATTAAACTGATACTGTGCAAACGGAATTTCAGTTTAAACAAAAAAAATCCAGATTTGGTTTAAGCTTCAGCTTAAACTTATACTGTGCAAACGGCCCTTAATGAAATAAAAACACTCACATAATTATATGGAATTCAATTTTATTAAGCCTTACACTTTACAACAATACTGGCCATGTCAACAGATATTGGAAAATGAATGAATAAAATAACAGAAGCTTACAAAAATATAGCACGTCACATAAATTACAACTGTAATTTTACAGTTGAACAAATTATAACACCCTATCATTCAATAGTTATTTGTATATCTAGAGTGAAAAGTGTTGTTTTTTCTCCCTGAGGGAAAAGTTTGAAGCCGAGGGCAACAATTTTCCTGAGGGAGAAAAAACATTTTTCACTCGTGATATACACAACATTTTTCCTCCACCTACATTTTTATAAAAACTGCTAATAAAATAATTTTTAAAAACGTATGTGACCAAACAATGTGTTACAACATAATCTAAGAAGTAAACAGAAACAGCTGGCTTGTAATCACAGTTCTCCTCCGACAGCACTATCTGTCGGCTAAAGTTGTAACAACAATGACAGCCAAAACTACAGCTATGATGAAGTTCCCGTTTCAAATTTTATTAGTTAATAAGTAATATTCGTTGGCTGATATTTTGAATAACATGAAATAAAAGAAAAAATATATAAATTTTTTTTAGTATAGTGATATGAAGTTTGTAATAATAATTTCAGCATACAAACATAAATTTTATATATCGATCAAATGTCTGGTTGAGGTATTAAATTTAGTTGGTTTAATGACTACTCTATATGCTTCCTCATCTGAGCTTAGACCTTCTGACCTATTCCAAATGTACGTTTTTAAAATAGAGATGCTTCTCATGTTATTTAAATGGAGTCACTTTTACTCCCTAGGGAGTTTTTCTGCTTTTTAGTACCGAGAGCGAAAAAGTGACACTTTAGTATCATTTTTCAGGGAGTAAAGTAAGTACTTTTGACAGTAGGTGGAGGAAAAAACTATCAACACTATAATATGTCATGTCAACCAGAAATGCATACAAATCTCTCTTGAAATTATTAGGCCTACTTGACTGACAAATTTTTAGGCAGCTTGCTGAAAAGTTGCAAGCCATAAAAATCCACAGTCATCAAATTCTACAGTTTCATTTGGTGCAGGACCATGGTTTCGTTCATTTAAGACTACAGTTGCCTCAATTTAGAAATATCATAAGGAAAAAGATAACTCCTTTACATATTCCAAAATCATTGAAATTGCCTCTGAATATTCAAGATTATTCAGAAAATGATGTTATTTGCGGTGAACTTAGATGATTTTCACGGTAGCATTGAATGGCTATGCGTTCTACACACGGAAAACCTGACGAAATATCTGCAGTTTTCAGTCGAGAATTTCATCAAATTCTCAGCCACGACTTCAGTTGCAATCTGCTGAAAAAATGGTAAAACGTGTTTCAAAACAGACCTTATGTTTTCAGAGTAATAATTTCGTGATTCATCTCAGTTTTAGATAGATAGCTGCTGGTCATCTAATTATATTAGAAGCTACTGACAAGCCATCAACCTGTTACCATCTCCTTATTATCCTTTACTTTTATTATCCATACTTTCAGCATCGTCATTGCATCTTGGAAGCTATTCGAGTCTTTCTCCAGCGTGATACACGAGTTGAATAAAGTGCAAGTTTTATGCAAGATTCTGGGTGGATAATTCAAGGTTGCTGTGGAAGCTATCACAGTGGATTTGGAAATAGTATGCATGTTGTGATTCTTTTGATCAAATGTTTCCAGATTGTTTAGTTGAGGAATCAATGTAGTTGACAGATCAGGAGATCAGTGTAGTTGACAAGTGAATGAGGTTGAGGAAGTAGTTTAGTTGACGGTGACAATCAAATGTAGTTGTCAATCAAATAAAGGTTGTTGACAAATCAATGTAGTTGACAGATCAGGAGATCAGTGTTGTTGACAAGTAAATGTAGTTGAGGAAGTAGTTTAGTTGACGGTAACAATCAAATGTAGTTGACAATCAAATAAAGGTAGTTGACAAATCAATGTAGTTGACAGATCAGGAGATCAGTGTGGTTGACAAGTAAATGTGGTTGAGGAAGTAGTTTAGTTGACGGTAACAATCGAATGTAGTTGACAATCAAATAAAGGTGGTTGACAAATCAATGTAGTTCACAGATCAGGAGATCAGTGTTGTTGACAAGTAAATGTAGTTGAGGAAGTAGTTTAGTTGACGGTGACAATCAAATGTAGTTGACAATCAAATAAAGGTTGTTGACAAATCAATGTAGTTGACAGATCAGGAGATCAGTGTTGTTGACAAGTAAATGTAGTTGAGGAAGTAGTTTAGTTGACGGTGACAATCAAATGTAGTTGTCAATCAAATAAAGGTTGTTGACAAATCAATGTAGTTGACAGATCAGGAGATCAGTGTTGTTGACAAGTAAATGTAGTTGAGGAAGTAGTTTAGTTGAGGGTGACAATCAAAATGTAGTTGTCAATCAAATAAAGGTACCTAGTTGACAAATCAATGTAGTTGACAATGAAATGTAGTTGAGAAATCAATGTAGTTGACAATGAAATGTTGTTGAGAAATGGATGTAGTTGACAAATTTATGTAGTTCACAATCAAATGTAGTAGACAATCTAAGTGAGTGGACAATCGCAAATGTAGTTGACAATCAAATATGGTGTACAATCATAACCACCTCTAATACAAGGAACCGGCCTACGATATTGCAACGACGCAGTGTAGACATAGAATCTAATACATGATTGGTGAAAAAGATTTTAAAAATACCAGCTGATCTTTTCCACCAATCATGTATCAGATTCTAGATAGGCCTACACTGCGACGTTGCAATATAGAATCTAATACATGATTGGTGAAAAAGATTTAAAAAAATCACAGCTGATCTTTTTCACCAATCATGTATTGGATATTCTAGGCCTACACTGCCACGTTGCAATATCGTAGGCCGAGGCCTTGTATTAGAGGTGGCTATAGTACAGTTGAATCAGATGTAGATGATAGATAAACGTAGTTGACAAATCAATATTGTTCACATGTCAATGTCACTGAAAGATCGAGTAAGTTACCTGGTGAGAGTTGTAAACAGTTTTCACACACTGAACCGTTCACCAAGTAACTAATTATGGTCAGGACTAGTGGGAAATAAATGAATTGGAACACAATTTGATTTGAGCACATTTAAAGCATAATTTGGGAATTCTCTGTACTATCCATGATTTGGAAGAGAGAATTTAAAATAGTATATTTCGCACCTAGGGCCGAAAATGAGACTTTTCCGGCTCGAAATCGGTTTTCAAGTCCGAGGCCGTAGGCCGAGGACTGGAAAAGATTGAGAGCCGGAAAAACATTTTTGCTTGTGGTGCGAACGATATTTTTCGTCACACTACAGGTATTGCTGACAAAATAAATAAAGAATACAAAATAAAGAATACTCGTTAAGCTATCGTACCTATCTCTTGATTTTAGTGGTAGAAGATTTGCAGTCAGGATTTCAGATTCTTTTGAAATTTCACTTGGAATACCACAGTCATCTTCAAGCATTTTTGAAAATTCGGAATGCACTAATCAACAATAAATAATTGAATTAAACTGGTTGCGAAGCGAATTAGTTTGATTCGAAACTGGAACTGAAATCATGGCGACTTCAGCTGATGATGAAAGTAGACACTCGCCCGATCTAGCAGATGACTTATTAACTACTTCCATGAGCGGCTGGAAAGAGACAACTTTCTGGCCTAGACCGGAAAAGAAACCCTTTTCTGACGTCGTCTGCAAACAAGGTCTTTCAGATCTACGTAGGGACTGGAAAACAGCTGCTTTCTGTGCAGTGTGGCGAAAACATATTTTCTGGTGTCAGAAGCTATAAGTTATGAGTTCCACATTGATTACATTATTTCAATTGATCACTTCTCACCATGATCACAGTATACAGCAGTAATTTTCACTTTTTGTGTAGTTGAGAAGTTGATATTGTGGTAATTATTCATATTGAATGAAAAAGACTAAGAAATTGTCAAAAACCACTGATTCTAGTTGCGGAAATCAGTGGTTTTTTGACAATTTCTTAGTCTTTTTCATTCAAGCAGTAATTTTCTCTGTTATGTTTGAATATTAATGAATCATTGTAGTTTTTTCTGCCATGATCTACAAAGAGTATGAGTAGACTAATTCATTAGGAAATATAGCTTCCTGAATAATATAATCACAACAGTAACTTGAATTTGAATAAGCTGAGTGAATTACAGTTTGTAGAAGGGTTGGAGCACAATTTGATATGGACACAGTAATTTTAAACATGGATGAACGACCTAGAAATAAATAAAGAAGATAAATCATACAAATAATTGATTTGAGCAGAAGCAGTGAGACGGGGGAGAAGGAGTGGAAATGAATGATAGGAAAAGAGAAGAAATAGAATATGAGAAGGAGAAAAAGAAGAAGAAGAAGAAAAGAAGAAGAAGAAGAAGAAGAAGAAGAAGAAGAAGAAGAAGAACTTGGAATGTCAATAGGTTACCAGAGCTAAGGGCCTTGGCTCCAGGAACAAAGAGCTTGCTACCTATGAAACAATGTTATAGAATAGAAAGATTGGAACTTCTGTAACTGATATCTTACTTCACTGCTACTTACAGTTGTTATAGTTTTAAGTGAATGTAAAACAAGTCCTTGTTACTCCAATAGTTGTGATTTACTTTTGATCAATCTCGTCTTTTCTCTGAGTAAATTAGATGAGACTATTATTATATTATTATCCTATCTTATGTCACGTTATTTTTTATAATTAAATAACGATTAGCCTCCTGCTTGGCATCAATCGGTAGAGCATGAGAATATTTTAATAATTATAAAAATCTGTTCGTGGTTTTTTCTAGGATATAGTCTCATAAAAATCTTTATAGGCCCAGATATGAGCTTCCACAATAATACTGATAATTTATCAAAAAAAAATATATATATAAAGCTTATATCCTACAGTATTGAGGAATAAAAATAAATCGTACACCATAAAATTTGATACATATATTAACAAATATCTCAAAAAATAAATCAGAGCAAAAATATATAGAGCGACAGAAATATATAATATAACAAGAAACGAAATCAATAAAATATCACAGATTAATATTATCCTTTATTTCTATTATAGCACAAAACACTACCATGTGCTTTCATTTCATGATCATATGCATCTATTTGCATGTAGCTTCGATATCAACTTGCTGATACTTGTCAACTTGGACGATTCTATTTTGTATATCAGTTTCTTAAATCAGCAAGATAAATTTACAAACTAACAATCCAAATATATATATTAACTTCTATGGTTTCCAATAGATTTCTTTATAATAAATATTTTTTATCTCAGGGTGCGAGATTCGGCACCTGACGGAATTGATAGATCAATATTCATCTAGTGAATCAGAGCTACATTGAATTATCGCAAATTATATTATAGAAATTAATGATTATATGAAGATTGTATTAACATCCTAGAACTTAGTATTCTTTTGATTGATGGATCATTTGATATATGGATTGATTCGTTTCTATCTAATAAAATACCTTTTATACTATATTTACTTGCGCAAGTATTTTTATCAAATTCTTAATTTATAAAAAAACCCTTTCAACAAGCTAGCTTTGATTCTTATTCCATTTCGAAGAACTGAGGGTGCCCTATCACTATTTCGAATATTTTTCACTCACGTGCTGGAATTTTCTATGAGCTGCTGATGTCGATCCAAACTCCTGGTGGTCCTGGATTATTTGTAGCCGGAGTTGTCTCTTCCAAGGGGTTAAAAATGATTTAAAATGACTTCTGCTTTACATTAGCATCACAAAGTCTTATGAAAAAATTTAGAAACTCGATTTATCTTTAAGCTATTAAAGGTATAGTAAGATATGCTCTATAATTTTTGGTGACATCTCATGGTGGTCGTTGGCAGGCAAGTGGGGAAGTTCTCTTTTCTAATTCACAATTTTCATTTCCGATTTCCAAATTTACATGAAATTTAAATACTCTGTTCCTCCGCCATTCATGGCTCAAATAGACCATACCAAACTATTAAATTATTACTTGTGTTACATCTTTAATAATTTATTTGCCTTCGGGCCGTATCCAAAACATAAACTGCACAACAATAATTTACAAATTCTTATCATTTGTAGAAATATATACAAATATATTTGAATCGGCTCACTATTGCCGCCTATCAATTGCTAACATTTGATTGGTGCATGCAAATTATTATAGTATTATGCGCCTAGGAACCTCCTACTTCCTTAATACATTTAATTATTTTTGTTTGGGTTTTTTAATAATTATGCTTTCTACATGCAAAGTAATTTTTACAGATTATAGATTGATTCTTATATTACAATAATTAGCCACGTGGGACGTTTAGTTCCTCAAGTTGAATACTGTTTCGCCACAATAAGTTTCTGCCAAGGTGTTTGGTCAGATTCTATGTTATGCGACTCGGTCGATCATTAGGTAGCCGATCAGTAGATGTTTTACGCCTAACCTCAAATTTTCTATATTTTATATAATATTATACAGGTAGCAAAAATTATTTTCATTCCTATTCGGCTGTTGTACAATTTGGCCCTGATGCCTGATATTATCTAATCTTTAACGTTATCATCTTTGGCGATATTAGCCTATTATTTCACTTAGACCTATAAATTCTTCAAATAGGAATTTTTATTTATCCATCCAATTTCAATACGTTACAACTATTAAACGAGCAAATTCTGTTTATATGTTTAGATGTTTAGATGTTTAGATGTTTGAATGTTTAGATGTTTATATGTTCGCACTAGCCGTCAGGCTCGCTTCGCTCGCCATATCCGTCTAGCCAGGACCCCCGTAAGAAATTAGATCAGCGGGCTCGCTTCGCTCGCCATATCAGGCGATACAATATTCCCAGTAATAGCTCTGATTGAAGTAGCAGTGCCCAATCAATTTTTCCGCAATAAATGCATTTCAATCTTCAACTTGGTGCCAACCTAACAAAGTCAACTCAACTTAATGCCAACCTGACAAAATTATTAATTTAGTTACCAGTTAACAACTGTTTCGATGAGGTACTCTCTCTAGATTATAGTTCTATATTAACATATGGTATGGACATTTTCCAATTATAATTAAGAGATTGGAATAAGAAGAATATACATGCTAAAAGACGAATTTTAAACCCTTAAAAACCACCCTCAGAGTTAAAATATTGCCAATAGATTTCTTAGTGCGCCTTTAAAGGGCCAACTGAACATATCTACCAAATTTGAACGTTTTTGGTCCCGTAGATTTTCAGTTCTGCGAGTGAGTGAGTGAGTCAGTCAGTCAGTGAGTGAGTGAGTGCCATTTCGCTTTCATATATAGATTTCACCGGATCTCGGAAACGGCTCTTACGATTCTCACGAAATTCAGAACATAATATAATTATTAGGTTTATAATATAAAGATTAGATTGCACTAGGTCTCATCCCTGGGAAAACTCGCTGAAGGACATTAAAAGGATGATTATTATTCATCCTTGGAAAAACAGATGATAATAATTATTTCGTAGTCTGTTGGTGATGTAAGTGAGTGAGCGAGTTCATGTGTGTGGGACTGTATCAAAATTATGACTCAGCTGTTGAACTTAATCATTCAATCAGGTACTTAGTGCTGGTTGCAAAAAAGCCAGGTTATTTCCAATCCTGATTAATCCAGTAGATCCATATTTTTGAAATGGTCTTCTCTGATTTGATTTACGTGAAGTTAATCAGGATTAAAATTTAAATGGTTTTTGTGCAACTGGGCCTTCGTGAGGGAAATTTTTGCATTCCTCTGGGAATTAATCTCAATCCAGATAGAACATTTCTCTGTTGTATATCCATACTTTTTCACTGGTAAAATTAAACTTGAATTTAAAAAAACACTTTTGAAGTGAAAATGCACTTACTTTTGTAGTGACGATCGTTTCGACCTGTTGTTGGTCATCATCATGAGTCTGAGGTCGAAACGATCGACACTACAAATGTAAGTGCATTTTCACTTCAAAAGTGTTTTTTTCAAATTCAAGAACAATTCTGTATGAATGTTATTATAATTTCTTCTCTCGTAATAATTGTTTCATACTTTCGTACTCCAGAGCGAAGCTCGGTCCCCGATATTTAATATTATTATGATATGAATCTTTATATTTTGTTGTTATATTATTGTATTGTGTATTAAATTATGTGAATATTTGTAAATGATACCATGAATTATTCCATATTATACCATTCTTTTAACTATGCTCTAAAAAATCTGGTGAAATTTACTAAAATAAATTCACTTGTTTACAGAGATACAATTACCTACCTATAGATTTGCTACTATAGTTCGAATTGACAGCATTGTTCAAATGGGAAGCGTAAGTGCTATTCATGAGGATTGCTGACATCTCTAAATGAGTCTCTTTCTAGTTCAAATTCATTACAGTTTATTCTACCAGTGTTATAGCCTACAAGTAATATTTCATGTGTGAATATTATTGCAAGAAAGCGAATTTAAAAGTCTTCAAGCAAAATTTATATAAGTTTGACGTGCATATTATTGCATCAACTAAAGTTATGACCTGTTAATGATGACCGTTATATAGCTTTGCAATCATCATTTTACGTACCATAGGTTATTACTCCCATCTATGCAGTACCATAGGTAAAATAAAGCACTTCTGCTATTTTTTACACAACACTTCATATTGGAAGATAATAATTAAGTTATATTTTCACTGGGAATTCAAGTTCTAGACCCTATATTGAGGTCCCTGTTATAATGGCAGTGACGAAAGATACGAGACAACGTTGCCTCTGTCTTGTCAATGCCTGCTATGAACAGCTGTAGCTGAATTGAATCTATTGATGTAATATTAACTGTTTATTCTCGTTTAAAATAATAAATTATATTTCATTGAGCAAGAAATTATATTTCTTAATAATTAAGAATGAAGTTTCATGATTAAAATGAAATATTTTGTTAGTTAATTGATAATTCCACATTGTTTATAGACGATGTGGCAACAGAGCAAAGCGAGAAAGAGATAGCGCTATCCGCTTTGTTGAATGATAGACAGGGATAGCAATACCATTGTTAATAGAACACTGCCATTATAACGTGAACCTCACTATGGTTCTTGGTGAGGTAAGGGAAACTAGAGGTGTAGAAGAAGGAGAAGAAGAAGAGCAACAACAATAAGAAAAAATCACCTGTGAAAAATGACTGGAATGATTTTGGGGCATGGTCAGCATTTTCTCAAGAGTTGGAGCAAGAGGTACTCGAACTATTCCAGCCCTCAAAAATCGAAAAAGTTCCAGGGGGCAGAGACAGAGACCAATTTTCTTCAAAAAAAAAAAAAACAACTGTTGCATGTGCATGAATGGATTAGGGGGCGTGGCTAGCATCAGAATCGATAGAGTGGGGGAAGCTTCAAATCGACCACCTGTTGAGTGTCTGAGTTTTGCTTGGGTCCAGAGTTTAAGCAAGTGTACAAAATTGTGAGGTCATTCACCCAAACAAATCACAAAATAGTGAATTTCAAGGTCAAATACTGATTTTCAAGGGTGAAGACTGGAGCAATCCATAGATTGACCGGTCATTGACCGCGTGTGTAATCGATCAGGCGGAAGGACAAGAAGGGGGCGGTACTGAAGACAAATATCTAATTTTCGAAAACCCACCTGTAAAAAAATGACTGGAGTGATTTTGAGACATATTCAGCATCACAAAAGATTGAGCAAGGAGGTGCAACAAGTATCCCAGCCCTCAAAAGTCGAAAAAGTTCCAGGTGGCAGAGCCAAAGACAAAAAATTATTTTACCTGTTTCATGTGGGGGAATAAGCTGAGTGAATTACAGTTTGTAGAAGGATTGGAACACAATTTGATTTAAGCACAGTAATTTGAAACATGAATAGAAAACCTAGAAATAGAGAAGATGAATCATATAGATGATAGGTTAAAGCAGAATCTATGCGGGGGAGAAAATAAGGGAGAGAATAAGGAGAAGAAGAAGAAGGAGATGAAGAAGAAGAAGAAGAAGAAGAAGAAGAAGAAGAAGAAGAAGAAGAAGAAGAAGAAGAAGAAGAACAATATTACAAACAAGAAAAAGGAAAGAAATAAAATCTTATTTTGTGGATAGTTATGATGTAAATAATAATTTGAACTCGAATAGTGGGCATACTTTGATCATGTGAATATTTTATTCCCTAGTTTTGCCGAACTAAGGTAGGCGCACACAGATCGTCATCGGACGAACGGCACGCGTCGGACGGATCGGAAGATTAGATATGATGCATTGTTTTCAATTGGAGTGCGCATAACTATCCCCATACGCACTCCAATTGAAAACAATGCATCAAATCTAATCGTCCGATCCGTCCGATGCGTGCCGTCCGTCCGATGACGATCTGTGTGCGCCTACCTCAATACAGCAATAGAATATTATACTATTTCTATATAACTACAATATTTCAATATTGATGTAACTACAATAATTATGACAAAATATTATTATTGTATTAAACAAACTATTATTGTATGTTCTGACAATATATCCACGCTTGAAACTTTATCAAAATACTGAAATATGAATAGTCACAGTTTAATATAGTTTTGAATCTTCATGGTGGAGATTGTGAACTTTAAAAAAATTTTCCTCCACCTACTGTCTAAAGTACTTACTTTACTCCCTGAAACATAATACTAAAGTGTCACTTTTTCGCTCTCGGTAGTAAAAAACAGAAAAACTCCCTAGGGAGGAAAAGTGACTCCATTTAAATAACATGGGAAACATCTCTATTTCAAAAACTCACATTGTAATAGGTTAGAAGGTCTAAGCTCAGATGAGAAAGCGTAATAGAGGTGTCTGTCATTGAGTCAACTGAATTCAATACCACAACAAGAAATTTGATCAACTCATGAAATATATGTTTGTATGATATTATATTCTTAATATTAGTAGACGATAAAATTTATACAATTTTAAAAATATTTTATTCTATTCAAAATACCAGCCAACAAATATTTTTGATCTGCAATTCAAATCTGAAACGCATTATCTGGAGTCAGCCATTTTTGGTAGCCGCTTAGCTGATATAATTGTTACAACTTGAGCCGATAGATAGCGCAATCGGCAGTGCCAATCAGACGACCGGTTTTTAGGTTTTAGAATTTAGGTTATGTTGTTAGGAAACATTGTCACCAATACGTAAGTTATTAAAATGATTTTATTTGCAGTTTCTATAAAAATGTAGATGGAGGAAAAATGTTGTGTACATCACGAGCGAAAAATACTTTTTCTCCCTCAGGAAAATTGTTGCCCTCGGCTTTGCCTCGGGCTTCAAACTTCTTCTCACAGGGAGAAAAAGTAATTTTTTCCACTCTAGATATACAAATAGCTATTCCAAGATGACTACATTGAACAAAAAGCGTACCAAAAAAAAAAACATCCAAAGAAAGTACTTTGACTGCAAATAGCCCATAATAGTTCTCCATTGCTTACTATATCGATTACTAGAAACTTATATTTTACTATGAGAAACGTGCATCAGATTCTGTTCTTAGCGTTATTCCAGCTCAAGCAATCATAATGGCCTGTCAAGTTTTCGCAATACACCAGAAATACGAAACGGTACTCTGTCTGGGAGTTGGAGGTGTTGAGTGTGCAGTTCAACATCTGAAATGAGTAACGTGCCTCGTAAAATCATGTAGGCTCAGGATTCACAAGAGAGGCTATGAGGAAATAGATGTTCCTAGCTCAATAATAACCTGATTGTCAATAGTGTGAAAAGAAGAAACAAGATGATGATGATGATGATGATGAAGAAGAACAAGAAGAAGAAGAGAAAAAAGAGAAAATAGAAAGAAGATGGACCACAGCGACATCAAAAACTGGAACAAGAGAACTATTTTAATTATATCTAATTACTATGATTAAAAACATGGTTCAATACTCTCTATAGATAATTATATGTATAAATATGTACAGTCATTCGTATAATATTGACCAAGAGTGTGAGTTATAACGACTCGATATTGTCCAATCTTCTAATTTATTGAACCTATTTGAGATACTTTTGGTTGAAGGTTATCACACCATTATCGAGTAAACAGAAAGCCTAACATTGCGCAGAAGAACACGACGTGTAAAGGTGCGTACAGATGTACGCGCGTCGAACATGAGCAATTCACTTTTAACAAAGAAAAACAATAGCTTAAAAGCATTAATTATAAATTGCTAAATATTAGGATTTTCCAATACCGACTCATTTTGAACTTTTTTATTTATTTTGCAAATAAGTTATCTTCTATTCTTGAAATATCTTCATTTAGAAGTTTTAACATTCCATTCAACTTTTCCCAATTTCGTAATTTTTCTTACATAGTAGGCTAACATACATTTATTTCTAAGTTTGCTACTAATTGAAGCTTTTGTACTCAATTTATATTTTTCAATGAATCTATCTAGATTTTTATTAAGAGAATTTTAACTATTCCTTCATTATTTTTTAGGAATGCTTTTGATCAGCTGACTATAACTGTATGTTAACAGAAACCGTAAGATACAGATATTAAAAGCTTGGCATCAGCTGATTAAAGTGAATTGCTCAAGTTCGCGGCGCGTAAATCTGTACGCACCTTTATAGGTTGAGTCATAGAGAGAAGAAACAGTTCTTGAACTTGAACAAATCAACTTTCCTCATCACCTGTCGACCAATGGAGGTCGAGCTATGCCATCATTGGTAGAGACTGGACACGCCCATGTTTCTGAATCTGGTCACAAAAGCCGTTGGATAACTGGAGAACTGGTCATAGAAACAACCAAAACTGGTATCCCAAACTGTTTTGATAAGTTGGCTGTATTGATAATTGGCTATGAAGTCGACCCCATCCAACATGTGGATATCTACCACAACAATCTCAACTTTAATTAAATCTTTTTTCCGAATAGTTTTTTCAATCACCTACTGTTTTTTACTTTCCATGCCCTATTACCATAGGTAAGGAAAGTATTGCTTTCCAAAAAAATTAAGGTACCCTGTCTGGGAGTTGGAGGTGTTGAGTGTGCAGTTCAACATCTGAAATGAGTAACGTGCCTCGTAAAATCATGTAGGCTCAGGATTCACAAGAGAGGCTATGAGGAGATAGATGTTCCTAGCTCAATAATAACCTGATTGTCAATAGTGTAAAAAAAAATAATATTATTATTTTAGTGTAAAAAGAAGAAACAAGATGATGATGATGATGAAGAAGAAGAAGAAAAAAAAGAGGAAATAGAAAGAAGATGGACAACAGCGACATCAAAAACTGGAACAAGAAAACTATTTCAATTCTATTCAATAGACTAGTAGTTCTATGAACAGTAGACCTCGCGCTCAGTAAGTTTCATTGACCTGCTGTTATGTTTTCTCGAAAAAAATTAAATAGTTTATCAATTCAAAATGTCTAGAAAAAAATCCTAAATAAACATAGAGCTTTCTGTCCTATAGTACCGTGACTTGTCGTCCCGGAATGTGAGTGTGGGCGCTGTTATCAGGTCTGGCAACCGTCGATACGCAAATCCAATCAACCAATCAGAGAAGATTCTGTGTTGTGTTGGCGGAAAATTGGTGTGTTGAAATTAACAAAATAAACTATCATAATACTGATTTCTTACAAACTTCATTTCTCACTTTTCATGATTTTAAGAATCAATTTCTCTTCAATAATATTTGTTGCAATTTCAATCATTAGATTAAAAAAGATAAATGTGAGAAAAATGTTTTCTATCATTACTCCAAACTCCAAACTAGAATCATGGCATCAGCTTATATGGAAAGACAAAGTTAGTAGACGACTGTCTAGGCTACTAACATTGATGGAAAGATACATTTTCAAGATGTTCGATGTTTTTAAACGGGTAGTATTATAGTCTACTATAGTGAGGTCCACGTTATAATGACAGTATTTGCTCAACTTTGGTTTTGCTATCCTTGTCTATTATTCGACAAAGCTGGTGGTACTATCCTTTTCTAGGTCCACAACGATGTCAATTATGTTTTTGACAGTGTTGAAATATAATTAATTAATGCAGAGAATCGGCATCGCTATTCTCCTATCTTTATCCACTGCCATTATAACGTGGACCTCACTATAGACAGCTGATTTCTGATGAATTGTTGTATAGTTTGATTGTTACGGTAATATTGGTGTTCGAAGGAAACTCCTTTTCCTTTTGTTTTATCCTTAAAATGCAAAATTTAAAAAAACCTTATGTATACGTCGACGCGAAATTCGAAAAGGAACATACCTGTCAAATGTAATGAAAATCTATTGCTGCGTTTCGCTGTAAATGCGCAACATAAACATTTAAACATAAAGAGAAATGCCAAACCGTAGACTTGAATCTGAAGGTGCGTACAGATATACGCGCCGCGAACATGAGCAATTCACTTTTAATCAGTTGATTATATCTGTATTTTTACAGAAACGGTAAGATACAGTTATAAAATGTTGGCATCAGCTGATTAAAAGTGAATTGCTAATGTTCGCAGCGCGTAAATAACCTCACTTCGCTCGGTCAATAACAACGATTTAATACATGGTCCAATACTCTATATATAGATAATTATGTATAAAGATTAACAGTCATTCGTATAATATTGACCAAGTGTGAGTTATAACGACCTGATATTGTACAATCCTACAATTTATTGAATTAATTTGAAATAATACTTTTGGTCGGAAGTTGTCACACCATTATCAATCTCGAGTGAACAGAAAGCCTAACATTGTTCAGAAGAACACGTGTTATAGGTGGAGTGACAGAGTGAAAAAACATAAATATAAAGAAAATAAGAATCTCAGTTCTCTTTTTTTGAAATACTTCATCACTACATGTTTCGGACATTTATGCCATTTTCTTATTTCTTATATTTATGTTTTTTCAAGTGATATCACTTGAAAATGGCATAAATGTCCGAAACATGTAGTGATAAAATATTTCCAAAAAAGGGTACTGAGATTCTTATTTCTTTATATTTATATTACAAGTAGCCCTATACAGAAAAGAGATAGAGAAGAAACAGTTCTTGAGCTTGAACAAATCATCTTTCCTCATTTTGTGGTGGAGCCCTAGCTACTACGATTGGACATCAGCTTTCAACCAATGGAGGTCGAGTTATACCATCATTGGCCGAAACTAGACACACCCATGTATTCCGAATCTGGTCACGAAAACCGTTGAAGAACTGGTCATAAGAACAACCAAAACTGGTATCCCAAACTGTTTTGATAAGTTGGCTGTATTGGTAATAGGCTATCAAGTCGTTCACATTCAACATTTGTATATCTACTACAACAATCTCAACTCTAATTGAAACTTTTTCCGAATAGTTTTTTTCAATCACCTTCTCTTTTCTTACGTTAGTTTACTCATAATTTTTGTTTTGAATATGAATTATATTCAAGTATTATCATGTTGAGGAAACTATTTGGGTTCATACCTTTTTTTTCCATTGTTTAATTTGAAAACCAATAAATTGAGAATTTATTTGTATCTTACTAGTAGTTCTGTGAACAGTGGGCCTCACGCAGTTTTCTCATCCACAAGTACCTGATGTCACCTGTTCTAGTTAATTCAGTTTAATAAAAATTTACTTTCAAAAACTATTATTTGTTTTCTCCAAGATCAAAAACTCTTTTATGTTGAAAAACTCAGTTCACGTTTGAATTGGTATCCCATATAATGATTTATCCAGTTCCGTGATAATCTTTCCATCTGACGAAAATATTTCTCAAATATTTCAAAATTAATCTCCCTTCAATCAAGAATATTATAATTTCTTTGGGCATTATTCAGTTCATTCAATCATTTTTTATCCCATTTCCAATCACCTATTATTAAATTGGTTTCCCAAAAGCGAGAATATTAATACTGATGGGCACGCTTCATAAAAATTTTGAAACCCTACCTCATAGAAATAGACACGGCCAGACTTCTGTGTAATGCATGCAATGAATAATCCACTTGTCAGCTGATTGATTACGAATAATTCTATAGTCTGATCCTATCTTCAAAGTAGTTGATAATTTAGTGATATCAGAGTATGGAGGAATTCCTTTTCTTTTCATATTATCCTTAGAATGTAAAATTTCAATAAACCTTGTGTGTATATCGACGCTCGAAAAAGGAATATTCCTGCTAAATCTCATCGAATTCTATCAACGCGTTCGGCCGTAATCGCGTTACATACAGACAGACAAAAGCGAATCGAGTTGAAACAGAGACATCACTACGTTCGGTCAATTAATGCTTAATTCATTTTGGTAAGTAAGTTATCATTTAATGAATTTCATGTGGGTAAAATGAATATAGTAAGCAAGTTATGAGTTGATGAGTCTCAAGTACAAGAAACTCGCAGAACGCTACAGTAGAATTTGTTAATTTTAATATTTTTTTTTTTTTTTGGCTGAGATGAACGGTGTGAGATGAATTGGTGTAAATCCTATTACCAGCCTTCAAGTGACCAATGAGATTAGAAATAATTATAATGGGACACGGACATTTTATTATTGAAAACATTTCCAATATTATTTTCCTATAATTGTTATAAAGGAAAATACATAATTATTATACAAAGTACAAAGACACATCCCTGTCATGCTCAATCATTTCTCAACATCTAGCTGTAACTCTTTCAAAATCAGGCCCTGCTGAAATTTCCAAAGCGTGATGGAATCTCTTCATGAGCCGGTAGTCCTACTGAATTTCATTAATTTCTCAAGTTTTTATTCTCCTCTCAACAAGTTGTGACTTGTATCTTGGGACAGAAAAGGTATTCAATTAGCGAGAATATCCCAATTAGCGGTAGTCTCCCGACCTCTTATATAACATCTTCTCCACTTTTTTCATCAAAGTTGGAATCTCTGTAGATCAGCCCAAAATATAATTCATCGCTTTTTGCAATAACTGATGACATAATACTAAGATGTTGTAACTTGTGAGATGTGTTGTTATTCCTCAAACTTTCTCAGTTTCTTTTGTAATAACGTTAGCCTATTTAAAAAAAATACTGATATCACATTGGAAGAGTTTGGGGAATCGCTGTATAATTCCATTTCCAAATTAATGAACTCCCCTGTAAGTTATATACCCTTATAAGCTGTATTGATAATTGGAATTCACACAATTCTTACTTTCACACAAAGATAGATAATAATAATAATAATAATAATAATAATAATATCGAGTGATCTGGTTGGCTCAGGTCTAGTATCAGATTGAATGAAAAAGACTAAGAAATTGTCAAAAATTACAGATTTATTGATACTTAGAAAGACCGGTTTCGGTAATTACACCGTTGTCAATCTCTGATAAACTAACAGGTTTTTGATTTTTGACAATTTCTTAGTCTTTTTCATTCAATATGAATAATTACCACAATATCAACTTTTCAACTACACAGAAAGTGAAAAAAATCTGGTATCAGAGTTTTCAGGTCGCAACTGATCAATTTTCAGGGCCTCTGACATGACCTAACAACTGCTTCTTAGGCAGCCGGGATGGTCTCCTTAATGTGTCCATCCGGAGCACGGGAGTGGAATAATAAAAAAAGAGAGATAATAGTATTTTTTATTACATTCTAGATGAATAAACTCTCTTTGTGAATAAGATACTAACAATGGATAATATAATCAACTGTAAATCCCGAAATTCTATTTTAAGTTTGAATATTGTAATGATAATATCCATACTTGGGGAAAAATGATGGAATCGATCCCAATTTTCTTTCAAAAACCTCGTACAATAACCGGACTATGATAACATTATTTGCGATTTTATTACACAGAAAATTCCGAGATTCTATTTCTGCTCGAATATTGTAATAATATCATATTCTTGGTGATAATGGGATGAATTCTACTTTTCTTTCAAAAAACCTCGTACAGTAACTGTGACTATGATAACATAATATCCAATATTATTGAAGGATTCGAACTTCTGTATTTGCCGTGGGCCATGAATAAATTATGTATTTTGAACCAAAATTATTATTATTATTTTTATGATCGAATCGGAGATAAATCAACATTAATTGGCTATGGCTATCAAACGTTGATTATAGTCAATTTTCGCCTCGATTTACACCTGCTCTTTATTGACTGACTAGTCATCATCATACTAGCACACATTATCATCAAATGTGCAGTAAACAACGGATTAAATCATTAGATGACAGGAGCTTGTTAGGAATTAATAACTCATCGGGCCAACTAAGTTCAAGAATTATGTTTGTTATATTCTTGCACATGAGTTGGCATAAGAAAATTCCACTCACAAAACTTATAAAATTAAGTAAAAAGAAGGCTTCAAGGAGAATCAATTCCCCACGAACATTCTCTTTAAGGACAGTAAAGTACTGAGTGTAAGGCAACTCTACATCCAGGCTATCATCACGCGAATGAGGAGAAACAACGAACACATGAGACTGGCAGATCATAACCATCAAACAAGGCAGAGAAACACGAATTTAATAGTACCAAGGATGAACACTACATTTGGGCAAAGAAACTACATCTATTTGGGATCAAAAATTTACAATACAATACCAAGTTACATAAGGGAAGAGTTCAATAGACACAGGTTCAAGAAGAGTTTATTTTCCTGGTTAGTTGATATTGGAGTGGAAAATTGTGAAAATACAGTTGGACTGTAAATATTGAAACTATTTATTCTTCATTCTTTTCCTTCACTAGTTTTACATTCTTCTAAAAATTAACTTTCTCATTATTATCCTTAATAGAACATTAATATTTATCTACTAATTCCATAATTCTGTTTGTACTATAGATTTTTACTAACTTCATTATAAAAAACTTTAATCCCATATCAGTGAATGAAGTTTGTAGATAGTCATTATAACACGCAACAAGCAACTAATTACTTATACCTCAACACATATAATTTTTGGTGGGGTGTATATTTATTCATTGCGAATTATATTTGCACATTAAGAAATTATTCAATGCATAAAACTCCATTGTTTTAATTGTTATAGTATTCTAATTTGTAATGTAATTGTTTTTGATGAATAAATTTTATTTAAAGTTTTTCATGAGATTTCTAACGACTGATTTGAAGTCTTGGTAGCGCATGAGGATAGTTGGAATAGAAATATTTCTATGATTATAGAAGATCGATAGATTGTTATGAAGAAGACGTTTCAAGAAATACTGTATAGGATTCCCAAAGTAACCATTGATTAACATGAATGTCCTCAATGTTCAACATGAATGTCAAGAAAGTATACGATTCTGAAAGTAAACTTTGATGATATTATGAATAACGAATAACAGAAACCCCAAGGGTATAGTATTCAGTTAGTATCAATCACTACTTATACCACTCTCAATAGCCCACATGATCACGTTAACATGATTGAAACCCATGATTGATATGCAAGATACCTATCAATGTTGACTCTGCAATATCAATGATTCAATACTGCATGTGAATCATTGATTGTATCCAGATTGCATACATGAAATCATTGAAGCTATAGAGCTGCTATCACGAGAAGAGCCTGAGGCAAAATAAGTTTACGACTTCTGACTTCATACTTCTCAACTTTTTGACCTCAACTATTCAACTTATCTTGACCTTAGAATGGTCAAAAGTAGTTCTGAAACGATATTAGTCAGACTTAACCGTGTGTCATAAATTGTTCTAGTTCTGCTAGTAGAATTCAATAGAGTTCAAATAGCCTGTGGGAGTGTAGATTCAATATTACAATGAATCAGACATTGAACGTGAATATTATTTTTCAATCGGAAATACCTTTGCAATTCAAATCTGAACTTTATTCTTGTGTTGTAGTAGACACAAAATAATGTATATAATCTAATCTATGATATAACGAGGAAAAGAATTGGCTTTTATTCATTCCCGGATAGGAAATCAATGAATGACGCATCATCACGGCTGAACTACTCAACTGATTAACTTGAAATTTTGCATATAGATTCTCAATTTCCCGAGGTTGGTTGTAGGCCTATTTTGAATTTTTCAAGATTTCTCATTGTCAAGTTTCCAGTTTGTCAAGTCTTTAATTGGGCCCTTGCTGAACCCGTGTTACCTGCTTAGGAAAAAAGGAAGAAATTATATTTTCCAAACATTTCATAATGAATTATCATAACTAAGATGGAATATTTTCCTTATAATAAGGAATGAATCGGCTTATACACGTACGGGATAGGAAATTCATTAATTATTACGTACCATCACCACAGAATAGGTACAGAATGGAAACTTGTAATCAAACGCCTATCTAACCAATGCTTTTTACATGACGCAAATACCAGACACGTCACGTGACCTTGGGAAGTTCCAATCCTGGTCTTCTGATTGGCTCGTGGCAGTGAATGAGATCAATTGATCCGGATCATTGAAGTGATCCGAACCTACCATCCATACTATTACAATGCGGCGCTTCCTAACAAGATGGCAGATTTTGTTGTCAGGGTACTAGCCAAGTTTCCATACTGTATGTGTATACTGTGCCATCACGTCTGAACTACTGGACTGATCTACTTGAAATTTTGCAGGTGAATTCCTTATTTACTGAGGATGGTTACAAACCTATTACTTTCCTTGCCCTATTACCATAGGTAAGGAAAGTATTGCTTTCCGATAAATTTCATTTTATAAAAAATGAAGACGTATTTCTATACGTTCCAAGGTCCCCTGAGTCCAAAAAAGTGGTTTTTGGGTATTGGTCTGTATGTGTGTGTGTGTGTGTGTGTGGTGTGTGTGGTGTGTGTGTGTGTGTGTGTGGTGTGTGTGTGTGTGTGTGTGTGTGTGTGTGTGTGTGTGTGTGTGTGTGTGTGTGTGTGTGTATGAGTGTATGTGCGTCTGTGTACACGATATCTCATCTCCTAATTAACGGAATGACTTGAAATTTGGAACGTCCTTACAATATAAGGATCCGACACGAACAATTTCGATCGAATGCGATTCAAGATGGCGGCTAAAATGGCGAAAATGTTGTCAAAAACAGGGTTTTTCGCGATTTTCTCGAAAACGGCTCCAACGATTTTGATTAAAGTTATACCTGAAATAGTCATTGATAAGCTCTATCAACTACCACAAATCCCATATCTGTAAAAATTTCAGGAGTTCCGCCCCATCTGTGCAAAGTTTGTTTTTAGATTATCAATTATCAAGCTTCAGATACAATTTAAACAAAAAATTTCGAGTGGAATAGATTGAGCATGAGAATCTCTACAATTAATGTTTTGTAACATTTTCATCTAAAATTGAAAATAAGCTTTAAATTCGAGAAAATGTGATTATTCAATTGAAAATTATTGTTGATTCTATTAAATCATTCACTATGAAGAGATAGCAGACCTCATGTGTGTCTACAGCGTTATTGCTCTGTCACCAGCTGGCTCAAATCTTTGAATAGTAGACTTGAGATGCGCGGGTACACTAGCGTCAGGTGATCAATATATTTTCATAACGGCAAGGAAAGTTGTGTGAGTGCGCCACACCAGATTTTTTTGAATTTTTCTTCAAGATTTCAGTATGTCACGCTTCAAGTTTGTCAAGTTTTTAATTGACCCTTGCCGAGCATGAGTTACCTGTATCAAAATAATCTTCCATGTGTTTTGAGCATCATTTATCGTGTATCATGTATCAACTCTTATACAAATGTATTCATACACAGAGTGCCTAAGAAGATAATTTTGAATAAAATTTAGAATTTTAGAAATAGGCCGACACATCTAGAAAATACCTGAGTCTATACCTAATTCATGCAGGTGAACGGGCTAGAGTCAAGAAAACTTCAATTAATCTTGCCATGCCTGATTTAATAGGTTTATACTATGGAATAACACTACAATTTGAAATAATAGAAAAATACAAACAGCTTCAATAAACATTGGCAACTAAAATCGAACAACAGAAACAACAATTTCATGTTACTTTGTTGACATTCTTCATCTGATTCGGGGGCGCATTACTATCCCCGTTTAGATAGCAATACGTCACAAAACCAAACAATATCAGTCATCAAATAACAAATAATTAACTTCAACATAAAATTACTCAAGAAAGAAAAGCCCGTTGAACCCAAGTTTCGTCGATAGTAACCCATATAACCCATTTCATAATAATTTTGAATCCCCACTTTTGATTGACATTCTCGAATGAACCTTTGTTTCACTACACTGCACTTTCGTTGGTCTGTACGTTGCTTTATCGTCGGGGTTACAGTACCTTGTTTTTGGCGGTGAGCTTTTACCGGTTGAATTTGGCTTGACGGCGACGTCCTCTTACGTCCCTAGACCTGTCGTCTGAACGGGTGTCTTGAAGCGGTGTTACATAAAGTTGCGGAACCAAAGGGGTGGTAGTACAAGAAGTCGGTTTGGGAACACACATGAACCGCTTAGCGGTTATTTGAAGAAACAATTATTCGTACATGATGAAGAAACACAATTAAACTTTTCAGGACATGGCACTACTAGAAAATTTAAACTTTAATAAAAATAAAACTAGCTCCTACATTAACTAAAAATGATATAAACTCATAAACTTGCCCAAAAAGGGCGAAACATAATGACTACATCTTTACTCTCGTAGTGCTCCTAGCAAAGTGTCCTCCGAAACGTAATCTGGTCTGTCGGCTGGGGAATCGCCCCACTACTGTATTTAGAAACAGGTCTCCTATCGGGCGAATGGAATCAATTTGACCAATCGTCGCGTGGCTTCTACAGCCTTTGGACCAAATAGTAACTGCAAAATCGGTAGTTTGTTATAATTTCAATGCTTGCTGTTTTCCAACTTATCGCATTTTATGTCGCGACAAGAAGGCTAAGTTTTAGAGATAATTCCATAATCTACATTCCTCGACGACTCGGAGCCACAATTTTTAAATATCTATCATGGGAAACTCGAAGTCATGGCCGGTCATAATAGAGAGAGAAAATAATTTATTTCGCTAACTCACTTACAATAATGGCTCTAGTCTATTGCGTATTAAATTTACTATTATAACTTGGCAAAAGGCCTGAATTAAAGAGAGTGCCCGGCACACTCCCCTTCCTTCCGGTGTGAAACACGCAAAAAGAAATCTAATCAGGATATGTTACCATAGAGGCATTCTGTATGATTTGGAGAGTCGAATTTCTGGATTGATAGTAGGATCTAATTGAAGCGGGCCTCTTCAAAAGAAATCTCTTTAATCATTCCGAAATTCAGCAAAATGTATAACTAATTGAGATTTGTGGCAAGAGTCTTTAAAACTGTGGCAAGAGTCAGGACAAAACAATATGGACGTGTCCACCTTTTAAGTAGGTACTAAAGACGGACCGAGTATAATAATCTTGAATACTTCAATCACTTTATTGAGTCCCTGGTTATTTTCTTGGCAAACTCTAACAAGGGAAAACGTTTAAAAGACATCATAGTTTTAATTGGTTCTATGTTACTCTGCTGTTGTAAAATATGAAGTACGTTTGATCATAATAGTAAAGGATGAAACTTTTTCACTCAGCTGAATGTATTGAAATCTAACTATCATTACTATAGAGTTGAGAGTGCAACATATTTTTAACAATATAAAGCAATTCAGTAGGCAATACTATTCTACATCGACTACGATTCAAAGATAATAATGATTGAAATTGCATTATTAGATCAACGCGAGAGCTATATGACACAAGCGCGATTTTGCATTCCACAATCATGAGAAAAACACTTTTCATTATAATATTCTAGTAGGAAACCTAGAACGCTAGTCAAAACAAAACTATGATCAAGTGCCAGGCTTTAATCGACAATAATAATTCTGTATTTCGCTTCTCACTAGAGTATTGTAATTTTCTCACTGCCTACTACTTCAACTGGATAAATTGACTCGACATAGATCATGATTATTATTTATCTCAAACTCAAAGTACATGACATTTTCTCTCAACATTATTGAATTTACCAATACAGTAACACATTAATAGACTACTAATACACTATTACTGATTCTCAAGTTCACTGACATTTTCAACCTTACTGGAGCCTCACATAATTATTTCTCAACAATAAATTTCATATCCAACTAGTTTCAATTACTCTACTAGATCTTAAAATATCTCAACTTATTCACATGGAAAACTTTATTGCAATTTTACTATTCATCATTAAAAAAATTTATCATTTCATTAAAGATTTTCCTATTTTTTTTTATTTATTAATACTTTTTGACTACTTATCTCTAAAGGGTCCTACTACTGTTAATTACCTCAATTTAATTTTCCCAACAAAAATTCTATTTCCTTTTGACACGAATTTTCCTACATATTTCTACTTTCATATCCCCAATTAACTTTTTAATCAACCTTTCAGCTCTCAACTACAGAATAATTTAAACTCATGCTTAACTCAAGAGATTTTCCCTTTTCATTTCAAAGTCAACTAGAAGAATTTCACTGTTAATTTTATTTTAATTTAACCCGTTAAGTACTGTTCCAATATTTATTTCTACTTTCACTGATCACCATTTTACATAACCTAGGTACTCGAAAAAGTTTCTCTGTTATTTCATTTGTATACCTTAACTAATCACTTTAAATATTCATTGTCTAAAACCTTCAATTTTCGTTACCATACCAAATTTCTAAGCAACTTTAAACTCAATAATACCCCCTTTTTTTTTACCAATTATTACTTGTGTTTTTGCGGCTGACTTTCCCACCAAACATTAACGAACCTTTTGACTGGGCTTCCCTAAACTGCATTACGCTGATTGTTTTCCTTACAATCACTACGAAGACTCACTAAATATTCTAGATTTCGGTTTACGTTATTCTACTGACGAGCCCCATAACTCTCGAATGAACCAGACCGTTTACTAGATACAAAAAAATCTTAGCTCACACCATCCTCGGTGCCTTTCGCTAAAATTATACAATTCCACCGTACAAATTTGCAAGGTTAGTCACAGCTAAATTCCTTGATTTGTTACATGGACAACTATCAGGCAGTGCTCCGTTCTCTCTGGACACGGACCTACACTCGCGCCGATTACCTAAATTCAACAACAACACACATAGGCAGGACATCCCCTTGTCCTCCTCTAAATCTTGAGTCTCAACTAAACAAACAAAAAAAATTCCCCACAGTCTACAGGAAACGTCACCAACACAACGGATCTTTACACTATCAATACGCATGCCTACCGCAAAAATCACACCTAAAAAAAATTTTTTCCAATAATAAAACTGATTCACCTTTTCGAGAATAAACATTACTGATAAAGGGACTTAACAACCTCATCTCAATCAACTTATTTTTATACAAATTCCCAAGGATTTGATCATCGTTTCAACTTTAATCTACAATACCCAATTATTTAGTTTAAACATCTCAAGGCCAAAACTACTCATCAACTTTTCAAAACTACATATCAACAATAACTAATAAAACAGTTTCCTATTTATTCTCTGATTACCTTCGATCTACCTAAACTTATCAAAAAAAATTTCCTATTTTCCTCAAACATTCTCCCATAATAATTTCCGCATTTTCCTAATTTCATTGGGTTGACCTTTAAAATCTCAATATTCACTTTCACTACTACTATACTATGATATTCAACTACCCGACGTGAGACCAGAATACGTACGTTGACATTACAATAATTTATATCATCATTCACGGAATTACAGAATGCAAAAAATTTATTCAGCACTTTGAATCAGTTGTTTTCATCTATGCTAGTTTCTTCTACTAATTTTTATTCTACCGTTAAACATTTAATTTGTCAATCAATTTCAATATAAAGTTTTAGAATACTTTCAACTTGAGCTTCAATGATACCTAACTTTATCTTTAAGCACTTCAAAAGATTTTCATTTTAATGGATTTAACATAACTGAATAACTTTCCTGTTTCATCTACAATTATTTAAACTTCAGAAAAATTGGAGTAGCAACAATAAATTATTCATTCAACTCCAAACCCAAAATATTGACAGTTAACACGTTCACAGAATGAATTATTAAGTATAGACTCAGAAAAATTGATCTAGTATTATTAGAGTAAGTTATGAAAAATTTAATTTTTTAGAAAATTTGAATTCCAGAGATTTAAATATCTCTAGACAGCAGAGTCGGCGCAGTTTTGTGCCAAAGAAGATAATTTTGAATAAAATTTAGAATTTAGAAATAGGCCGACACATCTAGAAAATACCTGAGTCTATACCTAATTCATGCAGGTGAACGGGCTAGAGTCAAGAAAACTTCAATTAATCTTGCCCTTCTCACTAGAGTACGTGCCATGCCTGATTTAATAGGTTTATACTATAGAATAACACTACAATTTGAAATAATAGAAAAATACAAACAGCTTCAATAAACATTGGCAACTAAAATCGAACAACAGAAACAACAATTTCATGTTACTTTGTTGACATTCTTCATCTGATTCGGGGGCGCATTACTATCCCCGTTTAGATAGCAATACGTCACAAAACCAAACAATATAAGTCATCAAATAACAAATAATTAACTTCAACATAAAATTACTCAAGAAAGAAAAGCCCGTTGAACCCAAGTTTCGTCGATAGTAACCCATATAACCCATTTCATAATAATTTTGAATCCCCACTTTTGATTGACATTCTCGAATGAACCTTTGTTCACTACACTGCACTTTCGTTGGTCTGTACGTTGCTTTATCGTCGGGGTTACAAAGGGCGAAACATAATGACTACATCTTTACTCTCGTAGTGCTCCTAGCAAAGTGTCCTCCGAAACGTAATCTGGTCTGTCGGCTGGGGAATCGCCCCACTACTGTATTTAGAAACAGGTCTCCTATCGGGCGAATGGAATCAATTTGACCAATCGTCGCGTGGCTTCTACAGCCTTTGGACCAAATAGTAACTGCAAAATCGGTAGTTTGTTATAATTTCAATGCTTGCTGTTTTCCAACTTATCGCATTTTATGTCGCGACAAGAAGGCTAAGTTTTAGAGATAATTCCATAATCTACATTCCTCGACGACTCGGAGCCACAATTTTTAAATATCTATCATGGGAAACTCGAAGTCATGGCCGGTCATAATAGAGAGAGAAAATAATTTATTTCGCTAACTCACTTACAATAATGGCTCTAGTCTATTGCGTATTAAATTTAATATTATAACTTGGCAAAAGGCCTGAATTAAAGAGAGTGCCCGGCACAACAGCTACCTCTAATGATCCTTACGTCAAGTAGCATTCTGTTTGTCATGGTAGCTATCTATTTTTAGATGGGTATCAAATGAAAGGTTCACTTCCTAAGCGATGACTCGAGCTGTATATCACTGTAATCTAATTAAATATACTACTATTCTACTAGAAGAGTTGGTATTGCTATTTATCAGCACTTTAGGGCACTAAAATTTACAATAGCCCAATAGGGTACTATATAGGGTACTGTATATAGGGTACTATTCGAGCTGTATATCACTGTAATCTACTTAAATATTAAATACTATTCTACTAGAAGAGTAAGTATTGCTATTTATCAGCACTTTAGGGCACTAAAATTTACAGTAGCCTAATAGGGTACTATATAGGGTACTGTATATAGGGTACTATTCGAGCTGTATATCACTGTAATACTATTCTAGAAGAGTAAGTATAGCTATTTATCAGCACTTTAGGGCACTAAAATTTACAGTAGCCTAATAGACTTCAGCCGTTAATTCAGCGCGACTGTCGGACTTAGAGTAAATTGAATGAATGACAAGTGAATCAATGAGAGAGTAGCTGTTTTGTCGTAATAGCAACAGCCAATGGCAGTTGAGTAATGAAGTATTCAACCAATCACAAGCTGGCCAATCAGAGAGTAGCAATTTCAAAGCAGCAGCCAATTGGAGTCGAGTGAAAAAGAATTCCACCAGTTACAAACTTAACATTTATTTTAATATTTCAAGTAGTAATTTAGGATAAAAAAAATAGCTCATTAGTCTTTAGAATAGATGGCTATAGTATTGACCAATAGAAAAAAAAAATTTATTTATAATTTTCACAAAGTAGCACTGATTGGGAGAGAAAAACTAACGATACTCTTTCTACTATTTCTCTCTCAAATTTAGATAACATTTCAAAAGTCCGAAATAGGTTTATAGTTTCACTTTTTTTTAAATTCAGTCCATTTTCACTAAAAAACAACGAAAACTAAGAATTGAGAGAGTAGCGTTGTTCGCTGTTTGTAGAGTTGTTGACATTGTTTGTTGTTACTTAAAAGATAGTCAATGTATAGAATAAGTGAGAAAAGGAGAATGGCAACGTTGATTTTCCTCATTTCTAGTGTGGTGAAAAATTCATTGAGTTCAAATTCATTAGATTTCATACAGCATAAATGAATGGGGAGGGTTTCAACATCATTGAAAATTCATAATTATTGATCAGGATCGGAGAATAATGAAGGCATTGAAAACCATCAGTTAGTCTTGCAGTGGATCAATATTTGCGTGTAATCGTAGTAATGTAGTTTTTCAGTATTGAACTCATTGATAGCTTGATAAAAGCTAAATGTACTATAGTTAGGTCCACGTTATAATGGCAGTGGAGAAAGATAAAAGAAAAACGTAGCCGATCCTCTGTCTTGTCAATGCCTTCTATAGACAGTAGCTGATACAGGTTAATTGATGTGATATTAACGATTCATCCTCGTTTAAAATAAACAATAACATTTTTTTTAAGCAAGACATTATAGTTTTCAATAATTCTTATTATGAACCTTCATAATTAAGATGAAATATTGTAATTACTATTTAACGAAAATCCTAAATAAATGCTGCAAATCACCCCGAAGACCTCTGCTACTGCAGACATAGACAACAGGGTTAACAGCTAGATGGAAATTCGATGAGAACTACTATCCAAAAATTAGTTGCCAGCCCGGGAATCGAACCCGGTACCTCCCCAATTGCTAGTCAGGAATGCTTGCCCTTACACCAAACTGACAATCTCTGGATAGCAGCGCTCATTTTATACGAAGCCACAGCGGCCAACCAGTTACAGATGGAATTAAATAGATAATGCACTAATGAAATATTGTGTTAATTGATATTATTCATTCAAAATTGTTATAAAACGATCTGGCAACAGAGCAAAGCAAGAAAGAGATAGTGCTATCCGCTTTGTTGAATGATAGACAAGGATAGCAATACCATTGCTAATCAATCACTGTCATTATAACGTGGAACTTACTATACAGAATATGCAATTAGAGAAGTGAGTGCATTGATCAGAGTCCTATATATTGATAATTATATAGGTAGTTCACTTCATAAAAAGTATATCAGGTGAATATTTAATAACTTATATTAACAGAGACCTCCTATATATAGGAGGTCTGACCTTAACTATCAGAGAGTTTCAAAGTAGGATAATTTTTGAAGAAATTTAATCTTGGAAAAAAGAGGACAGAATAGAATAGCCATGACAAGATTTTGCAAGGAGAAAAAATGAATGAACCTTGAAGAAAAGACTATTAAAAAAACATAAAATGATAATAATGGATCATGATAACAATTTTGCTCATCCTCTACGTGCAAAATAAATTAATTATCCAAATTATTTTCCAATCAAAACTCTCATAAAAATTCCAGTTTTGTTGGAGGTGGGTGCTTACCAAAGCCTCTGGGTAGAGGTTAAGGCTCTTAGTCTCTTCACTTAATACTCATTTACCGTTAAAGTATTACTAATTTTTCAGTGCTTTGGGCTACTTTTACTTATAAAATTCATCAAAATTTATCATGTTTCCCAATACCTGTTGATTGGAAACTAATCTTGGAGATAGAAAGTTGAATTTTGGCAAGAATCCGTTTAACCGACTCTTAATTATTTTATCGAAATAAGGACCGTATCGAAAATAATAAATTATTCTTGGTGATGCTATCGGAGTCGATAAATTTGATAATCGACATTCAAGTGTCCGATAAAAAATTGATGATGACCTTCAGTACAGTATCATGAAACTGTACATAAGTGATTACAAACGCCTTTATTGTTTCATATTCTGAAACAGTTGAAAAGTGGCTGAGTTTATTGAACGAGATTTGATACTTCGAAATTTTTGGTATGATCGTATCTCATCTTGCGGTATTGATGCTATCTATCACCCATCAGTTCTACGATGTCTAGAATCGTAGGCTAGTCGAAACATAAATGTGGAAAAAACTGTGTTCATGAAATTAAAACTGTGTCCAATTCACAGTAAAACACATTTTGTGTGAAATTTATGAAATTGAAACTCAGTTTTCTCCATTTTGGAGAGATTCCACAATATCAATACCTCATCTTGTGGTATTGATACTATCACCCATCAACTCTACAATGTCTAAAGTCGGAGGTTGATTGATTCATAAATGTGGATAAAAACTGTGTTCATGAAATTAAAACTGTACCAATTCCACAGTTAAAACATTTTGTGTAAAATTTATAAAATTGAAACTCAGTTTTCTCCATTTTGGAGAGATTCCACAATATCTATACCTCATCTTGTTGTATTGATACTATCACCGATCAACTCTACAATGTCTGCAGTCGGAGGTTAAACGATTCATAAATGTGGATGAAAACTGTGTTCATGAAATTAAAACTGTGTCCAATTCACAGTGAAACACATTTTATGTAAAATTTATGTAATTGAAACTCTGTTTTCTCCATTTTGGAGAGATTCCACAATATCAATACCTCATCTTGTGGTATTGATACTATCACCCATCAACTCTACAATGTCTAAAGTCGGAGGTTGATCGATTCATAAATGTGGATGAAAACTGTGTTCATGAAATTGAAACTGTGTCCAATTCACAGTAAAACACATTTTGTGAAAAATTTTTGAAATTGAAACTCTGTTTTCTCCATTTTGGAGAGATTCCACAATATCAATACCTCATCTTGTGGTATTGATACTATCACCCATCAACTCTACAATGTCTAAAGTCGGAGGTTGATTGATTCATAAATGTGGATAAAAACTGTGTTCATGAAATTAAAACTGTGTCCAATTCATAGTTAAACACATTTTATGTGAAATTTATGAAATTGAAACTCTGTTTTCTCCATTCCTGTATGGAGAGATTCCACAATATCAATTCCTATTCAACAAATTCCATCTCAAGTGAAATTTTGTATTGAACATGGATAAATGCAAAGCTTTTCACCCACATAAAACATGAACTTTATTGCATTCCAGTCTTTCCAATAGGCTACGTTCTAAATAATTCATAATGGAATTTATGTGAGGTGATAATGGTTACAAAGTACTGTATATCCATAGAAAAAAATAGCTTATATGATAGACAAAATGAGGTTTATGTTTCAAATTTCAATCCGTTTTTTTTTGTTAACTCAAATCGATTACTGTCGTTAACTGTCTATTATTAGCCCCCTGGCTAGACGGATATAGCGAGCGAAGCAAGCCTGACGGCTAGTTATAGAGAACATAGCGCAAGAAGATATCCCATGGCATAAATATGACGTTTATGTTCCAATTTTCAATGTATAATTAACAAAATATTTCATCTTGATTATGAAAATCCATTATAAGTAATCCAAAAGTATATCCATAGAGAAAATACAGCTTGAGAAGAAATCCCATGGTATAGGTCGTTTATGATCCAAATTTCAAGCCGATTCTTTTGTTAATAATTCAAGCCGATTACTGTCGTTAACTGTCTGTTATTACTGTTTTGTTGGGGTAGGAGTGTGAGAACGGCACAGTATGAGAGACTACCAGCGTCACAAAGCTTCACGAGAAAAACTTCTATAGTGAGAACCACGTTATAATGGCAGTCTTTGATTAGCAATGGTATTGCTATCCTTGTCTATCATTCAACAAAGCAGATAGCGCTATCTCTTTCTCGCATTGCTCTGTTGCCAGATCGTCCTTTAAGAATGTATAATCTCCATCTTAATTATTATAAAATTATTAAAAAATATAATTTCTTGCGTAATAAAATGTAGCCCAATTGATTATTCCAAACGAGAATGAACAGTCAATATTACATCAATAGCCCTGTATCAGCTACCGTCTATAGAAGGCATTGACAACACAGAGGTTCGGCAACGTTTTTCTCCTATCTTCTTCCACTGCCATTATAACGTGGACCTCACTATAGGCCTATCGACTTGAGATTTTTACTGTTTATTCTCGTTTGAAATAATAAATTAGGCTACATTTTATTACGCAAGAAATTATATTTCTGAATAATTTTATAATTAGGATGAAATATTTTGTTAATTATACATTGTTGAAGGACGATCTGGCAACAGAGCAAAGCGAGGAAGAGATAGCGCTATCTGCTTTTGTTGAATGATAGACAAGGATAGCAATACCATTGCTAATCAAACACTCCCATTATAACGTGGACCTCACTATGGTTCTTGGTAAGGTAAGGGAGACTAGAGGTGTGGAAGAAGGAGAAGAAGAACAAGAAGAAGAAGAACAAGAAGAAGAAAAAAGAAGTAAAGCTATGATTGTGACGCTGGTATACTGTGCCTCTCACACTCCACCCCAACAAAACAGTAATAACAGACAGTTAACGACAGTAATCGGCTTGAATTATTAACAAAAGAATCGGCTTGAAATTTGGATCATAAACGACCTATATCAAGGGATCTCTTCTCAAGCTATATTTTCTCTATGGATATACTTTTGGATTACTTATAATGGATTTTCATAATCAAGATAAAATATTTTGTTAATTATACATTGAAAATTGGAACATAAACGTCATATTTATGCCATGGGATATCTTCTTGCGCTATGTTCCCTATAACTAGCTGTCAGGCTCGCTTCGCTCGCTATATCCGTCTATATCCTCTCGCTTCGCTCGCCTGCATTTTTCATTTAAGCATTTTTATCATATGTTAGGACGATCCAGTCGGGGATCCAGACTAAACGGCTGGCTAAACGGATATGGTGAGCGAAGCGAGCCGGACGGCTAGTAATATAATATTCCCAGGGATAGCTCTGATTGAAGTAGCAGTACCCAATCAATTTTTCCGCGATAAATGCATTTCAATCTTCAATTTGGTGCCAACCTAACAAAGTCAACTCAACCTAATGCCAACCTGACAAAATTATTAATTTAGTTACCAGAACAACTGTTTCGAAGAGGTACTCTCTCTAGATTATAGTTCTATATTAACATAATATGGTATGGACATTTCAATTATAATTAAGATATTGGAATAAGAAGAATATACATGCTAAAAGACGATCTTTAAACCCTTAAAAACCACCCTTAGAGTTAAAATATTGCCAAAAGATTTCTTAGTGCGCCTCTAAAGGGCCAACTGAACATACCTATCAAATTTGAACGTTTTTGGTCCGGTAGATTTTTTAGTTTTGCGAGTGAGTGAGTGAGTCACTAAGTCAGTGAGTGAGTGCCATTTCGCTTTTATAAATATAGATATCTCTGCATGTAGTGATCGAATCATTACAAAGATACAAATCCACTAATACGTCTTTAAAAATGTCGGTTTCTCAACAATTTCACATGTATTCCGCGAAAAATTGGCACAGATCTGTTAACGCAGCTGCAGATGACTCAGTTGATTCCAGATTATAATAGACCAGCACAACACAGACTTATTGTAATGGAATTTAAAACGATATTAGCACATCACGACTTGGCTGGGATGTTCAGAGCATCTATAAGCAATAAAATTTTATGTCAAATGCAGCGGCGGCCATCTTTGTTTCGAATGAGCCACGGATGACTTGCAATTTAACAGCGAATTAAAAATTCAGAGACCTCGTTTCGGGTGGCTGGGGGGGGGGGGGGAGCATAGCTGCCCAATAAACAAAGGAACCCTCTCAATAGTATTATCTATGAGCCACATTCACTTTGTGTGACGTTACAATTTTGCACGCTTTGTTACAAGTTAGAATGCAACTGGCGACTGCTGAGATTCACTGTAAACTGACAGGGTTTGTTTGATGGGCAGCTTTTATGTTATGCGCAGAGAATACTGACAGTTTGGGTTGAATACTAGGCTACAGTGAATTGGAATCGATTGACAGTATTAATTGGATGGAAAGCAGCTATGCTATTCACGGCTTCTTCTTCTTCTTCTTCTTCTTCTTCTTCTTCTTCTTCTTCTTCTTTTTTTTCTTCTTCTTCTTATTCTCCTTCTCCCCTCTTCATCTTCATCTTCTTCGCCTCTTTCTTCTTCTTTTTTTCTTCTTCTTCTTCTTCTTCTTCTTCTCCTCATCTTCTTCTTCTTCGCTTCTTCTTCTTCTTCTTCTTCTTCTTCTTCTTCTTCTTCTTCTTCTTCTTCTCTTCTTCTTCTTCTTCTTCTTCTTCTTCTTCTTCTTTCTTCTCTTCTTCTTCTTCTTCTTCTTCTCTTCTTCTTCTCTTTTCTTCTTCTTCTTCTTCTCTTCTTCTTTTTTCGTCTCTTCTTCTTCTTCTTCTTCTTCTTTCTTCTTCTTCTTCTTCTTCTTCTTCTTCTTTCTTCTTCTTCTCTTCTTCTTTTCTTCTTCTTCTTCTTCTTCTTCTTCTTCTTCTTCTTCTTCTTCTTCTTCTTCTTCTTCTTCTTCTTCTTCTTCTTCTTTCTTCTCTTCTTCTTCTTCTTCTTCTTCGTCTTCTTCTTCTCTTCTTCTTCTTCTTCTTCTTCTTCTTCTTCTTCTTCTTCTTCTTCTTCTCTTCTTCTTATTCTCCTTCTCCCCTTCTTCTTCTTCTTCTTCTTCTCTCCTTCTCCCCTTCCTTCTTCTTCTTCTTCTTCTCTTCTTCTTCTTCTTCTTCTTCTTCTTCTTCTTCTTCTTCTTCTTCTTCTTCTTCTTCTTCCTCCTCTTCTTCTTCTTCTTCTTCTCCTCTCACCCGAAGCGAGGTCTCTGAATTTTCAATTCGCTGTATTTTGTTCTTGTTTTATTAATATTATATTATATAACATGCTTTGTATTTTCTTCGTTCTTTCATAGAGAAACGATAGCATAAGTAGATATCCCATGGTATAGGGCGTTATGTCGCAACTTTTACTATTATCCCAAGCCGATAGTTCACATGTTCTTCCTATGCAGCTGTGTGACGCTGGTAGTCTCTCAAATTGTGCCGTTCATACACTATCACCCCAACAAAACAGTGAAAATTGACAATAGTCGACAGTAATCGGCTTGAGAGTACAGTAAAAGTTGCGACATAAATTCCCTATACCATGGGATATCTACTGCTTACGCTATTGTTTCTCTATGGTTCTATTGTGCAATGGGTTCCTTCAGACCTTGCACACGAAATAAATAATCAATCAATCAATCTTCTTCTTCTTCTTCTTCTCTTCTTCTTCTTCTTCTTCTTCTTCTTCTTCTTCTCTTCTTCTTCTTCTTCTTCTCTTCTTCTTCTCTTCTTCTTCTTCTTCTTCTTTCTTCTTCTTCTTCTTCTCTTCTTCTTCTTCTTCTTCTTCTTCTTTATATCTTCTTCTCCTTCTCCATCCTCTATATTAAAGTTTCGTTCAAGTAGAACCATGTTGTGACAATTTGGATACACATATTTCGTTCAGTCTTTCTATGCATCATGTTTTCATGGCAGTTTAATGGGTCTTTGTAGTTAGACTATTGGTGTAGAGCCCTAATTTGCTTTCCATTGTAGTATCATTTGGATGAGAATCTGAAATCACCGATCTTCAAGCGGTAATAACCCAATACAGTACACTTATGAGATAATAGGCCGATTTTGTAGCCGTTTTATGTTGTGTCTTTCAAATAGTCGATTTGATGCTTCGAGAGTTCATAGTCTCAGGCAACGGAATTGATCCTAGTTTGTAAACGTTAACTGGTTTTGTATGTCAAGATGGATTTTTTAAATAGATAGATGATGTACACTCTATTGAAGCATATAGAAAAGATATCCCATAGTTGACCGAGCGAAGTGAGGTCTAAAGGTGCGTACAGACTTTCGCTCTGCTCCGCAACCGAACGTCACTCGAGCAGAGCGATTGATGATCGACCGGGGAGCAACAGTGATTCGATCGGGGAACGCGTGAAGATTTAACATCTTCCGTAACGTTCATGATGGGTGCGACTGCAGAGCGGGGGCGGAGCGACTGTGGTGCGATGGAGGAACGAGGGCGGTACGAGGGCGGAGCGTGCACGGTGCGGGTTGGAGGCGCGTATATGTGTACGCAGCTTAAGATTCAAGTCGACGGTTTGGCATTTCTCTTAATGTTTGAATGTTCATATGTTTATATGTTGCGCATTTACGGTGAAACGCGGTGATAGATTTTCATGAAATTTGACAGGTATGTTACTTTTTTAATTGCGCGTCGACGTATATACAAGGTTTTTGGAATTTTTGCATTTCAAGGATAATATAAAAGGAAAAATGAGCCTCCTTCTTACGCCAATATTAGAGTAAAAATCAGACTATAGAATTATTCATCATAAATTAGCTGACAAGTGATTACACAGATGTGTGAAGAAGCCAGTCTATTGATGTATTTCCATAAGGTCTATAGTTTCAATCAGTTACTTTTGGATGAGAATACTGCGTGAGGTCTACTGTTCACAGAACTACTGGTATAGGTAGTTTATGTACAGATTTACGCGCCGCGAACATGAGCAATTCACTTCTAATCAGCTGAAGCCAAGCTTTTTATATCTGTATCTTACCGTTTCTGTAAAAATACAGATATAGTCAGCTGATTAAAAGTGAATTGCTCATGTTCGCGGCCCGTATATCAGTACGCACCTTATCAGATTAAAAAGAACTTGACAAAAACATAATCTGTTTTAAATCATCTGTGATTAGAGTTTCACTCATTCTATAAAGTGAATTCTTTACTTTTCACCCATTCTATATACTTTGCTGCTCTTCTCAAGTTGGTTAATTTTATAAATGGTTTCACCTTGAGAAACTCAAAGAATTATCAGATATATTTTGAATAATCTGGCATCATTGACCGAGTGAAGTGAGGTCTAAGATTCAAGTCGACGGTTTGGCATTTCTCTTAATATTTAAATGTTTGAATGTTTAAATGTTTATATGTTGCGCATTTACGGCGAAACGCGATAACAGATTCTCATGAAATTTGACAGGTATGTTCCTTTTTAAATTGTATATACAAGGTATAAAAAAGGTATATAAAAAGTATATAATTTTTTTTTTTTTGAGACAATTTCTTAGTCTTTTTTCATTCAGTATATACAAGGTTTTTGGAAAGTTTGCATTTCGAGGATAATATAAAAAAAATCCTCCTTCTTACACCAATATTAGAGTAAAAATCAGACTATCAAATTATTCATCATAAATCAGCTGACAAGTGATTACACAGATGTGTGAAGAAGACATATGGACTGTATTTCCATACGGTCTGTAGTTTCAATCAGGTACTTGTGGATGAGAAGACTGCGTGAGATCTACTGTTCACAGAACTACTAGTCTATTTATTTATTCAGCATATGGCGCTACGACACAAATCTTCATGTTATCTAACACGAGTCACACATATAAACAATGAAGTCATCTCAGTCACAAGTTCAAAAAAAAGGTGAAACACAAAAGAAATATATTTTTCGCCCCACTTGGATGTAATGAGCTGGTTTACGTGCGTCATATGGAGGCCGAAAGTGATTGTTTTCTGACCAGGCCGGTAAAATTTTTACGGCCCTAGGGCTGTAAAATAACCTTGAAGTCAGCTGATTCTGATTTGATGTGAACGTGTTTACAAAATAGTTTATGAAACGGAATCAGTTTATGCTTTGTAACATATTAAATCTGGGTAGACAAAAAGCCCTAACGGAAACAGTAATAGGTCTGAAATAAAGTAACTGGCTAATATCGCCAAATAGATAATAACTAAGATTAGAAGCATCAGCTTATTCTGGCTAAATGGTACAAGAACCTAAAAAGGATTTGAAAGAAGTTTATGCTCATAATAGATTATTATATAAAATATTTGAAGATTGAGGTTATGTACATGTATTCACGGATCGGTGACCTAGAGATCGATCAAACCGAGGAACGTAGAATCTGACCAAAACCCCTGGCAGAGCTTTATTGCAATCAGATGGTGTGCAACATGAAAAACACCCGTCCACGGCTAATTATTAGGTAGCATGGAATTAATATTAATGTATAGAATATTACTAGCATGCAAAGAGCATAATAAAAAAACCAAATAAAAATAATTTAATGTATTCAGGAAAGGAGTTACCAGGCGCATGAATACCGAATAAAATTTGCATGCACAATAGTAAAACGGCAGTTAATAGGCGGCAACTGTAGGCCAGTTCAAAAAATTTCTAATATTTATATAATGTATTAGTTTTTG
>NC_052514.1:38008397-38046174 GCF_014356525.2 Nilaparvata lugens
ATTCGAAAATTGAAACAAGAGCTGGCCAATTCCCACATTCCGGAATCGAGTTGAAACACAGAAGCAGCACACCAGCGCCACACAAACCGAGTGGAGCAAAACTACCTACAACGGTTTCCGCAAGTGAGAAATGCAAGAATAAAGATACAAAACACAAATATTATTCAAAGCAGTGAAAAAGGACAAATTTGAAATTAATCAAATAATACTAGAAACAAATTGAAATTATTACAAAGATACAAATATTGAAAACAATGCAGACTAAATCTGCCAAACGTTGGCTATACTGGCAACGCGCTAAGTTCAAAGATCAAGGATGATGCAAATTGAGTTTTAACAGGAATTGATCCTAGTTTGTAAACGTTAACTGGTTTTGTATGTCAAGATAGATTTTTTAAATAGATAGATGATGTACACTCTATTGAGGCATAGAGAAAAGATAGCATAAAAAGATATCCCATAGTTGACCGAGCGAAGTGAGGTCTAAAGGTGCGTACAGACTTTCGCTCTGCTCCGCAACCGAACGTCACTCCAGCAGAGCGATTGATGATCGACCGGGGAGCAACAGTGATTCGATCGGGGAACGAGAGAAGATCTAACATCTTCCGTAACGTTCATGATGGGTGCGACTGCAGAGCGGGGGCGGAGCGACTGTGGTGCGAAGGAGGAACGAGGGCGGTACGAGGGCGGAGCGTGCTCGGTGCGGGTTGGAGGCACGTATATGTGTACGCAGCTTAAGATTCAAGTCGACGGTTTGGCATTTCTCTTAATGTTTGAATGTTCATATGTTTATATGTTGCGCATTTACGGTGAAACGCGGTGATAGATTTTCATGAAATTTGACAGGTATGTTACTTTTTTAATTGCGCGTCGACGTATATGCAAGGTTTTTGGAATTTTTGCATTTCAAGGATAATATAAAAGAAAAAATGAGCCTCCTTCTTACGCCAATATTAGAGTAAAAATCAGACTATAGAATTATTCATCATAAATCAGCTGACAAGTGATTACACAGATGTGTGAAGAAGCCAGTCTATTGCTGTATTTCCATAAGGTCTATAGTTTCAATCAGGTACTTTTGGATGAGAATACTGCGTGAGGTCTACTGTTCACAGAACTACTGGTATAGGTAGTTTATGTTCCAAATTCCAAGCCGATTTCCTGATAACTCAAGCCAATCACTGTTGATAACTGATTATTATTAAAGTTTCGTTGGGGTGAGAGTGTAGAAACGGCACAGTATGGGAGACTACCAGCGTCACATAGACTTGCAAGTAGACTTATTACATTTTGTTAATAACTTTTGGTAGTAAACGCAGCTTTATTCACGATGTATTCTCCTGAAGCCCCGCACATACACATCGATTTTTGTTCAATGAATTTCGAAATCGATTTTATTTTGCCGTCCTTATGAGCTCTATAGGTGCGTACACATTTACGCGCCACGAACATGAGCAATTCATTTCTAATCAGCTGAAGCCAAGCTTTTTATATCTGTATCTTACCGTTTCTGTAAAAATACAGATATAGTCAGCTGATTAAAAGTGAATTGCTCATGTTCGCGGCCCGTATATCAGTACGCACCTTATCAGATTAAAAAGAACTTGACAAAAACATAATCGGTTTTAAATCATCTGTGATTAGAGTTTCACTCATTCTATAAAGTGAATTCTTTACTTTTCACCCATTCTATATACTTTGCTGCTCTTCTCAAGTTGGTTAATTTTATAAATGGTTTCACCTTGAGAAACTCAAAGAATTATCAGATATATTTTGAATAATCTGGCATCATTGACCGAGTGAAGTGAGGTCTAAGATTCAAGTCGACGGTTTGGCATTTCTCTTAATATTTAAATGTTTGAATGTTTAAATGTTTATATGTTGCGCATTTACGGCGAAACGCGATAACAGATTCTCATGAAATTTGACAGGTATGTTCCTTTTTAAATTGTATATACAAGGTATGAAGAAGATATATAAAAAGTATATGATTTTTTTTTTGACGATTACTCAGGCTTTTTTTCATTCAGTATATACAAGGTTTTTGGAAAGTTTGCATTTCGAGGATAATATAAAAAAAACCTCCTTCATACACCAATATTAGAGTAAAAATCAGACTTTCAAATTATTCATCATAAATCAGCTGACAAGTGATTACACAGATGTGTGAAGAAGACATATAGACTGTATTTCCATACGGTCTATAGTTTCAATCAGGTACTTGTGGATGAGAAGACTGCGTGAAATCTACTGTTCACAGAACTACTAGTCTATTTATTTATTCAGCGTATGGCGCTACGACACAAATCTTCATGTTATCTAAAACGAGTCACACATATAAACAATGAAGTCATCTCAGTCACAAGTTTAAAAAAAAGGTGAAACACAAAAGAAATATATTTTTTAAATTTATAAACATATTTCTAGTCGATTTAAATATGCCACTGCATCTGACGTAGCTATCAGGAAGTCATCCCACCTGCCCTCATAAAGCTGTTCTTGTGCACTCATCTACTCTACAATGTATCTTATTGAATCAATTATTTAATTTAGCAATGATTGACAAGCACCTACTCAATAATGACTATTATGATTATTATCATTTATGTTAGGAGATCTATTTTTCGTTTTGTTTCAAGGCCTGCTATCTGTTAAGTTGATCATTTTGTTTCCATTTTCAAAATTCTGCGAAGAAAACGTTTTCTGATTCAATTGATTGCATGATATTTTCAACAATAATTCTGAATGCTTTTTTATCAATCGTTGAAGTTCTTATAACAATCTTCTCAATATTCCCAACATTTTCTAATGCTTCATGATAAATCTTCCAAGATATCACTCAAATAATATATACAATTTATTCATTTTTATTTTATTTTATTATTATAATTTTTACAAGAAGCACTGAATGGGAGAGAAAAACTAAGGATACTCCTTGTACTATTTCTCTCCCAAATTTAGATAATAATTCAAAAGTCCGAAATGAGGTTATGATTCCACTTTTCTGGAATACTTTTCAATGAATTACAACTGCTCTACCCTGCGTGTCTCAACTTGTGTGGCTTTTTCAGATTATTTTGTTACTTTTTTTGCGCCACCATGAAGTGAAGAAAAGTAGAGTACTTGATGCAACCACGATCTTACCAGTTATACTGTAATAATTGGCATCAAGTTGTTGGTGATTATAGTGAAATTCACTTTGAAAAGTCAGCGTTAAATGGGAAGCGATGAATAAATTTTCATTGATAGCTTGAACTCAGAAGTGGTTCTTGCTGTAGACAATCATTTTTATTTGATGCTTTCACGAATTGTATCGACAACTGTGTCTCGATTCTATTTTTGTATCGATCATGAACACGAAATAGGTAACGAGAACAAACTGGTCAGAGAATCGGAGAAGGACAGAAAGAGGTAGAAGAAGAGCTGGCGTGGGAGGAGATGAAGATTTGGAAGAGAAATTGGAGTGAATAGAAATAAGTGAATCGGAAAAGGGACCAGTAGTACAAATAGATTATGAGAAATTCATAAGAAAGTTGAGAGAACACAAATTGAGGAAATATAAAATTATAGGGTTGAGGAGTGGGAGATAAAGTGGATAAGAATGAAGGTGCGTTCACACCAAAGTTATTCATTTCTTTATTCAATGATACAAAATTATTATGTAAAATAATTTGGGGAGGACCAACAGGCACAGCCCAAAACTGCTTCCCCCCGAATTTAGATTCATTAAAATAGTCCCGAAAATAGGTTATGTTTTCTTCACTTTATAAAATTTTGTCTAATTTTCTCACCAAACACTTGAAATAAATAACCAAATTATTATTTTTCCTACAGTTACGTTGAAAGTGGCCATTGCTGCACTGATTACAGAACGCAAAGAATCACTCTTCCGCTCTAGTGCGGGAAAAATTTTTCTGCACTCCAGATTTGCAACATGGCAATGCAAAATACTTAGTAGGTTATATGGAGCAACAGTGCAGCAAAATCAAAATGAAGTTGGTAACAGTGACTGCTGTGGCTGCTATAGTGAGCAGAGGTGCAACCAAGCACAACGCGCTAATTATTATTAATTATATTATAACCAAGGACAACGAGGTCTTTAGGATTTTAGGATTGAGTTTTTATCAATATAAATTACACAGAAAAACATTTGATGCATTTCAGGCAATTTTACCCATAATTACTCACTTTTCATATTCAATGGTAACTGTAGGAAAAACTTAATGTGAAATACGTGCGCAAAGTTCCTCTGCTGCACTCAAGAAACCTTTCCGTAAACGTTTCTTTCGGTGCAGCAAACTGTCACTTTGCGCACTAGTTGAACAAATAACTATTTCAGTCCTCATGGATTCTATTAGATTGAACGGAAATTGACAAACATATATGTTCATCATGTGTATGATGAGTTATGAATCTTAATAGAATCTATAAGGACGGTAAAATAAACATTCTGGTGATAACTTTGGTGTAAACGCAGCAATAATGTTTCTCTTCTGAAGCACATTCACTTGGAAGTTGGAGACGTGATAACAGTTTAATTTATCACAATACGCTGGTACAGGCATAAAATAAATTTCTTTGGAATAACATTAAATGAATAAAGGAAGCATCAATGAGTTATATATTTACATCAATCAGGAGAAGAATAATTGAAAGTGGAACGGAAAAGCGAAAAAGAATAGTTAGCAGAGGAGAATACAGACAAAGATATGATTGATTGATTGATTGAAAAGGGAGAACAACACAGAAAGTTTTAATTGAGAACGAATGATGATTTTCATAAAGATGGATATTGGAAGCCTATGAGGAGTATTCAGATGTAGAGGATTAACTTTTGTAGAGGGTGAAATTCATGATTGAATTCAATGAAAATGAAGCTAAGAATATTATTGAGATGGAATAGGGAATTGAATCATGAAGAATAGGGGATGGGAGTTTGTAGGATAAAGCAGGAGGAGCTAAGTAGAACTAAATAGAGAAAGAGAACGAAAGAACTAAAAGAGAACGTAAGAGAACTAAATAGTGGGAAAAACCGTGGAAGAGCAAGTTGAGGTAGTCTGAAAGTGTAAGAGCATGAAGTGAAGAAATATTCACAGACTATTTCTGTGATCTCTGGTAAGAATAATAAGAGGTTGGATGTGGGATTGAGGAGAGAAATACTGGAAAGTAGTAATGTGAGATGAGTTAAAAATGAGGAACATAAAACGGTAAGAGCGTGAAAGCAAGAAAGAAGAAGGAGAAAGAGGGTGAAAAGAATGATGGAGAAGAAAATAAAGGTCACGAACAATGTCCAGACACGACAAAAATCGGAAATCTCAAAGAAATCTAGAAAACAATACAAAGAAGTTGGAGTGAAGTGTGAGGAAACAGTAATCATGCACCTGTTGGGTAACACACCTAATCGAAATTTACATCGAAATCAATCCGGTGATTGATTCGATTGATTGTCAGTCAGATCAAACTACACTTTTCATCAACTCAGTGTTTTTCGCAACTTCGTGACGAAGTTTTGCAACCGAGGACTTTGATCTTTGATTTGAAAATTATCATAATAAAAAGTAAATAGTAGAAGTAGATTCCGTTTCATGAAGAAAGAGTGATTATTGAAATTGGTTATTGGTAAGTGATTGGTGAAAAGAACGACATATACGGTGATAATGAGATATTCATAATGAATAATAATTGAAAAATCTTCATTTCAATATAAATTTTTTGAAATTTCAAAAAAGGGTACTGAGATTTTTATTTTTCTTAATATTTATATTACAAGTAGCCCTATACAGAAAAGAGATAAATCTTTATCCCACCTTCTTACGTGATTCATAGTTGGAGAGAATACATTTTTTACAGCAATGACCACACGGCCGTCTGCCAGAATTTGTTTCAATTGTTTTTTCAATTTATAAGTTACATAATACTCTCTACAAACCTCGATAGAATTCACAAAAGAATAATATACAATTTAATCAATGTTATTGTGTCCTTCTCATTTCTAAATTCCTATCTTAGCACTATCTCATGCGTTAAATTCCTCTACGAGTTGCGAGCGATATCTCCTTGCAATTCTCACATATTTTATTAATATTTCTCCCAGCTTTCACCATTTAACTGCTCTATTACTTGCTGCTCGGTCAATTCACCCTCACGCAAAACCTCCCATCCTCTTTATATCTACTCTATAATAGGATGATAATTATATCAAACTCTTTATATCTACTCTATAGCTACTTTATATCTACTCTAGTCGCTCTTCAGTGTCATGGCTGTTTCTGCTCTATCTACATTTCGCATTTATGTAGTCCCTGCCACCTGTTTATTTTATTTTATTTAGTGAATCCTGTTTCAATTTCGCATAGATGTCATGTATTTACATCTATTTCCATTATGACTTTAATGTATTATGTCAACATTATATTATCATGATACCTTGTCTCTCGGTACACGTTTCGCAAAATTCCTTTATCATGCAGTTGTTCTTGTCATGCCTCTTGTTCAACAACACTGTTGGACTCACGCCTACCTCGCATTGATATTTGTTGTCTAAATTCTACAATTCCTAATGAGATATTGAAAAACAGTTATATCGTCAAATACATTTGGCTGTATTAATTCAATCCAAATTTCATGATACATAAATCAACTGAATGATTTGAGAAGGACCAATAGGCCTAGCCCAAAACTGTCTCCTTCCCGAATTTTGATAGAAGTAGGCGACTGTCTAGCTGGGCCAATGGCAGGCGTTCATGCCCTTGACCAATAGCAGTACTCGCCTACTAGTTCAAATTCTGAGGTGGTGTCCAAGAGGTAGGTCATGTTGCTTCACTTTGAATCAAATTTCGAGTATTGAATGACTTATTTATTTAATTATTTATTCAATTATTCAGAATTACACAACTTACAGAAAAGTATCACAGGCTTATAAGCCCAGAACGGTTCCAATTCCAATTCATACAACAGTCCAAATGTAGATAGGTTAGATCACTTCAAAATTCTTCAATTACACACTCAATTTACAACACACAAAAATCATTTCTAAATTAGAAAAATACTTCTATATTGAATTGAATTAATTACAAATAGTTGAAATGGACTTGAAGAAAGAATTAATACAGTACAGTAATATGTGAAATTTGTTGCATAATTGGCTGTTGTACTGTAATTTATTGTAGATTCGTTTATAAACCAGAATGTATTTCAACTTACTTGAATAAAAAATTGATTGATTAAGATAAATTGATTGATTTAGTACTGTATCAAAGTCTTATTCTTTCAATAATACAGTACATTTATTTATGTCCACTGTGCTCAATTCTCTATAATCTAAGTATAGAATTATCATCAGTCCCACAAATAATAAACGTCTGTACACCACCAATCATGCTAAACGGATAAACACAGTGGAATGCGATCATGAGATGTTTGATTATGAAATAACTATGCCACTAGACGATTATAAGGTCGCAAATAATCATCGGGCTGCCTTTCCCATGCCATTCCCTCGGGATATCCAGGAGCCGATGGTTGATGAGCCGTACTGGATAGAATCTGATGATCTTACCCGTTATGGATAACGATTTGATGGATAGTCAACGCCTTATACAGTTACCAGCAGCTACTTCAATCGAGTTCTCCAGATTATGAGAATCGATGCAACTCATTTCAAATCACATGAGAAATGATCAAAGGTCAGAGGATTGCAAGGAAAGGCTGGTCACTAAATACCTGCAAATATTGCCTTGGGTACACTTTTGATCTCATTTACTTCGTTTTGTAAACAGAATGTGGGATGATAATGATACGGTGAGAATAGGATTGATGATAATATGCTAGAACATAATCTTGTAATGAATGAGTAAGGCAAATAATGGTATGAATGGAATAAGAGATTAGATTTGCAGTAGTGTGATTCAGTTTTAAACTCATCAACTCAGTCTGATTCAGTTAAACTAAGTTTAACTTAGTTAATCTCATCAGTCTGATCCAGCACTCAATTCTGTGATATTATTTTAGTTTATTTATATCATTCATCGTACAAAACACTAAAATCATAATATAGAATTATGACATTGAAGGAAAAACTAGGCTGAGCCTGTTTCTGGTTATTTATTATTATTATTATTTTATTATTATTATTATTATTATATTATTATTATTATTATGCATCAAATTCCCTTGTATGGAAATAGCTGAGTATTTACTTTGGATGCCGTACTAGATCCTTATTTCTACGATTATCCCAAAAAATTTTCATTCTAGCCGATATAGCCTCTCTTCTTTCTTGGGAAAAGACTACATTTCTCCTCTTAATTTCCACGCGGCGTATTTCCCACTTTGCAACACTCCTTCTGAATCGTTTTCTGTCAAATATCATTTCATCATCAGGTAAGTCCTTCTGTACATTTTTAATCAAATTTCCCCCCGTCTTTTTTATTATAACCAGTTTTTTATTTCAGTTTATTTATCTCATATATTGTACAAAACACTAAAATCATTGTAATTATGACCATGGAAGAAAAAATAGGCTGAGCCTGTACCTTTTCTCTCCAAATTTTGATAAAAAGTTGTTGTTATCCAATGTTTAGTATAGAGTTATTAAATCACACATCACTGCTTTGCCAAGGGCCGGTTTCCGAGCTCGGGAAACCGTCGACTTGAATCTTAGACCTCACTTCGCTCGGCCAATTATTTTCTAGCATATCATAGATCTTATTATTACCATAAATCATTATCATTAATTTGTTATTTCTCTTGACAAATTTCTACTTCGTGACCGAAAGTAGGGACGGGTTTCGAGCTCGGGATTTAGCTAAGTTCTAGAATTTAAACAGCTGGAGTCAGAAAATTGGCTTTCTGAAACGGGACATAGTCGTGGTCCACGTTTAAATTAAATTTCGAAAAACTAGAAAATTTAACATGGAATAAAATGAAGAGAAAATAGTGTAAAGTTTCAGCTATTTTGAATTATTCAGGAATGTTTCATTTCGTCAAGGAAAAACGTTTTCAATCATAGAACTGAGAAAATAAAGATTATCATAAAAACTACGACTACGCCCCGTTTCGGAAAGCCAATTTTCTGACTCCAGCTGTTTAAAGTCTAGAACATAGCTAAATCCCGAGCTCGGAACCCGGCCCTACTTTCGGTCCAGAAGTAGAAATTTGTCAAGAGAAATAACAAATTAATGATAATGATTTATGGTAATAATAGGATCGATGATATGCTAGAAAATAATTGACCGAGCGAAGTGAGGTCTAAGATTGAAGTCGACGGTTTGGCATTTCTCTTAATGTTTAATGTTTGAATGTTTAAATGTTTATAAGTTGCGCATTTACGGCGAAGCGCGGTAATAGATTTTCATGAAATTTGACAGGTATGATCCTTTTTTAATTGCTCGTCGACGTTTTTGGAAATTTTGCATTTCAAGGAGAATATAAAAGGAAAAAGGAGCCTCCTTCATAGAGTAAAATCAGACTATAGAATTATTCATCATAAATCAACTGACAAGTGATTACACAGATGTGTAGAGAAGCCAGTCTATTGCTGTATTTTCATAAGGTCTATAGTTTCAATCATTCACTTGTGGATGAGAATACTGCATGAGGTCTACTGTTCACAGAACTACTAGTTCAAAATGTGCGTACAGATGTATGCGTCACGAACAAGTGCATTCAACTCTTTATCAGCTGATGCTATTCTTATTATAATTATTATCTATATCGGTAGTCTACATTAACAGAATGCGTGTGAAAGTAGCCCTTCGCTAGAAACGAATTTGAACCTGATGGAATTTATTAGAGTCGAATGGGCGTTCGGTTCTATGCGGTTTGTATTCGGTACCGAATTCGAACCGAATCACCGTTTCACATTTATCGGAATTTGCCGAAAACGAAACGAACCGAATGTGTGTGGAACTAGCCTAGGGTAAGACAATGTAAGGTGTTTCTTCAGACACAAACCAATCAGCCAATTAGGGAGCTTCCTGCCCTGTAGACTCTAGAAATGCCTAAAAACGCTTTATATGGTCTCACCCTCACACAAAAACAATAAGAATATGATCAGCTGATGAAAAGTTGAATTCGCGTGTTCGAGGCGTATGAGTCTGTACTCACATTATGATGAGAATAATATTCAAAGGGATAACAAATTATTTTAATGAATTGAAAAAGGACTGATGATCTATTTGGAAATTGTTCTATGATGAAATTATGATCTAGGATAATAGGATAATGTACTTATCATGATCTTAAGGATAATGCACGAATATGCATAGTGTTAGAGCTACGAGATAGTTATTTGTATATCTAGAGTGAAAAGTACGACTTTTTCTCCCTGTGGGAAAAAGTTTGAAGCCCGAGCCGAAGCTGAGGGCAGCAATTTTCCTGAGGGAGAAAAAGTATTTTTCGCTCGTGATGTACACAACATTTTTCCTCCATCTACATTTTTTTATAGAAACTGCAAATAAAATCATTCTAATAACTCACGTATTGGTAACAATGATTCCTAACAACATAACCTGAATCTAAAACCTAAAAACCGGTCGTCTGATTGGCACTGCCGATTGCGCTATCTATCGGCAAATGTTGTAACAGTTATATCAGCTGAGCAGCTACCAAAAACGGCTGACTCCAGATCACGCGGTTCAGATTTGGATTGCAGATCAAAAATATTTGTTGGCTGGTATTTTGAATAGAATAAAATATTTTAAAAATTGTATACATTTTTATCGTCTACTAATATTAAGAATATAATAATTATCATACAAACATATTTCATGATTTAATCAATTTCTGGTTGTGGTATTGAATTCAGTTGACTCAATGACAGATACCTCTATTAAGCTTCCTCATCTGAGCTTAGACCTTCTAACCTATTACAATGTAAGTTTCAAAATAGAGATGCTCCCCATGTTATTTAAATGGAGTCACTTTTACTCCCTAGGGAGTTTTTCTGTTTTTTACTACCGAGAGCGAAAAAGTGACACTTTAGTATTAGGTTTCAGGGAGTAAAGTAAGTACTTTAGACAGTAGCTGGAGGAAAAAAATATTGTAGTTTCCAAAGTGTAATCTTCATGAGCACCACGTATCCTTTTTCCATCAATAAACTCTGAGCTTCCATATTTCTGTAATATCTTGTACTGTGTTCAATATAATATTCCTCAACGTTGTTCAACATATAATATTCCTTAATAACACTATACTGGTCCCATGCAACAATGATGTAAGCCGTCATATTTCACTGCATAACATTTTGAATCATTATCCCCAGCCGAGTCTCTCCAGGTTTCCAACAAAACATTTTAACTGAGAGATGATTCAACAATGCTCCCCTGCCAATAATTAGCAATACTAACAATTGCGTCATAATGTTTGGCGCATGCGCAAAGCGTGAGTTCAGGAAATGAGATCGATACTCGATCCGTAATAATGATCGATATTTGCGCCGAAATCAGTTCGGTTGTCGGCCTCACAGTAAATCACGAACTACGAACCGAAACTTACATAAGTATTTCACGACTGAATTTGAAGTGTATCGCTTTCAACTGGACATCAAATCTGTAACAATCTCAATGGTTGGGATGTAGGAATCCAGGTATTGTGTTTGGGTGGTACGGTTTCCAGGCAACTGAAATCGAGACTGGAATTAACATAATTCAATTTACAGGTTTGTGTGTTTGGACAGTACGGTTTCCAGGCCACCGAAAACGAGACTAAAACTGGAATTAGGGTTGATCCAATACAGAGTCTGAATTAACAGGCTTGTATGTTTGATAGTACAGATTCAAGGCCTCCAAAAACGAGACTAAAATCGAAATTTGGGTTGATCTAATTAACAAAGTCTTGATTCACAGGCCTGTGTTTTTGAATAGTGCAATTATAAAGCAGCTGAAAACGAGACTGAAACTAAACACTTGGTTTATTCTATTGACAGATTCCAATTCACAAAATATTTGTGTATTAGGAAAGTGCGGTCTCCAGACCACCGGAAACGGAACTGGTACTAGAACTTATTTCAACTTCTAATTAACAGGATTTCATTTCTCAGGTTATAATTTTCTCGTGTATATTTGTTAATCATCTATTATTCTTTTATTACAGATGATAACCATAACAGTTTTCAGTTTCTGCGTTGGTAGAATGTTGAAACTACATAGGTAATTTGACGAGATGATCGAACGTCCATGCCTACCGGTGGGATTCCAACCCATGACAAGGAACTTGAAGATGTTAATGGTTTAGCAATAAAAACTAGAGTAGTTTGTCAAATTCTTAATGGATAACTTGTTGTGACAATATTAATTAAAATAGTTTTATTCAACCTGATATTCAAGACTACATACTAACAAGACTTGAAAGTCTTGATGTCGTGCATGTAGTTCTAAAGAATTATATTATAGAGAAACAAACCATAGACTATAACTAGAGAGCGTAGGCATATTCTATAATTCTAAAAAGTAGCTCTTAAACATGCTTCCAAGTGGCTCTATAACATTTTACAAAGAAGCTTGTTAACATAGTAAGGCTCGTTGAAGGAGTCATTACTTGCAACTCTTACATTTATGTAGCTATTTACCAAATCACCTAGGTAAGTCCAAAGTGAGTCCTACCCTTAAAAAACTATAATTGCAACTCCAACATAGATATAAACTAACATACTCTCCAAATAGCTACTTACTAATGTTCTCTCAAAGCTCCAAAGAACGTTCTTCCTAACTACAACTGCAATCTCTACACAGATATACACTACAATTCTTATAAAATAGCTACTTACTAATGTTCTACTAAAGTGCAATGTAAATCCTATTTGCCTCAAGCAACTAGCGTCACGCAGCTACGTTGATGACTGAATAAAGTGTCATTCAATTTTCTGCCTGATGATAATTTGCATGATTATTATTGGACTTTGTCGGCTCGGCTTACTGCTCCTCTCCTGAATAGCATTATACCTCCAATGAGATTCACTTCAAACTGGCAGCTTTGGTTGAATTGGTAGCATTGGGTGGTATTCACAGGTAATGCTGACAGTTTGAAGTTGATGTGACTATAATAATGTAACTATAATATGACTGATAGCTTTGGCCTCTCTTCAATTTCACACACACACACACACACACACACAACACACACACCACACACAACACACACACACACACACCACACAACACACACACCACACCAACACACCACAACACACACAACACACACACACACACACACACACACACACACACACACTCACACACACCTTGATGAGATCAGGGGTAACGCGGATGAGTTAGAGATGTAAGAACAGAGAATACATGCATACTTTATAACCAGGGTTTATAGAACTATATCATGTCTCTCATAATTATAGAGTTGAGAGTAGGCAGTATGAAGCAGCTAAATTATTCGGGAACAGTTTCCACAAAAAAGAGAGAAGTTACATAAAGAGAATAATATTCACTTTTTTGTGTAGTTGAGAAGTTGATTTGTGGTAATTATTCTTATAAAATAAAAATACTGAGAAATTGTCAAAAACCACAGATTTATTGATACTTGGAAAGACCGGTTTCGGTTGTTACACCATTGTCAATCTCTGATGAACAACCACAGATTTATTGATACTTAGAAAGACCGGTTTCGGTTATTACACCATTGTCAATCTCTGATAAACTGAGTTTATATATGTGGATGAACATCGTTTATCAGAGATTGACAATGGTGTAACAACCGAAACCGGTCTTTCTAAGTATCAATAAATCTGTGGTTGTTAATCAGAGATTGACAATGGTGTAACAACCGAAACCGGTTTTTATAAGTATCAATAAATCTGTGGTTTTTTAACACAGGTCATTTCTTGGTATTTTTATTTAATAAGAATAACATTCAATTTTCATGATAATGAGTGCAAAGAATCATGCTGATCGTTTACTTATAATCATTTCTTATCAAATCATTCATGATATTTTCATTTTCAGTCGAGTTCTGGATTCTGAAGCGATAGGACGTTGTTTTCAAGTGCTCTGTTATCTGTTGCTGCGCTACTCTACAGGTCGACAAGAGATAGCTTCTACACGTAAAGTTATTCAAGCTATTTTCTATTATTTATTCTCTATTTCGCAATAATTCACGTAATTTTTCTATTCTTTGCATCCACTTTCCTTCTTTCTTTTGTCTGTCGTATTCCTCTTCCAGTTTCAGGGGCTTCCCATTCAATATCCGTATAAAGACGTCACGATAGCCCTCTTGACGCAATTTTCCCTTCAACTACCTTCTATTGTCATATTTACCCTGATTTCCGTATATTTCATTTCAAATTTATTTTCCATAGTTATTCGCTTACTCGGCGCATATAATATTTTAATTTGTTATCTATAAAACCGTGTTCTTTCATAAAATTTATTGTTTGATATGACTGATAAATCTGCATGCACAATATGCCAGGCTGCAATTCCGGCGACTAGAAGCAAACTTGCATGTAGTGATTGTAAAAAACTAAGTTATCCTCAATGTGTTAACATGACCAAGGCAGACGTGGAATGTATTGTCAACGAGGGTCAGATTTGGAGATGCCCACCTTGTTCCAAGTTGAGGAGGCAGAGTATGAGTGCTGTGTCTTCTGCTGAGGATGGCAATGCCAGCATATCACAAGTGATATTTATGCTAGAGGAGGCCAGAGAGGATAGGAAGCGAATGGAGAGGGAATTTAATGCTTCTTTCGAGTTTGCAAACAGTAAGATTGACGACCAGACTAATACAATTACTAATCAAACTTTGAAAATAAATGAGTGCCTTAGATTAATTGAGGACTTGAAAAAAGAGAATGCAAGCCTTAAGAGGAAAGTTTGTGACTTGGAGGCACGGCTCGAAGATGCTGAACAGTACACACGCTCCAATACACTTGAAATCTATGGAGTACCAGAGACGAAAAACGAGGATGTGTATGAAACTGTAAAGAGAGTGTGTAATGCTCTTGATGTTAATATAACAAGAGAAAAAATTGACGATGGACAAGTTCTCGATGGTGGCGAGGAGAAAGGTTAAGCGTAATTTATCGACGCAGGACCTTGGATTCCAGCAGCAGGCAGTAGTCTACATCAACGAGAGTCTAAGTCCGGCGCGGAGAAGAATTTTTGCAGCTGCCAGGGAGGCTAAGAAGAAATATGACTACGCTTATCTGTGGGTGCAGAACGGGAAGATACTAATGAGGAAGGAGCAGGGTAAACCGATTGTGAAAATATCGTCGTTGAGTGATCTCGATAGACTGTAAATTGTTTTTTCTTAATGTTTCAATACTAGAGGAAAATATCAATGACTTTCGTTTATTGCAAAAATTTCGCTTTCGCTATTCGGGTAGAAATAAGGAATGTTTAATTTTTCATTGTTTGTTTTCTCTCCTATATAAAATTGATTTCTCTAGTTGGTCAAACGTTTTATATTACTTATATTATTTGATAATAGTATATCGTAGAGGTTATGAATCCAATTGTGCACATTGGGTCAAGCGATGTGCTCTAGTTGGTTTATCTCAATTTTTGTGTAATGATAACATTTTCAGCATTGGAAAGCATAGTACTGGTGACACAAATTTTATCACTCAGTTCAGAGCTTTATCAAGCTCCGTTATGATTGTGATGGCTATCCCAGTCGAATTGATAACAGATTTTTGTAGCGGTCTATCGTTGTTTATTATCAATCATGTTAGTTTAAACTGTTTTCTTCTATTCATATTATGTTCTGGTGGAGCTGCTTTTGCCAAATTGATTTTCATTTGTTCAAAAGATTCATTTATTTTTCCCCCATTTATATCAAATTTATGGAAAAGAGTGCAATTGTTGATTGATGCTAGTTAATTAAACTTCAAAGTTAGCGAATGAATAATTCTGAAACGACTCTTTTAAGCTCAATTGATGAAGTGAATGAGTTTTTGATTCGGATTCTGGTATTTTGTTCTTCCATCAAAACATCCGAAGCCTAAATACTAATTTTGATAACTTCCTTTCATACATTAATAATTAATAACCAAGCCACATATAATAATTTTAAGTGAAGCCTGGTTGCAGGATATGAATGAATTAAATTTATATAATATTGTCGGATATGAAAGCTTTGCTGCTGCTGGTTCTGTGACGAGGGCGGGCGGTGTTGTGATCTTTGTTCATTCTTCTATTACTGCCACTAAAAAGGATTGTTGCATTGCTGACTGTGACTCACTGTTACTTTTTTGTAAATACAAGAATTATTTATTTAATGTGTTAGGTTTGTACAGATTTCACCTAGGTGATCGGCATACATTTATTGCCAGTTTTGATAGATTCTTGGCTACCACCAGGAGCTCAGATTTATATTGTCTAGGGGATGTTAACCTAAATGTTAGTGTTTCGGATGTTTATAGTGATTCGTATCTAAATTGTCTCAATGGAAATGGTATGCAGCAGTTAATAGATATAGGGACGAGGGTAGTGGGGTCATCTTCAACCTGTATTGACCACTTATCATATCGTTCAAATCTTTTTGTCATTGACAAAGTTGCTGTCATTGAAACCCTAATCACGGATCACCGGGCGGTGGCTTGTATTTTGCCTATAGTTATTGAAAAGAGAAGGATTCAGCAGTCTGAATTTAAAAAATTGGACCACAAGCGTTTGAGTACCTTATTAAAATATGAAAATTGGGAACCTGTCTTTGAAGAACCCGAAACTAACAAAGCATTTGATATTTTTTATCAAATCTTAAATAACTGTATTGTAGAATCACAAAAAAATATTAAATACAAACAGAACATAAAAATGTTAAAGCCCTGGATGACTCCTGGTTTGTCCAATGCCATTTATGTAAGAGACAAATTGCATAAGATGCATAAAAATGATCCAAACAATTTGATCCTCAAAAGAAAATTCGTAAATATGAAAGATAAAATAAAAGTATGGGTGAAAGAGGCCAAACTTCTATTTTACTCTTCACAGTTATTCATTCAAAAACATAACCCCGAGAAAAATGGAAAACAATAAAAACACTTTTGCCAGTAAAAGACAATAATAAAGATACGGATATTGTGTTGCAGGAGAATGGTATTTTAATTGATGACAACCGCCTAGTTTCTGACGTAATGAATAAATACTTTATTGAAATGCCTAAGAATCTTTCTGATTCTTTTCCTGCTTTACCCACCCATATTCAGGCACAATCTTCAGAGTCCTTCAGAATTAAAACTAGCCATAAATCTATTTTTTTCAGCCCTGTTACACTTGTTGAACTCAAAACATTTGTTGACTCTCTTTCTACTCGTAAAAGTTCGGGTGACGATGTTGTGACTGCTAGAATCCTTAAAGATAACTTTTCTTCTATTTCTTCAGTTCTTTTATATTTGTTTAACTTGTCGTTGGTATCTGGTTGTTTTCCTGAAATACTGAAGTCGGCTACTGTTGTTCCCATCTTCAAAAAAGGAAATAAACTCAGTAAAGAAAACTACAGACCCATCTCATTATTACCAGTCATGTCAAAACTATTTGAAAAAATTATAAAAACTAGATTACTTTCATTCCTCAATAGCTGCAACTTTTTTTCGGCCTGCCAGTTCGGTTTCAGGGAAAATCTTTGTACAGAAATTGCCTTACAGAATCTTTTGGAATATGTCTATTCAGGATTAAACAGTGGCTGTAGTGGCAAAACAGCGGGAATCTTCCTGGATATTAGTAAAGCATTCGATACAGTTAATCATAGTCTGCTGTTCCGCAAGCTGGAGAGTGCTGGTGTAAGGGGAATTCCACTAGATTGGTTTAAGTCCTTCCTACAGGGTAGGAAACAGTATGTAAGGATCAGAAACGTTGCAAGTGAAGTATTACCCATAACTTGTGGTGTGCCGCAAGGTTCGGTTCTTGGCCCTATTCTCTTCTTAATTTTTGTAAATGATTTGTATAATGGTGAATTGAATGGACGGATAACTGCTTTTGCGGACGACACTGCTCTTTCATATAAAAGTAATAACCTTCAAGATTTACATCAGAAAATGCAGTCTGACTTGAACAAAATATCTCTATGGTTTACATGTAACAAACTTAAAATTAATGTAGCCAAAACTAATTATATGATGTTCAGTCTCTCTGGAAGTGCTGACTTGCCTGCTCCACTGCGCTTTCACTCTCCGGTTTGTTCCTATTCTAGCTGTGACTGTCCCAGTATCAGTCCAGCAAAGACTATCAAATATTTGGGTCTTTCACTGGATAAAAATCTGAATTGGAGGCAACAAATTGAAACTCTAAAGAAGTCTTTAAGGTTCTATTTGATGATTTTCCATCGCATTAAATATTTGTGCGATTTTAATGTAATGAAGGAACTTTATTTTTCATTTGTACATTCCAAAATTGAATATGGAATCACATGTTGGGGAAGCTCCTATTACGCTAACCAGGATCCAATTATTAAGCTTCAAAAAGCTTTTATAAGATTGATAATGGGCAGTAGGTTTGATGATCATACATTTCCACTGTTCTGTCATCTTAGAATTTTGCCTGTTAGGTTCATATATGTATTCAAGGTTTTGTCATTGTTCTTCAATATAAGTGGAAATAGAGGTGTGACAATTGATTACTGTCAGCCTGTTACCGCACTTCGACAGACCAGGCGGACTGCGGCTTCCCAAGTCAGATGTCCTAAACCCAATTGCACTCTTTTTCGTAAAACGTTCATTTTCCTGGCACCTAGATTTTATAATGCCTTGCCGCTTGAGGTCAAGAATGCCATTGCTGCATGTAATTGTGGAAATAAGATTAAGAGATTAATTAAAATTTGGCTTTTGTCACTCACTCCCGAAGCTCTAGAGTTTTTGTTCATAATTATTGTTTAATCCGTCTATTTTTCTTTCCATTCTGTTAACTTTGCATTCTGTTATCTTGCTTTCTTTTATTTTTCTCCTCTTTATTTTTTTTTTGTATTTTCCCTGCTCTTCTTACCGTTTTTTTTTTGCAACATAAATCAATAATTAATCTTTTCACACAATTTGAATCTCTATTTTTAATGATTTTCTTTTGCTTTCTCTAATTAGCATCATCTCTTTAATAATTAAATACTAATATCCTATTTTGATTACAGCCCATAAATGTTTTTTTTATCTCTCTTTTTCTTTTTTTCAGTCCATTCTATTGCTTTAGTAAAATAGTGTGATAGACTCCCTCCAGCGGTCCGTAAGTTGCATCTTACGTGCTGGATTGTATTTTTCTCAATAAGTAATATTAAATTTGGTTTGATTCGTTACTATGCAGTTATGAATATTATAAACTTGTTTATTTGTTTTTTTTATATGCATGTATTTTACATTTTCTTGTATTGAGCTTATTGAGAATAATAATAATAATAATAATAATTTACTCTATGAAAAAGAGGACATGGTATCATTTGAAAGATTGTTCAAGAATATCCTCCAAAATCTCATTCAACATTCTTTTTGGATTAATCGATTCAAAAGTATTCATTGATTCATTTACAATTAGTGGAATGATTGGGGAGAGACAGACAGGCAAACCCGATGACTAATACGTGTATCAAATCGAATCAAAATCAAAATACATTCATTGCCAAAGACAAATTACAATTTGTATAGGCAATGAAGCCTATTATACCCTTATATTACTTATGCCATAAACTTAATGTAAGACTTATATGATGATGTGTATTAATAATATTAAATTTTAGTGACGATATTCAACTGCATGATCTTTCGTTTCACTGTGTTGAATAAAGAAAAATTCCTCACCCGGAATCTCATTCATGATAATAATATATTATCATACTTATACCAGTCCAAAAAGTGCGCTATGTGTCTTCCGCTTTAAGAACTACTCATCACACTCAAATTAAGATACTAATTGTGACATCTATTCTGCATTGAATCGTTTAACAAAATGAACACTGTGTGCTGGTTGCACGTACATCGGTTAAATTTTAAACGTGATTTATTCCACGAGATCCAATCAGAGAAGCTGTCTTTCCAAAGGAGCCTTCTCTGATTGGTTCTCGTGGAATAAATTACGGTTAAAATTCAACTTGCTTTTGTGCAACGGGCCTGTGAGTTGAATGACTTGATGGAATCGATCAGTGAGAGTGCATAGTGGGCGTGTACTTGTGGAAGGCCACTCAAGTATACTTGCACGTGATTGGTTGACATACGCCAATAGAATTTGAGAGTGGTGTTCTGATCCCTAGCCGCTTGTTGAAATTGATGATTCAAGAAGTGTTATTGAAAAGATAAAATTTTATTGTCATCTATATTATAATACAATAGAACTTTGCAGTAATATTATAATACAATAAAACATTGCCAGCAATATTATAGTACAATGTTTTTAAAATGAATATACTCAGGGCTTATCATTTTTATTCATAAAATAACATCAGAGAAGGTACTTTTTTATTTTTGTTTCATTACAAAATATCAGATTAAAAACACGAATTGAAACAACTAGTTTCAATGTTTGAAAAAAGGGTACTATGATGTAATTTTATATATTTTACCGAGCGAAGTGAGGTCTAAGATTCAAGTCGACAGCTTCTCTTAATGTTAAAATGTAGAAATGTTTGAATGTTCATATGTTGCGCAGTTACTGCGAAACGCGGTGATAGATTTTCATGAAATTTGACAGGTATGTTCCTTTTTTAATTGCGCGTCGACCTATATGCAAGGTTTTTGAAATTTTGCATTTCAAGGATAATATAAAAGGAAAAAGGAGCCTCCTTCATACGCCAATATTAGAGTAGAAATCTGACTATAGAAATAATCATCATAAATCAGCTGAAAAGTGATTACACAGATGTGTGGAGGAGCCAGTCTATTGCTGTATTTCCATAAGGTCTATAGTTTCAATGAGGTACTTGTGGATGAGAATACTACGTGAGGTCTACTGTTCACAGATCTGCTAGTTAATACAATGATACATTTTCATCTCAATACCAACCATAGGTAACTAACCTTGAAACATACCTTGCAGTCCAGATAAGCCAGTCTTCATGAAAGCTGAAGGTCAACACCAGCCAGTCATCAAATTTTCAACAGCGACCTCCCCATCCGATCCACAAAAATAATAGGATGCTCCACTTCCGTAGCATCAAAAACTGGATGAATCTCTTGCCACGTCCAATTCCTGTTTATTATTGCATGTAATTATCATTATTCCGGACGATAATCAGTGTGATTATTGCAGAGCAACTCGTGAGAAGGTGTGTGATAACAGTCAAGGCTTGCGGTTTGAACTTTGAGAAGTTTAAAAATGCATGACAGGTAAAGGATTCACTTCCTGTGACAATGACTTTATAAACATAGTCCAACTAGACATAAACATTACGTCAATGAGAATAGTTTATCACGATATTGATTAGTCTACTCCGTTTCACTCTGCAAGGACTGTGATTTGGTTTGAATTCTTGCTGAGTGATGGCACCTACAGCCAAGGTCTCTTTTTAGATTATGGTTATCTTCTTATAATGTGTATCCTGTGATGTATTCTCTCATCACCTGTATAGATCGCTGGGGGCATTTCTCTTGATTTCTTTCTAATGTCAATGTTTATTATATTTTCATCATCCAATATCATTGGATATCTACTAGTGTGCAAAGGTATTTCGTGTGATGTGGTGTTTTATACTGCTGAAACTCTCATGTTAGAAGCTATCAGACATCTTCACTGTCGAATGATATAACTGAGTTGATAAAATACGAAGATGGTTGATTTTTACTTTCCTTGCCCTATTACAATAGGTAAGGAAAGTAATGCTCTCCAAAAAAATTTAAGGTACCCTAATTCCATGTTTTCTATACGTTTTATTACTTCCCTTGCCCTATTACCATAGGTAAGGGAAGTATTGCTCTCCAAAAAAGTTTAAGGTACCCTAATTTCATGTTTTCTATACGTTCCAATGTCTCCTGAGTCCAAAAACAAGATTTTTGGGAGTTGGTCTGTGTGTGTGGGTGTGTGTGTGTCTGTGAACACGATAGCTCCATTCCTAATTAACCGATTGACTTGAAATTTTAAACTTAAGGTCCTTATACCATGAGGATCCGACAATAAGAAATTCAATAAAATTCAATTCAAAATGGCGGATAATGGCTAAAAAACCATGTTTTTCACGGTTTTCTCGAAAACGGCTCTAACGATTTTCTTCAAATTTATACCCCTAGATAGCTACTTATAAGACCTTTCAACTGACATGAGTCTCATTTCTGGGAAGATTGCAGGAGCATCGTAATATTCTTGAGAAAATGGCGGATAAGTACTAAAATACCATGTTTTTCACGATTTTATCAAAAATGACGACCGATTTTTTTCAACTCCATACCCTGTATGAAGCTCCATCAACTGGCATGAGTCTCCTTCCTGGGAAACTAAAGGGGGGTCCACCCCATCCTTAAGAAATGGACTTTGTAACCTCCTTCTCGTGCATGAGGTAGGTAGGTGGGTAGAGCAGTTTATAAAAAGTACACATAGTCAAGATATTTCATCTGTAAAACAGCTGTTTTGACGAATTTTAGAAAAATGATGGAATTTCACAATTTACACAAAATAAAACGTAATCTGAAAACAATTATACATACACATATACAGTAGTCAGAACGTAGTTTCAAATATGTTGCCGCCAATCGTCATTATGTTATTCCCCTAAATTATTCTCTTTAGAATGAGGCTTTCAGTCCAATGAGCAAAGGAAAGTTGTGTGAGTGTACCACACCAGATTTTTTCTCCAAATTCTCGTTTGAGTTTTCTTACTTTCCAATTTCTCCTCATCTTTCCCTCTTCTTTCTTCATCACCATCTTCTCATTCCACTTCAGCTCACTTTTCCATGAATGAATTTTCTCGACTCCTAGTTATTTTTTAACTTTTGCTCTCTCTCTTGGCTATGTCGAGTGAGTAAACGTGTGTCAGCTCGGCTCCGTCTTCTAACAGATATTTCGTAGGGTTATACAGTTCAATTCACTAGATATTATACATCAAGTTATTCAGTTTCTCGAGCTAAATTCAATAGTGTAATTATATTTTTGATTAACTCACACTCTTTTTATTTATCTTGAAAAAACATTCCTAATTCTTCAGTTCACCTTCTCGCCTAGCCTATAAAAGTGTAAATCCACCTAACGGTACACGATGGTTCGACCGAACAGAGGCACGCCTAAGAATGAGGTCAATGCTCCGAAGCCAGGGCCAGCTATTTCTGGATCACTGTCTGAAGAGACCCTCCGAATTATTCGACAGCAAATCGAAGAGTCTGTCCATTGTGCTGTATCAATGGCTGTGAAGTCAATTTTCGAGGAACTTCAGGCATTGAAGGAGGAAAACAAACAGCTGCAGGAAAGAATTCGTGAACTGGAGGTGTCTTGTCACCTGAAGGTCGACGACCTCGAGCAATATGGGCGCCGACATTCCATACGTATTTTTGGGATCCCGGAGAGCGACAAAGAAGACACGGACCTGCTGGCGCTCGATGTCTTCAACAAGAAGCTGAACGTGCCCGTGACTCTGGCGGATGTAAACCGCTCGCATCGCGTTGGAAGGCGTCAACCACCTCAACAAGGGCAAGCTAAACCCAAGGACCGACCCATCATAGTTCGACTCTGCAGCTACCGGACCAGGAAGATGATCTTCGACGCTAAGAGGAAACTGAAGGGTTCCGGCGTCACCATTCGCGAGGATCTGACTGCGGAGCGTCTCAAGATCCTCAACGCTGCGGCCGACCGTCATGGGCACAGGAATGTCTGGTCATCTGACGGAGGATTAAGATCTCTATCGGCGAGGGAGGATCCAAGAGGGTCCACACAGTCGAGAGGATGACCGACCTTCAAAAAATAAAGGTAAATTAAATCATTTCAGGATTCAATGACTAAGGTGCCCTTCACTACAATAATAGGAAATTCTTATTAATAGATTTCACAGTAGATATACCTTGGCATTTTTCATGAGCTGGCTTTCTGTTCTATAAATGAATCCTTCCACGGCTATTTATGATTATAATAAGGCAATTATTTCAAACTGAAGAGATCCACATTTGTTATACTGATTTATCTTGATATTAATTCCCAAAACTACGTTCAATGCATCAACTACTTTACTCCAGAGGGGACTAAGAAAATCATTATCTCTATTCTTACTAATAATTACATCTCTTACCAAAAGTATTTCCATAATTAATGATTATTTTCGAAATGCTAAATTCTTTATTATTCTTATTCATAACTAAATAATTAAATCTTATCTTAATTCATAATTAATAATCATTTTCGAAATGCTAAATTACAAATAAAATGGATGATTAACATACGTTATAGATATAGATGTAATCTATAGGTATAGATAGTAATCTCTTCTATATTTAGGTATACAGAATGATATCTTCTACTATTGCCACAGCTCGAACAATAAAAGCTTATGTGTGGAGAATTATTGATAGAACGGAGGGGTGGTAGTCTGTTCATATGCTTATATAGGGGCTGTGTTTCATTTAACGTTATCTTAGACATTCATCACTAAACTATTACAGTTCTCAATTTACTACTTTTATTGTTATTGCAACTCCCAATAGTTAATTATACTTCTAATACTATATAATATTTTTCACACTTCACCGTTCAATACTATTTAAAACTCATCTATAATAATCTAGCACTTTCCCCATCGTCTCCTCTACTCCTTATTTTTTCTTTCTCGTTTCTCTTCTTGATCTTATATTTATAATGATTACTTGAATATTGTTGTTTGCGATGATGATTAGTATTCTTTTCTATTCTTCTTCTTCTTCTTCTTCTTCCATTCTTCTTCTTCTTCCATTCTTCTTCTTCTTCTTCTTCTTCTTCTTCTTTTCTTCTTCTTCTTCTCTTCTTCTTCTTCTCTTCTTCTTCTTCTTCTTCTTCTTCTTCTTCTTTTCTTCTTTTCTTCTTTTCTTCTCTCCTTGATTAATTCAAGATCACAATACAATGTTCTATTTCTTATTCTATAGTTCAGTTTCATAAGTTCTTCTCAATTTGTGCACATTCCTTCTTTCTCTTCTTTCCTTCCCTATTATTATCATTATTTTCCCTGTGATTTTCCACTAGCTATCCAGCATGTTCAAATGTTTATTTTCTTTCTATAACTATTTATCTTTCTACCTTTCTCTTTCTATCTGATTACCTTCTACTAATATCCATATATTATAATATCCATATATCTATCCATATAATATTCGATTCTTTCCCACATTAAATCATACTATTCCTCTTCAATTTTATGCGAATATTATTCATTATCAGTTGTATTATGTATCTTTCCTCTATTGATAACTTTCTTCAAAGATTTTTCGTTTTTCTGCTGGCTTCTTCTTCTCTTTTTCAGTTTTTACCGGATTTCATCTCTCTCTATCTCCACTTGGACTCGATTTTCCACCACTGGATTCCATCTCTCTCTGTCTCCACTTGGACTCGATCTTCCACTACTGGATTCCTTCTCGCTCTACCTCCACTTGGACCCGATTCTTCCACTACTGGATACCTACTCGCTCTATCTCCACTTGGACCAGATCTCCCACTACCAGTTCTTCCTCAATCTTCATCTTATTCACCATTAGGATTATTCATCACCGAAACTCCACACATCTACATCTTATTGTGTTTAGTGAATTTCTGAACTAGTGCTTTAAATAGTGAAGGGAGCCGAACTGTCAAGGCATACTGAATGCACTCGAATCAAGAGACTTTTTCATTTAGGTTAAGTTTTATCAGTTTCATCCCCATTTCCCCCGTCATGTTTCGTTCTGAGGTCGGTTCACGATTGGTCTGCTGCTTCCATGATGCCTCTTACTGACACGTCAGCTCGCTCGCCCTCAAGTAGGTATGATTATTTCAATAATAGTAATAATGACGCAGGTATGTTTCTAGCAAATAAGCTCCACTCTTTCAAAAAACTTTTCAAGGCTGCTCACCTTAACGTACAATCCCTCAGTTGCCACATTGATGAACTCAGAGCAATCTTCCGTTTTCAGGACTTCAATATAATCGGAATTTCCGAATCATTTTTGAAGCCTAGTATTTCATCAAATTTTGTTGCATTGCCTGGATACAATCTTTTCCGGAATGATAGATTAAATAAAGCTTGTGGGGGTGTAGCAATTTATGTGAAAGATGGTATCAAAACAAAAGTTTTAATCACATCTAAACAAGAGTATTGTTCCAGACCAGAGTTTATGCTACTTGAATTATCCTTATCTAGTAATGATAAATTACTCGTTGGTATCTGTTATCGCCCACCAAAAATAGGTCATTTCACAGATTTCGAAAATGCCTTGCTTTCTCTATGCCTTGTTATAACCGTATACTAGTTATGGGGGATATGAACACCGACTTGAACATGACGAATCGTAACTTTGACTACTTTCAACTGACTACAATTTTCCAATGCCTAAACATGACTATTTTACCCCTCGATCCAACTCATCATACTAATGAATCAGACACACTCATTGACCTTCTCATTGTTAGTGATCCCAATGAGGTGTTCAAGCAGGCCAAATCTCAGTCCCAGCTATTTCTAGACATGATTTGATCTACTGTGTACTTTCCCATAAGATACCCAAGCCAGAACAGAAAATTATCACTTATAGAGACTTCAAAAATTTTGATGAAGCCGCCTTCCTGACTGATGTGGCTCAGACTCCATGGCATCAAATTGAAGCATTACCCTCAGTTGATGACATGGTCAAGACTTTCGAAAATTGGACTTTGACTTTGTATGACAAACATGCACCTTATGTGACAAGGAGGATTAATAGAAAACGACGAGTACCGTGGATGACTGAAGACATACTTAAGATGATGGGACGTAGAGACAAAGCACATAGAAAATTTAAAAAGACATTTGACTTGGACAGTTTGATAGAGTACAGGAGCCTTAGAAATAGGGTTAAACAGGAATTACGGAACTCAAAGATTAGGTACTTGAATTCGTTCATGACAAACAATAGACAAGACTCTAAATCACTTTGGCAGGGAATAAAAGAATTCGGGCTTGGCAAACAGAAATCGAATCCACAAATTGACTTACCATTGAATAATATAAATGACCATTTCGTTTCACACTCTAACCAACGCGACGAAGTTGTCATTGCTAATCATATAGATGATCTTGAAGAGCAGGTTACAAACTTAGATTTACCAATCACTGATCAATTTCATTTCCATCCAATCTCAGCAGAAGACACTTTCAGAGCAATTCAACGTATTCATAGTAATGCTACGGGTGTAGACAAAATTCCTATTAAATTTATCAAGAAGATGTTATTTGCTGTTTTACCAACCATTACATACATTTTCAACAAGTCACTTGAAGAAGGCATTTTCCCTGAAAACTGGAAGTTTGCTCTGGTTCGCCCTCTAAATAAAGTTCCATCACCCAATAAAGTTGAGGATTTTAGACCAATCAGTATTTTACCTGCATTGTCCAAAGTGCTAGAAAGACTCATTCATGCTCAAGTTGTAAAATTTCTAGACAACAATAGTAAGCTTCATAACTTTCAATCGGGCTTTAGAAAATTCCATTCAACTGAGACAGCTCTGCTTCGTGTCACTGATGATATAAGGTTAGCTATGGACCAAAGAAAATGCACCATCCTCACCCTATTTGATTTTTCTAAAGCATTCGATACTGTTGATCATACAGTCCTTCTGAATAAGTTGGCTATTCTTGGTTTCAGTCGCAACTCGTTAGTTTGGTTTAAATCCTATCTATTAGGTAGGAAACAATGTGTATCTGTCGGTGACAAAAAGTCAACTTGGAAAAACGTTATGCATGGAGTACCACAAGGTTCAATTTTAGGCCCTCTCCTCTTCACTTTGTATGCTAATGACCTTTCTTCCATTATCAAATTCTCCAGTTTCCATACTTATGCAGACGACCTTCAAATCTATTTAAGCTGTCCCATAACAAAAATTAATGAAACAGTTGGAATAATGAATCAGGATATCAATTCGATAGTGGAATGGACAAAGAAAAATGGCCTTAAGCTTAATCCCATCAAAACACAACCCATTATAATTGGTATTCTCGTCTTATAAACAATATTGACCTTGAATCGTTTCACAAAATTAGTGTAGACGGTAATGACATTCCTTACTGTAGCTCAGTTAAAAATTTAGGCATTATTATGAATAATACTCTTGACTGGTCAGAACAAGTGAACAAAACTTGTAAAAAGGTATTCTCAGCCATGCATGCATTGAAGAAAATGCACGATATCCTCCCTAGAAACATTAAATTATTATTGGTTCAATCTCTCATCTTCCCACATTTAATGTATTGTAATTCTGTTCTTAACGATATGCAAGTCACTCTGAATGATAAACTACAGCGTTGCCAAAATTATTGTCTACGTTTCGTCTACTCTCTCCAACGCCATGATCATATCACCCCAGCCCACATTGCTAGTTCAACATTGAAGCTTCCCGATCAGAGGCTTTTTCGAATAGTCAAGCTTGTTAGAGATATCTTGAAATACGGTAATCCGAACTATTTTAAAGATGATTTCAAATTTGTCTCTGAAGGTAGGAGGATAGATGCTTCACATACTAGAACCGGAGAAAGTACTTTAAGGATACCCAATCATCGAACTACTATTTTCACAAAATCCTTCTTAGTCAGTGCCTGTCGTGCATGGAATGCACTTCCTGTTTCTATCAGGTCCATCGAGAGCCGAGCGAGCTTCATCCTGACTTTAAAAAAACATCTTTTGGAAGAAATGACTGAAACTGTCCGGCCCTAGAACGATCACATGACAACCATCCCCCACCCATCCCACAAATACAAACCTTTAAACCTGTTATAGAACGAATTGTATATATATATATATTATATAAACTCATGTTATTTCAATTATCCACTGCATACTGCTGTATATTACTGAAAGTTGATTACCCTGATCTACTTTCAGCCTACTTCATTTTATTAATCAATTATTTGATCTTATCTACCTATATAATTATTTTACTTTATAAATTTTCTGTTTTTTTTTCTCTTAAATATTCATATTGATTAAAACTTTTACAATATTTCCATTAATAAATAAATCCTTAGTTTAAATAATGAAATTAACGTTCTGGTAGAGAGTTAGTGGGGAGGATATTTTTAATATTCTTTCCGAAGAATGGACATTGATATGTCCAAAGCTCCGCCAATTTATGTAGATGCATAACAATATAATTATTATCTATAGTTATTATATTACAAATTGCGTTTCATATCATATACAGTTCAATAATTATTTTCTTAGTCTATATCATGTAAATTCATCTATAATTTTGCTGTATGTAAGCTATTGTATATAAGTGTATAAGACAGTATATATTGTAATCTACATAAATAAAGTACTCAATCAATCAATCAATCAATCAATTCCTTTTTCTCCAAATTCTTGTTTGCATTTTATTATTTCCCAATTCCTCCTCACCTCCTCATCTATCCTCTTCTTTCTTCATCACCATCTTCTCATTCCACTTCAGTTCACTTTTCCATGAATGAATTTTTTTTGACTCCTCCTTCACCTTCTCTCTAGAATATAGTATTACTTTTCCTCCATATTCCACTTTTAGAGCAAATTACATCTGAATCACGACCGCTGGCCCGGGATGATGGACCGTATCAAACAAGTTCCAGCGAAAATAGCGTAGTTGTTAGCTGTCAGATTCACTCTAAACTGGCAGAATTAGTTGATTGGAAGGCATCCATGTTATCTAAACGGAGTTCCGACAGTTGAGAGAGCATCTCACCATAGTGATGATGTAGAAGACTTATGGCAAGTATGCTGCAAGCTATAATGATATTATGAAAAGTCGGTCACCCACATGATCAGATTTTGAAAAGAATTTAATGATAACACTGCGAATCAATCAAGACACGATTCTTATTTGGGATTCACTTTAAACTTTCAGAATTCTTTATGAATCAAAACCAATGCTACCAAATTAAACCAGTCCTGCCAGTTCAGAGTAGTAGTTCATTCATCTTGAACTCTCCATCCACTAAACTGATAATGACAGAATCGTTTTAGAAGTAAATATACACTCATTGATGTTGGAACGTGTTTGCATAAATCATCCCATCAACATAACAACATTCACCTAATAGATATTTTTATGCTGAAGATCATGTCAAGTAGGATACCCTCCAATCTTCAATTTCATCAGCTGCTGAAGACATGTGGAGGTCATAGTTTCAATAGAACTGTTCCTCATAGTCTTGTATTAGTATTTTCTTACTATAGTGAGGTGCTCGTTATATGACAGTATTTGATTAAAATTGGTGTTGCAAAATAAATTCAAGAGTTTCAAGAATGGGAAATGACAATTGATTGGAAGACAATGTATATCAATCAATCATTCAAACAAACTCTTCTTCAATACATACATCGATTATGTACATGAATGCGGCATTGAGAAAAAAAATCTGGTGTGGCGCACACACACACCTTTCATGCCGTTATGAAAATTGATCACCTGACGCTAGTGTTCCCGCGTATCTCAAGTCTACTATTCAAAGATTTGAGCCAGCTGGTGACAGGGCAATAACGCTGGAGACACACGAGGTCTGCTATCTCTTCATGGTGAATCATTTAATAGAAGCAACAGTTGCCAACAGTTTGCAATAATTGGATAATCAAATTTTCTCGAACTTCGAGCTTATTTTCAATTCTAGGTGAAAATGTTACTGGACATTGTAGAGATTCTCATGCTCAATCTTTTTCACTCGAAGTTTTTTGTTTAAATTGTATCTGAAGCCTGATAATTGAGAATCTAAAATCAAACTTTGCATAGATGGGGTGGAGCTCCTGAAATTTTCACAGATATTGGACTTGTGGCAGTTGATAGAGCTTATCGATGACTATTCTAGGTATAACTTTAATCAAAATAGTTTGAGCCGTTTTCGAGAAAATCGCGAAGAACCCTGTTTTTGAAACATTTTCGCTATTTCAGCAGCCATTTTGAATCGCATTTGATCGAAATTGTTCGTGTCGGATCCTTATATTGTAAGGACCTCACTTTTCAAATTTCAAGTCATTCCGTTGATTGGGAGATGAGATATCGTGTACACAGACGCACATACACTCATACACACACACCACACACACACACCACACACACACACACACACACACACACACAACACACAACACACACACACACACACACCAACACACACACACACACACACACACACACCACAACACACACACACACACCACACACACACACACACACCCACACACACAACACACACACCACACACACACACACCACACACACAAAAACACCACACACACACCACACACACAACACACACACACACACACACACACACAACACACACAACACACACAACACACAACACACACACACACACACACACCACACACACACATACATACCAATACCCAAAAACCACTTTTTTGGACCTTGAGACGTATAGAAATTTAGAAATAGGGGTACCATAATTTTTTTCGGAAAGCAATATTTTCCTTACCTATGGTAATGGGGCAAAGAAAGTAAAAATATATGATACAATCATCATCTAGCATCATAAAATTCATCATAATAATAACAAACTAATTCTATAATAATAATATCTGAATAACTTGTGAAGAGGGAAAGAAGTGCACGAATTTTCCTAAAAGTGGCGAGAAGGAAATGGAGGATAAAGAGACAATAAGTTGAAGGAAAATGATTAAGAATGAAGAGAATATTACAAAAACAGAGATGAACAAGAATGTGAGCAAGACAAGAATAATAAGATGATGTAAGAGTAGAAAAATAATATAGAAAATGGACATAGACTGAGAGCAGAAGATGTTGAATTCGAGAATCAGATGAAGGCATGAAAAATGAAGCAGTACAGAGTAGGGAGAGAGGGAGAAGGAGAAGAAGAAGGAGAGGGGGAAAAGAAAAGAAGAGGATCGAAAAGAAGACCAAGATAGAGAAGGAGAAGATAATCTAGATCCTGCAAGCGGTCTGCAAAGGATCATCACGACCTATCATCCTCTCATACTCACATCCAGGCAATATTTCATCACATAACTACATATCTTGACAGTAAGGTTGCCAAATTTATCCTTACCATTTCCAAGCCCTACATTACATTACTCTCATAACCTGCAAGATTGGAAAGGCATCATAAATAATTCATTGTTCGCTCAAAAAAATTCTCCTATCTTTTCTATATTATTTACGAGTTTGGTTTCTCTTATCTGTGGAACTAGATTGTGAATGTGTTCATATTCTAAAAATTAACACAGTTTGTTATAAAATATTAGATTGACTCACTATAAATTACGGGGATTGAATTCAATGTATTCTCTGTTTTGCTTATGGAAAGATACATTAAAGCTCCTTGTGTATCTTTTTGGATGCAACACGTTGCTTTTGAGAAGATATAAAAGAGGATCTGTTGCTTATGGAAAGATACATTTCAATTTCAATAGCCGCTAAATTTTTACTTTCCTAGCCCTATTACCATAGGTAAGGAAAGTATTGCTTTCCGAAAAAATTAAGGTACCCCAATTTGTAAATTTCTATACGTTTCGAGGTCCCCTGAGTCCAAAAAAGTGGTTTTTGGGTATTGGTCTGTATATATATATATATATATATATATATATATATGTGTGTGTGTGTGTGTGTGTGTGTGGTGTGTGTGTGTGTGTGTGTATGTTCGTCTGAGTACACGATATCTCATCTCCCAATTAACTAAATGACTTGGAACTTAAGGTCCTTACAATATAAGGATCCGACACGAACAATTTCGATCTAATGCAATTCAAGATGGCGGCTAAAAATCAAATCAATCAAATCAATCAATTTGAAATTCGGAATCATGATTGATTGATTCATACATCATCTGGAATTGACTCGATTTTTGTGAATTTTGATTTTGTAAAACTCAACCCACCTTATTGACAAACTTGAAGAATTGAGAATAACGGCTTAATGAGGTGATAAGGACTCTTTAATGTTGTTTTCTATCACAAACTGCTTACTATTGAATCACTTCTCTGTTGTTAGATAAAACGACTAGTAGTAAAATTTCTTCAATAGATGAATTATTAGACACTGTGACGAGATCTTTTGGCCGGTCTGCGAACTTTGAGGTTGTATTCATGGACAAGTCTAAGGTTCTGATAGCAATTTTTAGTGGTCTATTGAGTTTGTTGCGACTGAGAAGGTATAGGTGCGTACAGATTTACGCGCCGCGAACATGAGCAATTCACTTTTAATCAGCTGGCTATATATGTATTTTTACAGAAACGGAAAGATACAGATATAAAAAGCTTGGCATCAGCTGATTAGAAGTGAATTGCTCATGTTCGTGGCGCGTATATCTGTAGGCACCTTATAGTAATCAAAGATGATGTGGATATTTGAAGTTGGTTTGTTAATTTAATATGCATTGTCTATTGCTTTTGAATTGGGTGTATATTTCAAACTATTCTATTGTGTCTGGTCCTTTGTTTTTCATGTGTATCATTTGTATATTAAATTGAATAGTTTTTTATAATGTTACAATATTTTATTTCATTTATTTATTCATTTTCAATTTTGGGAGAGAAAAACCAAGGATACTCCTGTACTATTTCTCTCCCAAATTTATATAGGTAACATTTTAAAAGTCCGAGTTAGGGTTATGGTTTCACTTTTCTAAAATTTAGTCCATTTTCACTAAAAAAACAACGAAAAATAAGAATTTTAAATTTTGATGGTTAAAAACAGAATGAAATACAAAGATATCACACTCGAATCATCATAAATTGGAACATTTTTGCGTAATTTGAAAAAAATTAGATCCAGAAAAAATACACATACACAAGACTCGATAATTCAATGATAAGTCTCAATCGTATCAAATTGATAATGGGGTAAAAAATAAGTACGCGAGTATCATACATGAAATATCATGAATATAATATTATAAGGCTCAATGATCTGAATAACCTTCGTCCATCAGAATTACTGATAAGGCCTGTTCCTCTAACTCACTACATAATAAATGACACACGTAGAAACGTCATAAATTAGGTGGTAGGAAGATGAATAGTATTTTTCACATGATCAGATGACCTAGGCATGATATTCATAGATCAAGATTGGTTCATTAATTAGCCTATGTGGTGGCACGATGAATATTTTTTTTCCATAGATTAATGATCAGGGTATCTCATTAATAAATGAAGAGTTGTAGCAAATGCAAAAAATATGTTGGTCTTCATGATAAGTTAGCGTAATGATTGCATCTTAAACCTGAAGATGAAACACTTGACCCTGTTGTCTGTTTCATTAAGAAGGTTGCAAAATTGTATTTGAGCAGTAATATTATGTTCTTGTTGTTTTATATTGCATGATACATACCTATTGGGTCGTATCAAGATGTTTCATCAGCATCATCATTTTCGAGGACAGGGAGGAGGAAGAGGAAGATGAAGAGGAGTGAGAGGAGATGATGGTGGATGAGTAAGAGAGGATGAGGAGGAGGAGGTGGATGTGGAGGAGGAGGAGGTTGTGGAGAAGGAGGAGGATGATGATAAAGATGAGTGAGAGGAGATGATGGAAATGGAAGTAGTAGGATGATAATACTGATGATGACGAAATCATTAATGATTAAGAGGCCGGCTAACCTTTGCTAAGTGCAGGTTAAGGTACTTCATTGATTGACTTTGTAGACCAGTTTCTGTTGGGGGAACAGAATCTAGAATTCGCAAAAGGAGATTCAAGATAATAAGATGTATTGAGATTAGAGAATGGCAGTGAATGGAGAACAAAATATGGATGATATGGAAATACTATAAGGCAGTGGTTCTCAAACTTTTTACTTTCCTTGCCCTATACCATAGGTAAGGAAAGTATTGCTTTCCGAAAAAATTAAGGTACCCCAATTTCTAAATTTCTATACGTTTCAAGGTCCCCTGAGTCCGAAAAAGTGGTTTTTGGGTATTGGTCTGTGTGTGGTGTGTGTGTGTGTGTGTGTGTGTGTGTGTGTGTGGTGTGTGTGTGTGTGTGTGTGTGTGTGTGGTGTGTGTGTGTGTGTGTGGTGTGTGTGTGTGTGTGTGGTGTGTGTGTGTGTGTGTGTGTATGAGTGTATGTGCGTCTGTGTACACGATATCTCATCTCCCAATTAACGGAATAACTTGAAATTTGGAACTTAAGATCCTTACGATATAAGTATCCGACACGAACAATTTCGATCTGATGCAATTCAAAATGGCGAAAATATTGTCAAAAACAGGATTTTTTGCAATTTTCTCGAAAACGGCTCCAACGATTTTGATCAAATTCATACCTAAAATAGTCATCGATAAGCTCTATCAACTGCCACAAGTCCCATATCTGTAAAAATTTCAGGAGCTTCGCCTTATCAATGCAGATAGATTCCCAATTATCAGGCTTCAGATACAATTGGAACGGAAAAAATCAAGTGGAGTAGATTGAGCATGAAAATCTCTACAATTAATGTTCAGTAACATTTTCACCTAAAATTGAAAATATGCTTTAAATTCGAGAAAATGTGATTATTCAATTGCAAATTATTGTTGATTCTATTAAATCATTCACTATGAAGAGATAGCAGACCTCATGTGTGTCTCCAGCGTTATTGCCCTGTCACCAGATGGCTCAAATATTTGAATAGTAGACTTGAGATGCGCGGGAACACTAGCGTCAGGTGATCAATTCTCATAACGGCAAGGAAAGTTGTGTGAGTGCGCCACACCAGATTTTTACTTCAAGCCCCCCCCTGCATAATTAAGCTGTAAGCTGGACCCCCTACATGTATAAGCATAGACTACTCAAATGTCATACTACGTATATACCTACATAGTTTACACTCAATACTGATTTAGTTGAGCTTTGCACATTCTATACATAACCCAATATTGCAATAGTTTCAATCATAACAAAACAACAAATTCTATACAAACCACGCATTATTTAGGTACTACAGCTACTTTAGTACATAGTTGTTATTTTTGTTTCTCATAGAATTCAACAATACAAAGAGCGTCAGTGTGAAGGATGAGCTTGTTTTTTTCGCACAGAGTTTGTTGAAACGAGGTGTCAGATCCCATAACACTACTCTAAGTTCCTGGGTCACATACAGTCTTGATCTATATTCACTTTTCATGGCAGCTACAGCAGAAACCCCAGTACGGATAATTGTAGCAAATGGAGTCAATGCCTTTTCACTCAAAATTGGGTGTTCCTTTTGCCCACTAATCCAAAAGGATGTGGGAGAATATTCTTCAAACTTTATTTCAAGCGCAAAGTCACCTTCCAGAACAATGAGGTTTTCTTTTTCTATAATGTTGAGGAAGCACTTATTTATTGATAATTTGAAATTGACAATACGGTTGACATAAATATTTAATGAGTAGAAATTACTCACATATAATTTTGAAAATAGAAAGATTGCTTATCGTAATTATTTTAGAAGTAAATTTAAAACCAAGCTTTGCGCCCCCGTTGAGGTTTCATCATGTCCCCCTTGGGGGTCACGCCCCACACTTTGAGAACCACTGCTAAAAGGGACAAATGAATGGTACAGTGATGATATAGAAACACTATAAGTCTGGAGAGAGATTAAGAGAAGGTCTTGGGAAGTAAAAATGAGTGGAGTTGTGGGAAGGGGAGAATTGAGAAGATGGAATAAATAATATATATTTAAATTTGAATTTGGATTTGAATAGTTATTTTAATTGGAGAAATTAGAGAATACATAAAGAATCAAGAAGAAGAAAACCTCAAATACTTTAGTTCTATCTGGCTTGAAAATGTGCAATACCAGCCCGAAACGGCCGTCGCCACACCAAAGAATGTGAGTGTTTTTTCACTTTAGAGTATATTTAAAATACAATAGTAATAATAATAGTGGAAACAAGATGGATAATCAAGAAGGAAGAAAGGAAAGATGAAAATGTGGGAATAATGGAAAAAGTAGAAGAATTGTACTCAGTGTATTGTCCATATGAAGCTTGAAAGACGAGAGATGAGCATGAGTGTAGAAGAAGAAGAGGAAATTGAAGAAAAATGGGGAGAAAAAGAAAGTAAGAGATAAATTATTAATTCAATACATTTTTCGTTTATCTATTCATCTGTGGACAGAATCACAAATCATATAAATATGATTAGGAAGGAACAACAGGCTTGGCCCAAGTCTATTCCATCCCCAAATTTTGATAAATTAATAAAATGTCCAAAAAATAGGTTATGTTTCTACTGTAAAACGTTCAGGTTCAATTTTCGTCCAAAAATATATATAAGCTTATGGTAAAGTAGAGACAGAGTATAGAAAATGATGAGAATGAGAATGCAAATAAATAGACAGTAAAAATTATAGAAGAAAAACTGAAAATCGAGAGGAACAAAAATGAGAAAACAGTACAAAAATAGGAAACAGCATAGAGTGGGACAGAAGGTAACCAAGAACAGGCGATACAAGTGATTCGAGATAAGAAGAATCAACTGGAGAATTAGATAATGCTGTTCTATTATAGTAAGAAAGGAAAAAGGAGAAGGAAGAGAGGAAGAACAATGAGAATAAGGATAGGAGAAAATAGAAAACGAGAAGTTGGACTCGACGAAATGTATACTAGGTTTTTCTCATGATAGAAGGATATATGGGAATGGGGGAATGAAGTAGAAGGGGAGAAGAGAGAAAATAGGGAAAAATAGGATACTGAAAACGAAGGAAGAGAGAGAAGATGAAAACAACAAGAATAAGGAAGATTTTCAATGTGAAAAGAGTTGGAATATTATGAGAA
>NC_052514.1:38046274-38071216 GCF_014356525.2 Nilaparvata lugens
CGATATATTGTGCATTTTCGTAAAAAAACTTCTATGTTGTTGTTGCCTTATAAAAATTTACTCTGAATGGAGTCCTATTCTGTATTGACTAATTGTCAAATTAAAACTAAACTCTAAAACTTTTAAATTATCTCAATAAATATTATCGAGATATTCCATCACTTTTATTCTTTATAACGCAATTTGTAGTAAACGTTAAGGTTTTGACCTTACCAACTTAATAGTGGGATCCACTTTAATCTGTCAGCTTTCCTTATAGAAAACATCAATGCTGACCATTCATCCAATGCTGACAGTTTAACGTGAATCTCAATATGGTTACTATAAGTTTGTTATCTTTTCACAAAATCAGAAGTTCTAGCACAGAATCAAATTATTTGCGAGCGTAAAACTGGAGATTGTTTTCACATATTTCTCCAACCACTATAATTTCAAAATCACGACCTCTAGATTATAATCAACTATACACTAGTTTCAAAAGGATGTTATTGAGAGGACCTAATACAACTGAGCTGATTCCATTCAATGTTATTGGAAAAAATTAAGTTGAGATTTCGGTGATGCATACCGGATCCATTTAAATTGGATTGAATACAATAATAAATGTTGATAGATGATAATATTAGTTATAAGACCTTTTCTATGATAATATTAATGATCAATGAAAAAGTTATATCAGCCTATCCAAGCCTCAACCATTATATTAGCCTTAATTGCAATCGGAGTGAGAAATAGATGATCACAAGAAATTCAATCAGAAAAACAGCAATCAATCTTGATTGATTGAGAATTCCAATGAATCAATCAATGAATCAATGAATCAAGAACAGCGATCAATCTCGATTGATTGAGAATTCCAATGAATATTCATTCATTCTTTTTCACAATGAAGCCCAGATCGGGAGAGAAAAACTAAGAATACCATGAAATACCTAAGAAATACCTTGTGCTAGTAGTTCTGTAAACAGTAGACCTCGCGAAATTTTCTCATCCACAATTATCTGATGTCACCTGTCCTAGTTGATTCAGTTGAATCATAATTTACTCTTAAAAACTTTAATTTGTCTTCTCCAAGATTAAAAACTCACTCAAGTTATGTTTATAAACTCAGTTCACGTTTGAATTTGTATCCTATCTGATAATTTACCCAATTCCGTGATAATCTTTCCATCTGATAGAAATATTTCTCAACTATTTTTACAAAATTTTTTTTTATTCAATCAAGAATATTATAATTTCTTCAGAATTTTTTAGTTCGTTAATTCATTTTTGTTTTATTTTCAATCACCTATTAAATTTGTTTTTCAAATCTGAGAATATTGATAGTGATGGGCACGCATCATGAAAAATATTGAAACCCTACCTTATAAAAATAGACACGGCCAGACATCTGTGTAATGCATGCAATGAATTATGCACTTGTCAGCTGATTGATTATGAATTATTCTATATTGAATGAAAAAGACTAAGGAATTGTCAAAAAACACTGATTTATTGATAATTAGAAAGACCGGTTTCGGTTATTACACCATTGTCAATCTTTGTGAAAGAATTGTGAAAGAATGGTGTAATAACCGAAACCGGTCTTTCTAATTATCAATAAGTCAGTGGTTTTTTGACAATTTCTTTGTCTTTTTCATTCAATATGAATAATTACCACAATATCAACTTCTCAACTACACAAAAAGTGAAAATAATTCTATAGTCTGATTAATCCTATCTTCAAAGTAGATGATATATATAGTGATATCAGAGTATGGAGGAATTCCTTCTCTTTTCATATTATCCTTAAAATGCAAAATTTCAAAAAACCTTGTGTATACATCGACGCGCAGTTGAAAAAGGAATATTCCTGCCAAATCTCATAGAATTCTATCAACGCGTTTGGCTGTTATCGCGTTACATACAGACAGACAAAAGAAAATCCGAGTTGAAACATATAGACCTGAAACATATAGACGTTCAGTCAACTATTTCCCTATAGAAAAATATTTCTATATTTTTATATATAGAATTGAATTTAAATTAAACGATGAAATAGTGTTATAATCCTCCCCATGAATCGCTAGATGGTCTTTGAAAAGTTCATATTTCAAATTAGGTGGAAGCTATAGCTGTATCTAGCCGTGCAAATAATTAAACATTAGACACTATATATTTTGGAAAAATAAAATGAAATTATTCTTTTGGTAGAGTTGAAGGAAGAATGTGCATTACGGTTTGTAAGGAGTGCAAACAGAGAGTGGGATGGAAATTAGGATTGAAAATAAAGACTGAACAGAAGTCAGAAGTCCAAGACGTTTCTCATCAAAGCTGCAACTGTAGATGCAATGCAAATCATGAGAAGCTTGTAATTCGTGAGCCAATTATCATCATCGTCATCTCCTCCACCATCATCATCATCATCATCAAACGCCATTACATTGACCATTATTTGCAAACTGCATCGATTCTCACACACCGCTAACACCAATCATAATGCAACACTCCAAGTGCAACAGAATGCAACTGCGGTGCAACAGTGCCGATGCAGTTTAAACGGTCTGCACTCATGGAGGGCGCGAAATTGCACTCATCAATATGGCTACACTGTTATTACGTCACACTGTTATTGACCCCTTGGAATACTATAACCAGCACTATAGTAAGATTATAGTGTTATAGTGTAGCTTCTTATAGCTCATACTGTACTATAGTCTGTAGTATATCTCACAGTAATATAAAGTGAGGTCCACGTTATAATGGCAGTGTTTGATTGGAAATAATGGTATTGCTATCCTTGTCTATCATTTAACAAAGGAGATAGCGCTATTTCTATCTTGCATTGCTCTGTTGCCAGATCGTCTTCCAACAATGTAGAAAATTGATAATCAATTAACATCATATTCATCTTAATTATGATAATTCATTGTGAAATTATTGAAATGCAAAATTTCTTGCTGAATCAAAACATAATTGATTATTGACCGAGCGAAGTGAGGTCTAAGATTCGAGTCGACGGTTTGGCATTTCTCTCAATGTTTAATTAATGTTTATATGTTTTTATGTTGCGCATTTACGGCGAAACGCGGTAATGGATTTTCATTAAATTTGACAGGTATGTTCCTTTTTAAATTGCGCGTCGACGTATATACAAAGTTTTTGGAAATTTTGCATTTCAAGGATAATATAAAAGTAAAAAGGAGCCTCCTTCATATGCCAATATTAGAGTAAAAATCAGACTATGGAATTATTCATCATAAATCAGCTGACAAGTGATTACACAGATGTGTGGAGAAGCTAGTCTATTACTGTATTTGTATAAGATCTATAGTTTCAATCAGGTACTTGTGGATGAGAATACTGCGTGTGGTCTACTGTTCACAGAACCACTAGTCCTATTATTCTTGTCTTGTTTTATCACTGTTTTTGTAATATTCTACTCATCCTTGATCATTTTCCTTCAACTTTATCTCTGCCTCTATATCCTCCATTTCCTTTTCGCCACTTTTTAGAATAATTTGTGCACTTCTTCTTGCCTCGCTCGCCTCGGTGGTTCACGAATGAAGAGTCTCTCCGATTGATCTAGAGTAATACTACTACTAAACAACTGATAGACAACTGAAATATTTTGATTCAATCTATCATTTGTTCTTTATGAATATTTTTCATCTATTATTTGAGGACAATATTGTTTTGTATTTAAAGATAGATTGGAACTTAGGAACTTGGAACATATTATTCAATTTGAATAATGAGAATCGTCATCTTATTTTAAGTTGGAAGGATACGCTTTTATTCTAATATATAGATATCACTCAAATAGGCAAGTCGTAAATGATCAACTCATTAATGTTTTACATAAGTATTGAAAAATTTAGCGGCTATTGAAATTGAAATGTATCTTTCCATAAGCAACAGATCCTCTTTTATATCTTCTCAAAAGCAACGTGTTGCATCCGAAAAGATACACAAGGAGCTTTAATGTATCTTTCCATAACCAACAGATGCTCTTCTGTATCTTCTCAAAAGCAACGTGTTGCATCCGAAAAGATACACAAGGAGCTTTAATGTATCTTTCCATAACCAACAGATGCTCTTCTGTATCTTCTCAAAAGCAACATGTTGCATCCGAAAAGATACACAAGGAGCTTTAATGTATCTTTCCATAAGCAAAACAGAGAATACAGTGAATTTAATCCCCGTAATTTATAGTGAGTCCATCTAATATTTTATAACTGTGTTAATTTGTAGAATAGGAACACATTTACAATCTAGCTCCACAGAGAACATAAATCTGGTGTGGCGCACTCACACAACTTTCCTTGCCGTTATGAAAATTTATCACCTGACGCTAGTGTGCCCGCGCATCTCAAGTCTACTATTCAAAGATCTAAGCCAGCTGGTGACAGGATCGACTATAACGCCGAAGATACACGAAGTCTGCTATCTCTTTATAGTGAATGATTAAATAGAATCAACAGATGCCAACAGTTTGCAATTGAAATAATAACATTTTCTCGAATTTTGAGCTTATTTTAAATTTAAGGTGAAAATGTTACTGAACATTAGTTGTAGAGATTTTCATGCTCAATCTTTCCATTTGGAAATTTTTGTTTAAATTGTATCTGAAGCCTGATAATTGGGAATCTAAAATCAATCTTTATATAGAAGGGGTGAAGCTCCTGGAATTTTTACAGATATGGGACTAGTGGCAGTTGATAGAGCTTATCAATGACTATTTTAGGTATGAATTTGATCAAAATCGTTGGAGCTGTTTTCGAGAATATCGCGAAAAACCCTGTTTTTGACAACATTTTATCCGCCATCTTGAATTGCATTAGATCGAAATGGTTCGTGTCGGATCCTTATATTGTAAGGACCTCAAGTTCCAAATTTCAAGTCATTCCGTTAATTAGGAGATGAGATATCGTGTACACAGACGCACATACACTCATACACACACACACACACACACACACACACAACACACACACACACACCACACACACACACACCACACACACCACACACACACACACACACACACACACACACCACAGACCAATACCTAAAAACCTCTTTTTTGGACTCAGGGGACCTTGAAACGTATAGAAATTTAGAAATTGGGGTACCTTATTTTTTTTTGGAAAGCAATACTTTCCTTAGCTATGGTAGTAGGGCAAGGGAAGTAAAAACATCAAAGCTTCCCATCCAAGTAAAGCTGACAAACCAAAGTGAATCCCCAGAGTATCGCTACGTCTTGATCAATCTGATCTTCGGAGCGTACTGGACATTACTAGAACCCATCAACTTGTTTATGGGTTGAAAACATGCAGAACAAAGTTAGAAAAATTGGAAGCAACATGCTGAAACGAGTAGAAACATGGGAAGAAGCAACAACTGGGAGAAAATTGAGAAGCAACACGCAGAAATGAGCAGAAACAACATGTTTTTGCAGTGTGAAATGCCCTGATATAGCTAGATTCTCTTCATAGTTTCAGAAATCCTCACAAATACCGTCAATGAACTCTCATTAAACTATTGCTGACAATTTATAGTGGGTCTCACTATAGTTGAGGTCTACCTCGTACTGTCAGTACCCCTCATAAGAGGCACCAATCCTTTCAATCCAAATAATGCTGCCAGATAATGGTGAATCATAGTGCAGACGTGTGCATTTATCTGGTATTAGCCTCATATGAGATTAGCCTGCGTAAACGTGATGGGCTGGCAGTAGTGCAAAGGTGCAGAGGTCGTGAACCTATTAAAACAAACGCTACTACTAGGATGGTTATTATTATCGGCTTGCAATCGAAGTGAGAAGTATGAACGTATGAATATGGCTGGAAAGTATTATTATTTATTCATTTATTGTACAAAATACTACAATCATAATATAATTATTATGACATTGAAGGAAAAACGAAGCTGAGCTTGTACTATTTCTCTCCAAAAATTTTGATGAAAAGTTAATGTTGTAAGGATCTGAAGAGAAAAGAGAAATAATGTTCAGGATTGGAGGGATATTGGAAGAAAATGAGAATATTGTGAGACTTGGGGGAAGTTGTAAGAAAGACTGGCTTAACTAATATTCCTCACATAATATAAGGCATATTCATGAGTCTTTTGTGTAGTTGAGGAGTTGATATTGTGGTAACTATTAATATCAGATAAAATACTGAAAAATTGTCGAAAACCACAGATCTTATTGAAAGTAGAAAGACAGGTTTGAGTTGTTACAACATTGTCTAAATCCATAATAAGGAATATAGAAGAGAATATGTTTTTATTTCACAGAAAAACAAATAAAATACGGCACAACATAATAGATAGTGGACCCACTTATCCATAAAGCTTGGCACACAATAAATATGAGTAGGCATGATATTTATCCTCTGCAAAACAAAACTACTACAAACAAAAAGGAACATCATGCGAAATATTTATGAGATTTTTGTGTGGTTGGGGAGTTGATATTGTGATAATTATTCATCTTGAATGAAAAGACTAAGAAATTGTCAAAAATCACAGATTTTATTGAAAGTTATAAAGACCGGCTTGGGTTGTTACACCATTCTCTAAATCCATAATAAGGAATATTTATGAGCTTTTGTGTAGTTGAGAAGTTGATATTGTGGTAATTGATATGGTATTGATGTGGTAATTATCAATATCAGATAAAAATACTAAAAAATTGTCAAAAACCACAGATTTTATTAAAAGTAGAAAGACCGGTTCCGGTTGTTACATCATTGTCAATCTCTGATAAACTTAAACTAAATACAAGAGCAGCAGAATTTAAACTAGTAGGTGAGTACTGCTATTGGTCAAGGGCATGAACGCCTGCCATTGGCCCAGCTAGACAGTCTCCTCCCACTTAACGGTGCATAGAATAGAAAAGTGACAAAATGGCGGTTTATGGCAAGTTCTCGGATCTTATCAAATATTTATTAGGGATATGTGATTAGATTTGGAAATTTGAAGAAAATTCAGTTGTTTGAGTTTATCAGAGATTAACAATGGTGTAACATCCGAAACCGTTCTTAATAACTATCAATAAATCTGTAGTTTTTGAAAATTTCTTAGTTTTTTCATTGGATATTCAGTTGAAATTGAGTAGACTATAATTATAATGTAGGAAGCATACAAGTATGATGATTGATAGTATATGGGTCTAAAGATAAAGAGTTGACAAAATACGTGAAAAGTAAGTGCCCAACGGAAATCATGAGGCGAAAACGGATGAGAATGTATTTCAAGGAAGAATAGGATATCATGAGGTTACCTTATTTTTCCTCTTCCTATCATTTTAATGATATACTTATTGTATGAATCAATAGAGAATAAAGATAGATAGCTTGATGTGAGAAGAGTAATAAACAGACTATACAGAGTATAAAACAGGATAAGACATGAGAAAATTAGATTTTGGAAAGAAAAAGTAAAATAATGTAGTGCAAGGAGTACGATAATTTTTGAAAAAATTGGGAGAACACTATTATGGGAGTGGAATAATTTGATTCGATATCATAAGGCTCGAACATTAAAGGTCTCTTTTATCTAATTAAAAGTTTAGTTTTTGAAGAGATGAAGTTGATAATGATAATAAGAGTTGAAAGAAGTTACAATATTGTTAATGATTGAGTGATCAAACAGCGTATTTTATACTCAATTTATTCAAAATATTCAGGTTGAGCCCTGTACCTAAACAATGTAAATCATCAACGTTATTTTAAACAAGAGAGTTGAAATATTCCATTATTTTATGAGTGACTAGCCGTCAGGCTCGCTTCGCTCGTTGTATCCGTCTAGCAAGGGGGCTCCTCCCCCTGGACCCCGACTGGATCGTCCAAAAATGAGATCGGCGGGCTCGCTTTGCTCGCCAGCATTTTCCCATCGATTATTGAGAAAGGTGAGAAAACGCAGGAAAGCTGAGAAAAACGCTGATTTTGGGCGTATTAATGATGAAATATTAAAGTCACCACAAAATTTTTAGACCCTAGCTAAACCTCTGTATCAAATTTGAACATTTTCAGTCTATTACTTGATGAAAGAACTGAGAAAACGCAAATTTTGGGCGTATCTTTAGCGTTATTTCAAATTCCTTCCAACACAACATTATTACACCCAACTGAGCTATTGTAGTGAATTTGAACATTTTCAGTTCATTTGTTCTCGATAAAGCTGAGAAAAAGCAAAAATAACGCTGGAAAAACACAGATTTTGGGCGTATCTTTGGAAATTTTCCCAAATCCGTTTCTTAGTGCGCCTCTTAAGGGCCAACTGAACATAACTACCAAATTTAAACGTTTTTGTTCCGGTAGATTTTCAGTTCTGCGAGTGAGTGAGTCAGTCAGTCAGTGAGTGCCATTTCGCTTTTATATCTATATATAAAAGCGAAATGGCACTCACTCACTGACTGACTGACTGACTCACTCACTCAATCGCATAACTAAAAATCTACCCGGACCAAAAACGTTCAAATTTGGTAGGTATGTTCAGTTGGCCCTTTAGAGGCGCACTAAGAAATCTTTTGGCAATATTTCAACTCTAAGGGTTGTTTTTAAGGGTTTAAAGTTCGTCTTTTAGCATGTATATTCTTCTTCTCCCAATCTCTTAATTATAATTGAAATTTCCATATCATATGTTACTATGGAACTATAATCTAGATAGAGTACCTCTTCGAAACAGTTGTTAACTGGCAACTAAATTAATAATTTTGTCAGGTTGGCATTAAGTTGAGTTGACTTTGTTAGGTTGGCACCAAGTTGAAGATTTAAATGCATTTATCGCGGAAAAATTGATTGGGCACTGCTACTTCAATCCTGGGAATATTATATTACTAGCCGTCAGGCTCGCTTCGCTCGCCATATCCGTTTAGCCAGACGTTTAGTCTGGACCCCCGACTGGATTGTTCTAACATATTATGATAAAAATGAAAAATGCAGGCGAGCGAAGCGAGCCTGCTGATCTCATTCTTGGACGATCCAGTCGGGGGTCCAGGGGGCGGAGCCCCCTTGCTAGATGGATACGGTGAGCGAAGCGAGCCTGACAACTAGCTATTATATATAGATAACATGATTCATTTCTATCAGATTATCATTCTATACAGCGTTATTTTTCAAATTGAGTACTCCATTAAATTTATATATTCCTTGAAGAAGGAAACTGCACAGACTGTGTAAATGGATGATGCGTGAAGTATCTTCAGTTATGTAACAATGTCAAGAAAAAAATCAGTTTGAAAGGGAATTCTGAAGTCTTACGAACCAAATAAGGTGAAATACTGCAGTAGGAGTGATATGAATTGAATAAGTTTAAATTGAATCAGAATACAGTGAACGATCTCTTGATCTTTCGATCTATCGATCTTCCAGTTCAAGGCCAGTTCAACTCAAGGATAGTATATAGCTATGTGCTATTTTATATACAATTCTTGAGTTCAACTAGCTGCTGGCTATGTAAATGATAGCGGTTACCCATTGTATGCAATCCATTCCACCGTTTAAACGGTTTCTCGATGTTTCTAGAATACATAGCAGCTTTACTCAATGGTGAATTCAATAGGATTATTATTTAAGAGTGTGAGGAGAGTGAAAATGAAGTTATACTGATGGTAGATCACAGTTTGTAGTTCCAAGAATAAAACCGATTTTTTTCTTCACATTGCTACATAACTCAAGATACTCTACGCATCTTTCATTTACGTAGACTATTCAGTTAATGTAGTTAAAAGTAGCTACGTCTAGCTACTAGACCATTACAAACACTGTATGAATACCATTATGTTTATTTGAATATCATATGTTTGAATACTATTACAAACATGATAAAAGTTGTCTACTGGATACTCTTCGATCTAGTTATAATGAAATCGATGAACCTTTAATGACAGATTATTAAAGTATCTGTTATTATATAAAAGCGAAATGGCACTCACTGACTGACTGACTGAATGACTCACTCACTTACTCGCAGAACTAAAAATCTACCGGACCAAAAACGTTCAAATTTGGTAGGTATGTTCAGTTGGCCCTTTAGGGGCGCACTAAGAAATCTTTTGGCGATATTTTAACTCTAAGGGTGGTTTTTAAGGGTTTAAAGTTCTTTTAGCATGTATATTCTTCTTATTCCAATATCTTGAAATCATAATTGAAATGTCCATACCATATGTTAATATAGAACTATAATCTAGAGAGGTCTACATGCAGGCGAGCGAAGCGAGCCCGTTGATCTCATTTTTGGACAATCCAGTCGGTGGTCCAGAATTCGGTACAGAGGTTACGCTGAGGTCTACATGCAGGGGAAACGAGCCCGCTGATCTCATTTTTGGACGATCTAGTCGTGGGTCCAGGGGGTGGAGTTCCCTGGCTAGACGGATATGGCGAGCGAAGCGAGCCTGACGGCTAGTGAAAATATAAGGCTAAGAAACCTTGGTCATGAAATCTTATTTCCGTTGATAAAGGACGAATATAATGCATTCACGCAAAGTTAATCATGAACCCAGTAAGATGAAAACAGAAAATAATCATCCATTTTTTCTTTATCGTATACCAAAACTAAAATCATCTTGTGTGCGACTGCCTAGTTGAGAACCCTGTAAGAGGCGTTTGATGTTGTCATAGCGTCACTCTTAACAGTGGATGCGAACTCACTATACTGTCTAGTGTTTTTCCAAAAGTAAGACTGGCATTTCAAAGAGAGAAATATTGGCCTCTCTTTATTCATGTTATGACACCTAAGTGCAGAAAGCATCCTCCCATATCAGTGAGACATCATTTATTTATTTATTCACAATATCACATCGGAAACAACAGGTTATGACCCAAATATGTTTCCTTAACACAACAATAAGTACAGTATACGATTCAATCAAAACAGAAAATAAGATACTAAAACTAATGTTTGAAAAGAGAAGAAAATAATACTTTGAAAACTACTTCTAAAACATTCCTTAATGGAGTTGATGGTGAAAATGAATATATGAAGTGATGAAGGAGAGGTGTTATCAATAAAGATGATGAGAGATGATCTCATTTGAATGATAGGCCAGCAAAAAAGTTTGAAAATAAGGAGTAAGTAAGAATAAAATGAGTTTGAATGTGCAAATAAAGAAAAATAAATGTATTAATTAATATATTATAATATATTAAATAATATATAATTTATATATATAATATAATATTATTATAATATATTAATGCATAATCATGGAGAAGTAGTGTCTTCTCCCCCCATTTAATGTTTTCTTTTTGTTTGTATTAGAGTATTCCATTATTTATCTCTCTCCTGTGAAAGTCAAAAACTGAATGTCAAAGAAGAATCTCATATTTATGAAGCAGCAAAATTGAACAGAGATAAAATAATAAACTTGATCCAATTAGACACCAATAACCCCATTTTTGATAAAATCATGCGAATTTAAACCCAAAATTTACAGTCCTAGTTCATAAAAACATATGAATACACTAACATATGATCTAAATAAGAATCTTCCAGTAGTATTTATTTTTTTAATTCATATCACTTTGGAAATGGCCTAAATGACCGAAACATATTGTGATAAAATATTTTAAAAAAAGGCTACTGAGATTTTTATTTATTTTCTTCATATTTTTATTCCAGTATTGTCTGAAGCTAAAGAAATGTATTTATTGAATCACAAGTATTTCAACAATAAAATGAAAAACAAGTGAGATAGCCAAGAGATAATTTATTTATCACATTTATCACATTGTGTACACATACTTAACATGAGGAAAGGCACAACAGGCTCATGCCCAAAACTGTCCCATTTCCAATTTATACTATACTAGCCGTCAGGCTCGCTTCGCTCGCCATATCCGTCTAGCAAGGGGGGTCCGCCCCCTGGACCCCCGACTGGATCGTCCAAGAATGAGATCAGCAGGCTCGCTTCGCTCGCCTGCATTTTTCATTTGAGCATTTTTATCATATGTTAGAACAATCCAGTCGGGGGTCCAGACTAAACGTCTGGCTAAACGGATATGGCGAGCGAAGCGAGCCTGACTGATAGCAATATAATATTCCCCAGGATTGAAGTAGCAGTGCCCAATCAATTTTTCCGCGATAAATGCATTTAAATCTTCAACTTGGTGCCAACCTAACAAAGTCAACTCAACTTAATGCCAACCTGACAAAATTATTAATTTAGTTGCCAGTTAACAACTGTTTCGAAGAATTACTCTATGTAGATTATAGTTCTATAGTAACATTATGATATGGAAATTTCAATTATTATAATTGAGAGATTAGGAGAAGAAGAATATACATGCTAAAAGACGAACTTTAAATTCTTAAAAACAACCCTTAGAGTTAAAATATTGCCAAAAGATTCCTTAGTGCGCCTCTAAAGGGCCAACTGAACATACCTACCAAATTTGAACGTTTTTGGTCCGGTAGATTTTTAGTTATGCGAGTGAGTGAGTGAGTGAGTGAGTGAGTGAGTGAGTCAGTCAGTCAGTCAGTGAGTGAGTGCCATTTCGCTTTTATATATATAGATAGTCCAAATAAAAAAGTTGGTTATGTCACTCTCACTTTTCAAAATACAATTTACGCTCTTCAATACTCAGATAAACGAGCAAATTTTGAATCAAATAGATACTATTAGAGTCTAGAATCTAAAAATCTAAAACAGTAACTTGATAATTATTATTCAAAAAGTCTAAATCTTGAACGAAACTAGAAATTGTTAAGCTAAAAACTTCACACTTTACGAAAAACCATGTTTTTTTATTATTATTTTATTATATCAAATAATAAAAAATTATTAGAATAATAATAAAAAAACAATGATGTTTCTAAAGTCAATATTAATAAGTTTCGATTGTACTCTAAGACGCATTTCAATACCCATAGTATTGATCTATGAAGTATCAATAAATTTAATAGAGTATTAATAATATTACTTATATTTCCAATCATATTATCTAAAGATGAACTTTCATCTCATTTCCCAGCAGGATATACGCAATAATGAGAGAGATACTAGAACCACTATTATCCAATTAAAACTAGGAGGTCATGCATTTTCACTAATACACATTTTAATGACTGCAAAAAGTACCTCACGTATGCTGATGTAAGATGGTAATAACTCTCCTATTTAATTAATATTCCTTGAGAAGTGCATTCTAAGTGAAGAGGATCCAACTGAGGACTGAGATTCACTTTAAACTATCATTTTTGTTTCAATTGAGAGGATTCATGTCATTTGTAAGGTAATACTGACAGTATAATCTGTATCTTTATTGAAAGAAATTTACTTAAAACTGTCAGAATCTGTGATGAAATATCAACAAAGCGTTCCATTCAACTGAAGCTGACAGATTTGAGTGAAATGAATGTGATGCATTTCTCGACCTTTGAGTTCATCTCTATTAGATGAGAATATTGAAGGTCAGTGCGGTGAATATTCTAATTACAGTTTTCCAATCGAATGTGCCATTCTATCAGAGATCCTGCGAGAAGTATGTCATTTCAATGTCAACTAGTTGAATATACACCCTCAAAGATTATGTGTGAAATGAACTGTTCATACAGCATTGGTTTATTGTGATAGCTGAACAGTATAGCTGACAATGCTATAGTGAGGTCCACGTTATAATTGCAGTGCGGATTAGCAATTGAGGATTAGTAATGCTATTGCTATCCTTGTCTATCATTCAACAAAGCGGATAGCGCTATCTCTTTCTCGCTTTGCTCTGTTGCCAGATCGTCTTTCAACAATGTAGAACAAAATATCACATCTTGATTATGAAAATTCATAACGAAATAATTGAAAAATATAATTTCTCGCTCAATAAAATATAATTAACCATTCAAACCCATCAAGTGCTTAGTACAATAACAACTGTGCTTAGTGAGGAAAGTTGTGTGTATTTTTGGGTTCAAAATTTTATAAAATAACTTGATTAATTCAATATGAAGTGATAATTAAGTGTTATATTTGAATATAGTTTGGTGTTTTAATTTCTGTAAATTCAAAATGTTTAGCTTATATATATTTTTGGACGAAAATTGAACTTGATCGTTTCACAGTAGAAACATAACCTATTTTTTGGACATTTTATTGATTTTATTTATCAAAATTTGGGAATGGAATAGATTCAGGCCAAGCATGTTGTTCCTTCCTAATCATATTTATATGATTTGTGATTCTGTCCACGAATAAATAAATAAATAATTGACTATTTTCAACGAGAATGAACTAAGATATTATTACCTTCTTCTTCTCCACTTCTTCATCCCCCTTCTCATTCACCTCTTCTCCTCCTCCTCTCCTCCTTCTCCTCTTCTTCTCCTTCTCTTCTCCTACTCCTCTTGTCCTTCTCCTCTTCAACTTATCCTCTTCTTCTTCACCTCCTTTTCTTCTTCTTCTCTTTTCTTCTTTTTTTCCTTCTCCTTTTTCTCTTCTCCTCCTTTTCTTCTCTTCCTTTTTCTCTTCTCCTACTCCTATTGTCTTTCTCCTCTTCTCCTTATCCTCTTCTCCTTCACCTCCTTTTCTTCTTCTTCTCTTTTCTTCCTTTTTTCCTTCTTCTTCTCCTACAATCCTCCTCCTCTTCTCCTTATCCCCATCTTTTCCTCCTGCTTTGACTCAATCATCCCATAGTCGATCACCTTCTCTCTCCAATTCCCTCCTTTTGTTCTCCTAAAAATAAATTACCGTCCAGAAAGACCAATTATTATTCCATCAATATCTTAAACATAATAGCCCCAATTATCAGTCCCACTATAGTCAATAGGTGCTAATATGAAAAGTAACACAATGAAGCTCGAACAATCAATGCTATCCAATCTTCTCAATGGGCGACTCCAGTTCAAAGATAATTTCACTGTCTCCCAGTTTTATCACTTTAATTATTATAACCATAGTTCACATCATTTTGTGAGATGATTAGAGGCTAGTTTCTACACATTTTCCCATCGTTTTATCCCATCCAGCATTCCTCCCAGTTGCAAGAGCTAATAACGAAGAATGCTCATTGAGAAATGAGAGAATCTTTATTGTCTGTTGTTAGGCTTTATACGGCCGACCGCAGACCATTTCAATATCCAACTAATGGATATTTAGTCTCAGATATTGCTACTCGAAATTATTATCCATGTCAAGAACATCATCTTCCTCCCACCCTCCCTCACAAACACATCTAAGGAAATCTAATTGGAGTCACAGGGAAATATGGATTTTTACTTCCAGTAATCTCCTATAGTGAGAGAGTTTTGGTAGAGAGTTAGTGGGGAGGATATTTTTAATATTCTTTTCGAAGAATGGACATTGATATGTCCAAAGCTCCGCCAATTTATGTAGATGCATAACAATATAATTATCTATAGTTATTATATTACAAATTACTTTTTCATATCATATACAGTTCAATAATTATTTTCTTAGTCTATATTATGTAAATTCATCTATAATTTTGCTCTATTGTAAGCTATTGTATATAAGTGTATAAGCCAGTATATATTGTAATCTACATAAATAAAGTACTCAATCAATCAATCAATCAATCAATAGTGTGGTCCACGTTATAATGGCAGTGTTTGATTATCTCTTTCTCTTTCTCGCTTTGCTCTGTTGCCAGATCGCCTTTTTACAATGTAGAATTAATAATTAATCAACAAAATATTTCATTTAATCATATCCTATACTATTAAACGAGCAACTCCTGTTTATAACTTTCCTTGCCCTATTACCATAGGTAAGGAAAGTATTGCTTTCCGAAAAAAATTAAGGTACCCCAATTTCCAAATTTCTATACGTTTCAAGGTCCCCTGAGTTCAAAAAAAATGTTTTTTGGGTATTGGTATGTAGCCTATGTGTGTGTGTGTGTGTGTGTGTGTGGTGTGTGTGTGTGGTGTGTGTGTGTGTGTGTTGTGTGTGTGTGTGTATGAGTGTATGTGCATCTGTGTACACGATATATCATCTCCCAATCAACGGAATGACTTGAAATTTGGAACTTAAGGTCCTTACAATATAAGGATCCGACACGAACAATTTCGATCTGATGCAATTCAAGATGGCGGATAAAATGGTGAAAATGTTGTCAAAAACAGGGTTTTTCGCGATTTTCTCGAAAATGGCTCCAACGATTCTGATCAAATTCATACTTAGGATAGTCATTGATAAGCTCTATCAACTGCTACGAGTCCCATATCCGTAGAAATTTCAGGAGCTCCGCCCCATCTATGCAAAGTTTGATTTTAGATTCCCAATTATCAGGCTTTAGATACAATTTAAACAAAAAATCCCAAGTGGATAAGATTAAGCATGAAAATCTCTTCAATTAATGTTCAGTAGCATTTTCACCTAAAATTGAAAATAAGCTCGAAATTCGAGAAAATGTGATTATTTCAATTACAAACTTTTGGCAACTGTTAATTCTATTAAATCATTCACTATGAAGAGATAGCAAACTTCGTGTGTCTCCAGCCTTATTGTCCTGTCACCAGCTGGCTTGAATCTTTGAATAGTAGACTTGAGATGCGCAGGAACACTAGCGTCAGGTGTTAAATTCTCATAACGGCAAGGAAAGTTGTGTGAGTGCACCACACCAGATTTTATGTTTAGATGTTCAGATGTTTATATGTTTGTATTTCACCAGATCTTGAAAACGGCTCCAACGATTCTCACGAAATTCAAAACATAGGTTTCTAATATAAAGATTCGATTGCACTAGGTCTCATCCCTGGGAAAACTCGCTGAAGTACATTAAAAGGATAATTATTATTCATGCTTGGAACAGCTGATAATTAGTTCGTCGTCTGTTGGTGATGGAAGTGAGTGAGCGAGTTTATGTGTGTGGGACTCTGTCAAAATTATGACTCAGCTGTTGAATTTTTGTGATCATTCTTCAGGTACTTAGTGCCGGTTACAAAAATCCGGTTTATTTTCAATCCTGATTCATTCCAGTTAGATTCATCTTTCTTAAATGGTCTTCTCTGATTTTGTTCACTTAAAGTTAATCAGGATTAAAATTCAACCGGCTTTTGTGCAACTGAGCCTTTGTAAGGGAAATTTTTGCATTCCTCTGGGAATTAATCTCAATTTACTGTGATTAGATAGAACATCTCTGTATGAATGTTATTATAATTTCTTCTTTCGTAATAGATTTTTTATGTTCTTGTACTCAAGAGCGAAGCTCGGTCCCCGATATTAAATTCATTATGAAATTATTGAAAAATATAATTTCTTGCTTAATAAAATATAATTGATTATTTTAAACGAGAATAAAACAGTTAATATTACATCAATAAACCTGTATCAGCTACCGTCTATAGAAGCCATTGACAGGACTGAGGAACGGCAACGTTGTTTCTGCTATCTTCCTCCACTTCCATTATAACGTGGACCTCACTATAGATTCATCCTGTTCCCAGTGTTTTTTTGTAATCGCAGATTTTCATTGATGGAATGTTTCCTAAATCCACATCTTCTGGTTTCTCCTAATTTAAGTGTATTTTAGTAATCACAGATTTGCATTGGCGGAATGATTCATAGATTCACATCTTCTGGTTCCTCCTAATTTTGGTGTATTTTAGTAGTCACAGATTTACATTGGCGGAATGATTCATCAGTTGATGTTTTAGGTAAATTGGAAGCGTCCACGTAATTGAGGTAGCACTGGTAGATTATGAACTTGATTGGATGATTATGGTGAACCTTGAACTATGGATAATTTGTGTCATAATATTGTGAGATACAGTTGTGGAATGGATTGCCGGATATGGGGATATCTTTCAAACAAAGAGTAACCCTTGAGTATTACTTGATAATAAAGGAGAGAATATTGGCTTATACACGTACGGGTTAAGAAATTCACGGATGACGCATCATCACGTCTGAACTACTCAACTGATTAACCTGAAATTCTGCATATTCTATAGATTCTTAATTAACCAAGGATGGTTATAGGCCTTTTCTCAATTCTTCTAAATTCCATTACTTCAAAATTTCAGTTTGTCAAGTTTGTCAGATCCTTGCGGAGCACGGGTTACCTGCTACTCTTCAATATTTTTCTATTTACCAATTTCAGTTTGATTTTCTCTAGTACCATGATTATGTTATCATTAATTTTAACATGTTTTGTGTGAAAAAGTGAAGAGAGTTTTCGAATTTTGTAATATTTGTTTGGTGAGAGAATAAAGTTAACGTTGAGATACGTTTCTCCTGGAATTACACGAAGTACGAAAAAAATGGTTGATACTTATAAATTAGAGGTTATTGCCAACAAGAATAAAGTATATTATAGTTGGATATGAGATACGGAAATTGGTGGTGCACAGTCTTCAGTACCATACCAAAAGATGAAGATCTTCTATCACTAGTAGTTCTGTGAACAGTAGACCTCACGCAGTATACTCATCCACAAGTTCTTGATTGAAACTATAGACCTTATGGAAATACAGCAGTGGACTGGCTTCTCCACACATCTGTGTAATCACTTGTCAGCTGATCTATGATGAATAATTCTATAGTCTGATTTTCACTCTAATATTGGCGTATGAAGGAGGCTCATTTTTCCTTTTATATTATCCTTGAAATGCAAAATTTCCAAAACCCTTGTATATACGTCGACGCGCAATCGAAAAAGGAACATACCTGTAAAATTTCATGAAAATCTATTACCGCGTTTCGCCGTAAATGCGCAACATAATTATAAACATATAAACATATAAACATATAAACATATAAACATTCAAACATTCAAACATTCAAACATTCAAACATTCAAACATTCAAACATTCAAACATTCAAACATTCAAACATTCAAACATTCAAACATTCAAACATTCAAACATTCAAACATTCAAAATTCAAACATTCAAACATTCAAACATTCAAACATTCAAACATTCAAACATTCAAACATTCAAACATTCAAACATTCAAACATTCAAACATTCAAACATTCAAACATTCAAACATTCAAACATTCAAACATTCAAACATTCAAACATTCAAACATTCAACATTCAAACATTCAAACATTCAAACATTCAAACATTCAAACATTCAAACATTCAAACATTCAAACATTCAAACATTCAAACATCAAACATTCAAACATTCAAACATTCAAACATTCAAACTTCAAACATTCAAACAATCAAACATTCAAACATTCAAACATTCAAACATTGAAACATTCAAACATTCAAACATTCAAACATTCAAACATTCAAACATTCAAACAATCAAACATTCAAACATTCAAACATTCAAACAATCAAACATTCAAACATTAAGAGGAATGCCAAAACGTTGACTAGAATCTTAGAACTCACTCCGCTCGGTCAATGAACAATCCTGGTACTAAACAGATGCTTGATTCGTGATATTTTCAAATATGATTCGGATAACTGAAGATACACAAGGAGGTTTCATTGAAATTGAAGTGTTTTGAACTCCTATGTGAACTTGATTGGTTATTCTCCAATATTGATGTTCATTCATTCATCCCATTTAAAATATAAACTTTCCATTTAATTTGTTGACGTTGCTCCATCCATTGATAATTTTCATTCAATGAAGAAAAGTTGATTGCAAATTATTAAAATAAAATCAAGGTTAATATTCGAAAATCATGAAACATTCATAGGGTGAATGAAGTTGGAAATCCAAAGATGGAAGTGTATCATAATGTAGATGACTCTTTGAATGCTAAAGTCGTAATGGAAATAAAATATAAGTCTGATGTCTTCATGAACAGGTATCATAATATACAGTGAGAGAATAAGCAATCAGATAAAATGTATGGAGCATCGAGTGTTATTGGATGCAATAAAATAATTCCTGAACATGCATCTTCACTCGCCAAACAAGTCGTTGCATGCAGAAATCCTGCCAGAAAAGGATCTGGGATCAATTAAAGGAAATTGATGACCATTGCAATGGAATGGATCCAGTATAATTAATAATTGATATAACCTTATGTTCTGGAAACTTATTCTATAGTTATTAGTTATGATGTTTTCTCATTGCATATCTCATTCAACAATTTATTTTATTTCCATATATTTAAAAACAATATTATAATTATTATTCATTGCATATGAGTATGAACATGAATAATGAATTGATTGCCAAATAGAAGAAATATTTTTACAAATAGAAATAATCTTAAAAAATACAATAGTTTATGGCGTGGCTTGATATTTAACAATTTCATAAGGATGCTTAAAGACCGATTATGACAGAGGATAGTTCTGTTTAGAACAATTGGGGAGTGTGTTGCAATTTCAGAGAATATGTAAAGGTGGACTTTTTCTCGAGTATAAATCAATGCATAATTCAACACACATAAAATTGATACAAAGATGTTGAATCATTCCATTATCAAAATAAATAGAATTCTATCTTGTAATGTGTTGCAATCACAAAGAATATGTGAAAGTACACATTTTTTGAGTAAAAACCGATGCAAAATTCAACTGATATCAAATCGATACAGAGATGTTGAATCATTCCATCATCAAAATTGAAAATTTCCGCCTTTTCCTGATTGTATTAATTAGTAGCCTATCAAGAAGTATGAGGCAAAAGAGTAGTAGCTTCTAAAAGGGTGATCTCATGTCTTGAGGGGCAGAAAATTTTTATTCCTAGAGAAAATAATGGAAGGTTTAAGAGCATGAAATCTCTTGAAAACAAACATTAGCTTCGAATCCCCTCTGATTCCTTCACGCTGATCAATTGATTAGATCCTCAAAGAAACCTACACAATATAGCATATACTGATACCAGGATGACAAAATCTAGTACGTAATCTATGAGCATGGATCACCTGGAGTGATTCCAACTATCATGGAGCTTTTAACAATTTCATTGACATGAAGATTTAAAGGAGCAAATGGCATTTGAATTTTCACTGGAACCTGATCGACCAACACATGAGAAAAGATGCTTCAACAATTTAGATACAAGAAGCTGAACTCAACAATTGGAATATGAATTGGATGGGGGAAGATTTTCAAATGAATAATTCAAGTTGAATTTGAGGCCCGGTTGCATAAAATCCGGTTAAATATTAATCGGCTAATTTCGCTGGTTAATTTCAGGAGAACGAATCAGAGAAGGTTTTTTGAAAAGACGGCTTCTCTGCCTGGTTCTCGTGGAATATGATCAATCGCCATTGAAACTTAATTGGCTTTGAGACCGGCACTAAGAGAGTCAATATTTGTAACAGAACAAAATAGAAAACCAGCTATTTCTGATCCTCTATTCAATTATTTGAGCATTAATAATATTGGTTCCCAATTTCCAATGCAGCGTTGTTTACTCTACATGAATGGAACAGCTCACAGGAAGTTAAGTGAGTCGCCAATGAGAAACAAAATTGTTAATTGCTAAGTAAACCTACATTAACATTATAGATATTAGCCAATAATAATCTTCAAAATCAATCCAAATTCAGACAGAAGCTTCCATCGTCATTCCACAATCGATTCAATCATTTGTTCATGAATTCAATCACCCATCTCCTATCATTTTCCCTTTTTCTGTAGTTGATTCTTTTTCTGTAGTTTTTCAGAGATTGACAATGGTGTAACAACCTAAACTGGTCTCTCTAAGTATCAATAAATCTGTGGTTCTTGACAATTTCTTAGTATTTTTATTTAATATCCCCATCCATTCATTCATTCACTCGCTCATTCATCGACAATGTGTGAGAGGAACCAACATGCATTTGACATAACTTCAAATTTTTGTCCCAAACTATTTGATTGCTATTTTTTATAATTTCTTTCATGTTTATACAGTTTCTGTTTGTGTAAGTATTCGATTTCCACTGTGGCTTGTTTTGGAATTTATCTATTCATTTATTTTATTTAATTATTTACAATGCAAATGACACTAATGTAATAACATTGAAAGATGAAATAATAAGGTAGTCCTTGTGATATTTTTCTTCCAAATTTATAGGTGACAAAGTCCAAGATGAGATTAGAATTGAACGTGTACAATTTTTATAAAATTTTAGTCCAAAAAAAACATTAAAACTATAAATTTTGAATTTAGATGGCTTGAATTAATAAATTAACTGGAAATATTCCACTCAATTGCCACTTGTAACGAATAATATTAAGTTATTTCAGAAAATTTTGAACCATTCAAGAAACACAAACTTGTAAACACTAAGCTCGGCATAAAGCTGTAACCCCTCTAATGTTCCTATTGATGTAATGTATAAGATCCCTGAAACAATTAATTTTCAAAGGCTTCTTTTGGCATGGATCTGTAAGCCTCCATATTCTATATTTTTCCTTACTGTTGTAATAAATAGGTTCAAATTTCATCAAGCAATTTCAAATAGGTTCATCAAGCAGGAATCTGCTGAGAAGCACCCGCCTACACACTGGCCGTGTGAACATAGCACTCCTAGGATGACGCCAACCTTGCAGACTGTTACAGATGTTACAGTAACGTCCTTTCCCGCCAAAGTCGCCGATTGGTGCGAGAGAAAGGCGCCAACCGCCCCCATTGGTGCAAGCGAAAGGCAGCACGAGAAAGAGGCACCACTGCAAGATGGAGTGTTCTACTATATAAGCGGACATGCGCTCACATCTCTTCACATTGCTCCCGATCAGTCGCTTTAGTTCTGTCTTGTCTCTAGTGCAAACTCAGGATATTCCCGCCAACCACGCAGGGGTGCCAACGAAACGGACTTTTTGGCGGGTTCTGCTATAATCTACATTTCACCATGAAGCTGGTGAGTCTAAAGTGTTCATTATAAAGTGGATAGTATTGTGTGCTACTGATAATATCTGGATCATTAGATTAATGGGAACTGTTTGTAATTGGTTAGAATCTAGATCATTGGATAGACAGGTGTCGTTTGTGATCAGTTAGGATCTAGATCATAATAATATTGATAAGTTAGGTATTGTTTGTGATTGGTTGAAATCTAGATAACTAGACAGTTGTAGTTTGTGATTGGTAAGAATCTAAATCATTAGATAGATAGGTGTCGTTTGTGATTAGTTGAAATCTAGATCATTGGAAAGACAGTTGTAGTTTGTGATAGATCAGCATCTGAATCATAAGATTGATAGGAATGGTTTGTGATTGGTTGAAATCTAGATAACTAGACAGTTGTAGTTTGTGATTGGTTAGACTCTTCAGATAGGTGGATGTCGTTAGTGATAGTTCGTAAATAGTTTTGATAATAAGTTCATTGACTAGTAGATGATATAATTTGTGATGTTTCATATTGAAATTATCATAGTTCTGGTAATTTGTAGTGGGAGATGAGGGAGATATTTTCATGAGAATAGAACGAATAATAACGTATTCTTTGATTGTTCCTATACACAAGTTTTTAAGCTCAGTTTTGTGATTGGATAGGATCTAGAATTCAGATAGATAAGCAAAACTTGTGACATTTTCACAGATAGTTTTGATCTTCATTGAGCAATGTATGTGCTTTTCAATGATATCAGTGTTTCTATTAGCTCATGAAGTTTAGATCATTTCTACTGTGAAATGAGACATTTTCGTAGAAAAGGATAAGGAATAACGTATAGTTAGTTCTCTCAATACATAAATCTTTGAGTAAGAGAGGAACAGTTTTATATGCTACCATAAGAGTCTTAACCATGTACTGGAAAATACAGTGCGCGATAGATTGAAAAAGAAAATATCATCTAGATTCCCCGATCTATTTGTGCTACAAATGCACGCCAATTTAATTGTGTTATATGATTTCTCTTGATAAAATCACCATAACTCATTCAAGAGCGTCTAGAGCTCACAAATATTGCTCATGATAATTGAAACTCGAAACACATTTAACCAGTTTCCATGAATCTAATTTCCTTTGGTTTCCCTTATAAAAATAGTTGAACAAGTGAAATAAGCTCCCTCACTATTAAAAGACACAATATCTTCAAATGAGTTTTGGTTATTTTCATCATAGGTTAGGTGATTAGTTATTCTTCTTTTGAAGTTCAAGTTGTCTAAGCTGGTTTGTAGAAGAATATATTGAATCTCTTTATTCAGTAATGTAGGAGTAGGCCTACCGCACAATCATTTCTTCTTTGTCTATCACATTCCTTCAGTTGTATTCTATATTATTGTTCTGTACTTGTTAAGCTGCTTGTGATATTTCAAAATATTGAAGTAGAATCACAAGAATAAAATTGTGTGCACCATAGTGAGTCTATTCTTATCTTATGAAAACTCTAGAATATTATCAGAAGATTCAATTTATAGAATTATCAGAACTGATTGCTTGTATGCATTATGATACCATTCATTCCTTGATCAGAGTAATCGATAGAAAATACCAAATCATTGATACCTCATGAACGGTAAAAATCATAATGGGTTATGTTTTCCACTATATTTGTGATTGATAACTAATCTGTCTTCCATTAATAGTACTGTTAATTAGTGGCTCACTCCATTTGATCAATAGATAGAATTTGCGATATTGAATGATATTCAGAATAAATTAGGGGAAATATCATCAGCAACTTGACAAGCTACTCTGATATTTCTTACAATCAGTCAATCAGTTATTTCAGGAGGGTAGTCAAAATGTTCAGTTATTCCAAACTTCTATACTTGAGAAATGAGCATATAGTTTGAAAGAACGGATCTCTGTAAGCACTGTGCACTATATCATTATAATTACAAAACAGTATTCTTGTATCAAACTCAGTATTAGCATTTCATAAACAATATGCAATAAATTCTATTAAAGGTTGCATTTCTAACATATGATTAGTGCATTGAAACAGAATGTTAAGCTCCAGCATTATTGTTATTCATGCATTAATAGTGCTAATTCTGAATAGACAACTTCGAGTGAAACTACCATCACTCTCAATAAAGTGAAAATCTCTTTCTTGTCAAAAATAAATGTTTCCAGAAAGATCTATCATGGAACAATACATTATAACTACTCAAAATACAATTTTCATGAAGTGGAAGTGAA
>NC_052514.1:38071316-38086316 GCF_014356525.2 Nilaparvata lugens
AGATTTGCAGTAGTGTGATTCAGTTAAACACTCATCAATCAGCTGATTCAGTTAAACTCAGTTAATCTCATCAGTCTGATCCAGCACTCAATTCTGTGATATTATTCTAGTTATTTAATCATCATTGTACAAAACACTAAAATCATAATATAGAATTATGGCATTGGAGGAAAAACTAGGCTGAGCCTGTTTCTGGTTATTTATTATTATTATTATGCATCAAATTCCCTTGTATGGAAATAGCTGAGTATTTACTTTGGATGCCGTACTATATCCTTATTTCTACGATTATCCCAAAAAATTTTCATTCTAGCCGTTATAGCCTCTCTTCTTTCTTGGGAAAAGACTACATTTCTCCTCTTAATTTCCAGGCGGCGTATTTCCCACTTTGCAACACTCCTTCTGAATCGGTTTCTGTCAAATATCATGTCATCATCAGATAAGTCCTTCTGTACATTTTTAATCCAATTTCCCCCCATCTTTCTTATTATAACCAGTTTTTTATTTCAGTTTATTTATCTCATCTATTGTACAAAACACTAAAATCATAATATAGAATTATGACGTTGAAGGAAAAACTAGGCTCAGCCTATTTCTCTACAAAATTTTGATAAAAAGTTAACGTTATCCAATGTTTATTATAGGGTTATTGAATCACACATCACTGCTTTGCCAAGGGCCGGTTTCCGAGCTCGGTATTTAGCTTAGTTCTAGAATTTAAACAGCTGGAGTCAGAAAATTGGCTTTCTGAATCGGGACATAGTCCTTGTCCACGTTAAATTTAAATTTCGAAAAACGGAAAATTTAACATGGATAAAATGAAGAGAAAATAGTGTAAGTTTCAGCTATTTCGAATTATTTAGGAATGTTTCATTCGTCAAGGAATAGTTATTGTGCAACTAGTGCGCAAAGTGACAGTTTGCTGCACCGAAAGAAACGTTTACGCCCGAGCCGTAGGCGAGGCGGGAATGGAATGGTTTCTTGAGTGCAGCAGAGGAACTTTGCGCACGTATTTCACATTAATGTCTTTCCTACAGTTACCATGAATATGAAAAGTGGTTAATTATGGTAAAATTGCCTGAAATACATCAAATGTTTTTCTGTGTAATTTTATTATTGATAAAAACCTTATCCTAAAATCCTAAAGTCCTCGTTGTCCTTGGTTATAATATCTACTTAATAATTTGCGCGTTGTGCTTCGTTGCACCTCTGCTCACTATAGCAGCCACAGCAGTCACTGTTACCAACTTCATTTTGATTTTGCTGCATGTAACCTACTAAGTATTTTGCGTTGCCATGTTGCAAATCTGGAGTGCAGAAAAATTTTTCCCGCACTAGAGCGGAAAAGTGATTCTTTGCGTTCTGTAATCAGTGCAGCAATGGCCACTTTTCAACGTAACTGTAGGAAAAAATGTTTTTAATTATAGAAATGAGAAAATAAAGATTGTTAAAAGAACTACGACTACGCCCCGTTTCGGAAAGCCAATTTTCTGACTCCAGCTGTTTAAAGTCTAGAACATAGCTAAATCCCGAGCTCGGAACCCGGCCCTACTTTCGGTCCAAAAGTAGAAATTTGTCAAGAGAAATAACAAATAATGATAATGATTATGGTATAAATGGATCGATGATATGCTAGAAAATAATTGACCGAGCGAAGTGAGGTCTAAGATTCAAGTCGACGGTTTGGCATTTCTCTTGATGTTTAAATGATTGAATTTTTGAATGTTTATATGTTTATATGTTGCGCATTTACGGCGAAGCGCGGTTATAGATTTTCATGAAGCTTGACAGGTATGTTCCTTTTTTAATTGCGCGTCGACGTATATACAAGGTTTTTGGAAATTTTGCATTTCAAGGATAATATAAAAGGACAAAGGAGCCTCCTTCATACGCCAATATTGCGAGTAAAAATCAGACTATAGAATTATTCATCATAAATCAGCTGACAAGTGATTACACAGGTGTGTGGAGAAGCCAGTCTATTGCTGTATTTTCATAAGGTCTCAATCATTAAGTCTCATAAGTCTCAAAGTTTAGAACCTAGTTATAGAACCTATGACCTATGAAACTTTGAGACTTATGGGACTTAATGATTGAGACCTTATGAAAATACAGCAATAGACTGGCTTCTCCACACACCTCTGTAATCATAGGTCTCATAAGTTTCAATCATTTACTTATGGATGAGAATACTGCATGAGGTCTACTGTTCACAGAACTACTAGTTCAAAATATTCGTACAGACGTATGCGTCACGAACAAGTGCATTCAACTCTTTATCAGCTGATGCTATTCTTATTATAATAAATTATCATCTATATCTGTAGTCTACATTAACAGAATTCGTGTGAAAGTAGCCCTTCGCTAGAAACGAATTTGAACCTGATGGAATTTATTAGAGTCGAATGGGCGTTCGGTTCTATGCGGTTTCTATTCGGTACCGAATTCAAACCGAATCACCGTTTCACATTTATCGGAATTTGCCGAAAACGAAACGAACCGAATGTGTGTGAAACTATAGTGAGGTCCACTTTATAATGACAGTGGATGAAGATAGAAGAATAGCGATGCCGATTCTCTGCAATAATTAATTATATTTCTACACTGTCAAAAACATAATTGGCATCGTTGTGGACCTAGAAAAGGATAGTACCACCGGCTTCGTCGAATGATTGACAAGGATACCAAAACCAAAGTTGTTCAAATACTGTCATTATAACATGGACCTCACTATAGCCCAGGGTGAGACAATGTAAGGTGTTTCTTCAGGCACAAACCAATCAGCCAATTAGGGATCTTCCTGCCCTGTAGAGTCCAGAAACGCCTGAAAAACGCTTAATATGGTCTCACCCTCACACAAACACAATAAGAATATATGATCAGCTGATGAAAAGTTGAATTCGCGTGTTCGAGGCGTATGAGTCTGTACTCACATTATGATGAGAATAATATTCAAAGGGATAACAAATTATTTTAATGAATTGAAAAGGGACTGAAATCGATATTTGCGCCGAAATCAGTTCGGTTGTCGGCCTCACAGTAAATCACGAACTACGAACCGAAACTTACATAAGTATTTCACGACTGAATTTGAAGTGTATCGATTTCAGCTGGACATCAAATCTGTAACAATCTTAATGGTAGGGATGTAGGAGTCCAGGTATTGTGTTTGGGTGGTACGGTTTCCAGACCACTGAAAACGAGACTGGAATTAACACAATTCAATTTACAGGTTTGTGTCTTTGGACAGTACGGTTTCCAGGCCACCGAAAACGAGACTGAAACTGGAATTCGGGTTGATCTAATTAACAGAGTCTTAATTCACAGGCTTGTGTGTTTGATATTACGATTTCCAGACCACCGAAAACGAGACTAAAATCGGAATTCGTTTTGATCGAATTAAAAGAGTCTTGATTCACAGGCCTGTGTTTTTGAATAACACAGTTTTTAAATCGCTGTAAACGAGACTGAAACTAAACTCTGGGGCAAATTCTATTGACAAAATTCTAATTCACAATAATGTGTTTTAGGAAAGTGCGGTCTCCAGACCACCGGAAACGGAACTGGTACTGGAAGCTATTTTAACTTCTAATCAACTCAATTTCAATTCTCAGGTTATAATTTTCTCGTTTTTATTTGATAATTATTCCTCATTATCTTATTGCAGATGATAACCACAGGAGCTTTCAGCTTGTGTGTGGGTAGGATGTGGAAACTACATAGGTAATTTGATGAGATGATCAAACGTCCATGCCAACCGGTGGGATTCCAACCCACGACAAGGAACTTGAAGATGTTAATGGTTTAGCAATAAAAACTAAAGTAGTTTGTCAAATTCTTGATAGATAAGCTGTTGTGAAAATACTAGTTTTCAATCGTTTCATTCAACCTGATAATTAGGACACATTCTGTGATTCATTTAAAGTATTATGTCAACCTTCAAAATTGAAAATCTTTAAATATTATTCCTGGGTCAAAAATCAAGTGACGGAGCAGTGTGTGATATCATAACCTCAAACTTTGGACAACATTAACTTTTTATCAACATTTTTGGAAAGGAATAGTACAGGCTCAGCCTATTTTTTCCTCCAATATCATAATTATATTATGATTGTAGTATTCTGCACAATAATAATAGATAAATAAATAGATGGAGGAGTAGGCCTCCTAGTCAATTTGAAAGTCTTGATAACCAAAACAAATGCAGGTAGTTCTTAAGAACTCTATCATAGCGAAACCATAGACTATAACTAGAGGGCTTAGGCATATTCTATAATTCTAAAAAGTAGCTCTTAAAGATGCTTCCAAGTGGCTCTATAACATTTTACAAAGTAGCTTGTTAACATTGTAAGGCTCGTTGAAGGAGTCATTACTTGCAACTCTTACATTTATGTAGCTATTTACCAAATCACCTAGGTAAGTCCAAAGTAAGTCCCCACCCTTAAAAAAACTATAATTGCAACTCCAACATAGATATAAACTAGCATACTCTCTAAATAGCTACTTACTAAAATGTTCTCTCAAAGCTCCAAAGTACGTTTTCCCGAACAAAAACTGCAATCTCTACACAGATATACACTACTATTCTTCTAAAATAGCTACTTACTAATGTTCTACTAAAGTGCAATGTAAATCAAATTAGCCTCAAGCATCTAGCGTCACGCAGCTACGTTGATGACTGAATAAAGTGTCATTCAATTTTCTGCCTGATGATAATTTGCATAATTATTAGACTTTGTCGGCTCGGCTTACTGCTCCTAACCTGAATAGCATCACACCTCCAATGAGATTCACTTCAAACTGGCACCTTTGGTTGAATTGGTAGCATTGGATGGTATTCACAGGTAATGCTGACGGTTTATAGTGAATGTGACTAGCTTAGGCCTCTTTTCAAGTTCACACTCACACACCTTGATGAGATCAGGGGTAATGCGGTTGTAGATGTAACAACAGAGATCGTAAGCAATTTTATAATGAGGCCCTGTTGAATGAGAGAATTGAGCTAATATTTTGGTAATATCCTATTCTGATAATATTATTAGCTTGTGTTTTCTCATGGAATAGGCCTCAGGAAGTATAGAAGTATTGAGTACCTTTGGTAGAGTATCTATTTTATGATCACTGTAATTTGCTGATCTCCCGGCATTTCTCTGCGCCGCATATTCGTCCAAGTCAGAAATAATTTTGTCTATGACAGAACGTGAAATTTTAAAGGCAGGAAGTATACAGTATGAGTCTCTTGAGTAGAGCATCTAGAGGTAAGCAGTATGAAGTTTCTATTTTCTTGGGGATAAATGTTCCACAAGAAAGTAAATAAAAGAGAGTAAGATATATTATTTACATGATAATATTTCTGCTGATCATCAACGTATGATAATATGCTGATGAAATTATAATACTCCTGATTGATAAAAGAATTGATTTCAAAATAGTTGAGAAATATTTTCATCAGATGTAAAGACTATCACGAAACTGGATAAATTATCATATATAGGATACAAATTCAAACGTGAACTGAGCTTATTAACATAATTGAATTTCTGATCTTGGAGAAAACAAAAATAACAGTTTTTAAGAGTAAATTATGTTTCAACTGTGAATTGTGATTCAACTAGAACAGGTGACATCAAATACTTGTGGATGAGAAGACTGCGTGAGGTCTACTGTTTACAGAACTTCTAGTAAACTGTCTATATCCAGATTTTCATTCATCTTTGACTCCTTTGGTCTAAACTCAGCCTTACAAAATATTGTTAAAGAATATGCTTTCAATATTGCTCAAAAGAAAGTTATTATTGTTGATTCAATGATGCACAATTAATCAGAATGATTGAGGAAGGACCGATAGGCAAAGCCAAAGACTGTTTCTCCACAAACTTTGGATTCATACTTGTGATTGTACAAGTTCAAAAAGTATATGTTTGTTGAACTATAAACTACTCATCACAATCAAATCGAGATACGAATTATGACATTTCTTTTGCATTAAGTCGTTTTAAAAAATTACCACTGTGAATTGATAGAATCGGCCAATGAGAGTGCATGGTGGGCGTGTCCTTGTGAAAGGCCTTCGAAGTATACTTGCATGTGATTGGTTGACATCCGCCAATAGAATAGGAGTGTTCCAGCTGCTAACGGTTAGTCTAACCGCTTCCAACTCGATACTCAATCAATACACTTTTTAACAGAACTTGAAGAGATGTCGTACGACCGAAAAGGAAACATCTATTTCTTCTCCAACAATAAGTGAAAAAATTTAAATCTATATTTTAATACAATAATCAATAATACATTGTCAACTCAATACTAACCATAGGTAACTAACCTTGAAACATACCTTGCAGTCCAGATAAGCCAGTCTTCATGAAAGCTGAAGGTCAACACCAGCCAGTCATCAAATTTTCAACAGCAACTTCCCCATCCGATCCACAAAAATAATAGGATGCTCCACTTCCGTAGCATCAAAAACTGAATGAATCTCTTGCCACGTCCAATTCCTGTTTATTATTGCATGTAATTATCATTATTCCGGACGATAATCAGTGTGATTATTGCAGAGCAACTCGTGAGAAGGTGTGTGATAACAGTCAAGGCTTGCGGTTTGAACTTTGAGAGGTTTAAAAATGCATGACAGGTAAAGGAAAGGATTCACTTCCTCTGACAATGACTCTATAAACATAGTCCAACTAGACATAAACATTACGTCAATCAGAATAGTTTATCACGATATTGATTAGTCTACTCCGTTTCACTCTGCAAGGACTGTGATTTGGTTTGAATTCTTGCTGAGTGATGGCATCTACAGCCAAGGTCTCTTTTTAGATTATGGTTATCTTCTTATAATGTGTATCCTGTGATGTATTTTCTCATCACCTGTATAGATCGCTTGGGGCATTTCTCTTGATTTCTTTCTAATGTCAATGTTTATTATATTTTTCATCATCCAATATCATTGGATATCTACTAGTGTGCAAAGGTATTTCGTGTGATGTGGTGTTTTATACTGCTGAAACTCTCATGTTAGAAGCTATCAGACATCTTCACTGTCGAATGATATAACTGAGTTGATAAAATACGAAGATGGTTGATTTTTACTTTCCTTGCCCTATTACCATAGGTAAGGGAAGTATTGCTCTCCAAAAAAATTTAAGGTACCCTAATTTCATGTTTTCTATACGTTTTATTACTTCCCTTGCCCTATTACCATAGGTAAGGAAAGTATTGCTCTCCAAAAAAATTAAGGTACCCTAATTTCATGTTTTCTATACGTTTCAAGGTCTCCTGAGTCCAAAAACAAGATTTTCGGGAGTTGGTCTGTGTGTGTGGGTGTGTGTGTGTCTGTGAACACGATAACTCCATTCCTAATTAACCGATTGACTTGAAATTTTAAAATTAAGGTCCTTATACCATGAGGATCCGACAATAAGAAATTCAATAAAATTCAATTCAAAATGGCGGATAATGGCTAAAAAACCATGTTTTTCACGGTTTTCTCGAAAACGGCTCTAACGATTTTCTTCAAACTCATACCCTAGATAGCTATTTATAAGACCTTTCAACTGACATGAGTCTCATTTCTGGGAAGATTGCAGGAGCATCGTAATATTCTTGAGAAAATGGCGGATAAGTACTAAAATACCATGTTTTTCACGATTTTATCAAAAATGACGACCGATTTTTTTCAACTCCATACCCTGTATGAAGCTCCATCAACTGGCATGAGTCTCCTTCCTGGGAAACTAAAGGGGGGTCCACCCCATCCTTAAGAAATGGACTTTGTAACCTCCTTCTCGTGCATGAGGTAGGTAGGTGGGTAGAGCAGTTTATAAAAAGTACACATAGTCAAGATATTTCATCTGTAAAACAGCTGTTTTGACGAATTTTAGAAAAATGATGGAATTTCACAATTTACACAAAATAAAACGTAATCTGAAAACAATTATACATACACATATACAGTAGTCAGAACGTAGTTTCAAATATGTTGCCGCCAATCGTCATTATGTTATTCCCCTAAATTATTCTCTTTAGAATGAGGCTTTCAGTCCAATGAGCAAAGGAAAGTTGTGTGAGTGTACCACACCAGATTTTTTCTCCAAATTCTCGTTTGAATTTTCTTACTTTCCAATTTTTCCTCATTTTCTCCTCAATTTCTCTTCTTTCTTCATCCCATCTTCTCATTCCACTTCAGCTCACTTTTCCATGAATGAATTTTCTCGACTCCTAGTTATTTTTTAACTTTTGCTCTCTCTCTTGGCTATGTCGAGTGAGTAAACGTGTGTCAGCTCGGCTCCGTCTTCTAACAGATATTTCGTAGGGTTATACAGTTCAATTCACTAGATATTATACATCAAGTTATTCAGTTTCTCGAGCTAAATTCAATAGTGTAATTATATTTTTGATTAACTCACACTCTTTTTATTTATCTTGAAAAAACATTCCTAATTCTTCAGTTCACCTTCTCGCCTAGCCTATAAAAGTGTAAATCCACCTAACGGTACACGATGGTTCGACCGAACAGAGGCACGCCTAAGAATGAGGTCAATGCTCCGAAGCCAGGGCCAGCTATTTCTGGATCACTGTCTGAAGAGACCCTCCGAATTATTCGACAGCAAATCGAAGAGTCTGTCCATTGTGCTGTATCAATGGCTGTGAAGTCAATTTTCGAGGAACTTCAGGCATTGAAGGAGGAAAACAAACAGCTGCAGGAAAGAATTCGTGAACTGGAGGTGTCTTGTCACCTGAAGGTCGACGACCTCGAGCAATATGGGCGCCGACATTCCATACGTATTTTTGGGATCCCGGAGAGCGACAAAGAAGACACGGACCTGCTGGCGCTCGATGTCTTCAACAAGAAGCTGAACGTGCCCGTGACTCTGGCGGATGTAAACCGCTCGCATCGCGTTGGAAGGCGTCAACCACCTCAACAAGGGCAAGCTAAACCCAAGGACCGACCCATCATAGTTCGACTCTGCAGCTACCGGACCAGGAAGATGATCTTCGACGCTAAGAGGAAGCTGAAGGGTTCCGGCGTCACCATTCGCGAGGATCTGACTGCGGAGCGTCTCAAGATCCTCAACGCTGCGGCCGACCGTCATGGGCACAGGAATGTCTGGTCATCTGACGGGAGGATTAAGATCTCTATCGGCGAGGGAGGATCCAAGAGGGTCCACACAGTCGAGAGGATGACCGACCTTCAAAAAATAAAGGTAAATTAAATCATTTCAGGATTCAATGACTAAGGTGCCCTTCACTACAATAATAGGAAATTCTTATTAATAGATTTCACAGTAGATATACCTTGGCATTTTTCATGAGCTGGCTTTCTGTTCTATAAATGAATCCTTCCACTGCTATTTATGATTATAATAAGGCAATTATTTCAAACTGAAGAGATCTACATTTGTTAATACTGATTTATCTTGATATTAATTCCCAAAACTACGTTCAATGCATCAACTACTTTACTCCAGAGGGGACTAAGAAAATCATTATCTCTATTCTTACTAATAATTACATCTCTTACCAAAAGTATTTCCATAATTAATGATTATTTTCGAAATGCTAAATTCTTTATTATTCTTATTCATAACTAAATAATTAAATCTTATTCTTAATTCATAATTAATAATCATTTTCGAAATGCTAAATTACAAATAAAATGGATGATTAACATACGTTATAGATATAGATGTAATCTATAGGTATAGATAGTAATCTCTTCTATATTTAGGTATACAGAATGATATCTTCTACTATTGCCACAGCTCGAACAATAAAAGCTTATGTGTGGAGAATTATGATAGAACGGAGGGGTGGTAGTCTGTTCATATGCTTATATAGGGGCTGTGTTTCATTTAACGTTATCTTAGACATTCATCACTAAACTATTACAGTTCTCAATTTACTACTTTTATTGTTATTGCAACTCCCAATAGTTAATTATACTTCTAATACTATATAATATTTTTCACACTTCACCGTTCAATACTATTTAAAACTCATCTATAATAATCTAGCACTTTCCCCATCGTCTCCTCTACTCCTTATTTTTTCTTTCTCGTTTCTCTTCTTGATCTTATATTTATAATGATTACTTGAATATTGTTGTTTGCGATGATGATTAGTATTCTTTTCTATTCTTCTTCTTCTTCTTCTTCTTCTTCTTCTTCTTCTTCCATTCTTCTTCTTCTTCTTCTCTTCTTCTTCTTCTTCTTTTTCTTCTTCTTCTTCTCCTCCTCCTCCTCCTTCTTCTCCTTCTTCTTCTTCTTCTTCTTCTCTCTTCTTCTTCTTCTTCTTCTCTCTTCTTCTTTTTCTTTTCTTCTTTTTCTTCTCTCCTTGATTAATTCAAGATCACAATACAATGTTCTATTTCTTATTCTATAGTTCAGTTTCATAAGTTCTTCTCAATTTGTGCACATTCCTTCTTTCTCTTCTTTCCTTCCCTATTATTATCATTATTTTCCCTGTGATTTTTCCACTAGCTATCCAGCATGTTCAAATGTTTATTTTTCTTTCTATAACTATTTATCTTTCTACCTCTTCTCTTTCTATCTGATTACCTTCTACTAATATCCATATATTATAATATCCATATATCTATCCATATAATATTAGATTCTTTCCCACATTAAATCATACTATTCCTCTTCAATTTTATGCGAATATTATTCATTATCAGTTGTATTATGTATCTTTCCTCTATTGATAACTTTCTTCAAAGATTTTTCGTTTTTCTGCTGGCTTCTTCTTCTCTTTTTCAGTTTTTACCGGATTTCATCTCTCTCTATCTCCACTTGGACTCGATTTTCCACCACTGGATTCCATCTCTCTCTGTCTCCACTTGGACTCGATCTTCCACTACTGGATTCCTTCTCGCTCTACCTCCACTTGGACCCGATTCTTCCACTACTGGATACCTACTCGCTCTATCTCCACTTGGACCAGATCTCCCACTACCAGTTCTTCCTCAATCTTCATCTTATTCACCATTAGGATTATTCATCACCGAAACTCCACACATCTACATCTTATTGTGTTTAGTGAATTTCTGAACTAGTGCTTTAAATAGTGAAGGGAGCCGAACTGTCAAGGCATACTGAATGCACTCGAATCAAGAGACTTTTTCATTTAGGTTAAGTTTTATCAGTTTCATCCCCATTTCCCCCGTCATGTTTCGTTCTGAGGTCGGTTCACGATTGGTCTGCTGCTTCCATGATGCCTCTTACTGACACGTCAGCTCGCTCGCCCTCAAGTAGGTATGATTATTTCAATAATAGTAATAATGACGCAGGTATGTTTCTAGCAAATAAGCTCCACTCTTTCAAAAAACTTTTCAAGGCTGCTCACCTTAACGTACAATCCCTCAGTTGCCACATTGATGAACTCAGAGCAATCTTCCGTTTTCAGGACTTCAATATAATCGGAATTTCCGAATCATTTTTGAAGCCTAGTATTTCATCAAATTTTGTTGCATTGCCTGGATACAATCTTTTCCGGAATGATAGATTAAATAAAGCTTGTGGGGGTGTAGCAATTTATGTGAAAGATGGTATCAAAACAAAAGTTTTAATCACATCTAAACAAGAGTATTGTTCCAGACCAGAGTTTATGCTACTTGAATTATCCTTATCTAGTAATGATAAATTACTCGTTGGTATCTGTTATCGCCCACCAAAAATAGGTCATTTCACAGATTTCGAAAATGCCTTGCTTTCTCTATGCCTTGTTATAACCGTATACTAGTTATGGGGGATATGAACACCGACTTGAACATGACGAATCGTAACTTTGACTACTTTCAACTGACTACAATTTTCCAATGCCTAAACATGACTATTTTACCCCTCGATCCAACTCATCATACTAATGAATCAGACACACTCATTGACCTTCTCATTGTTAGTGATCCCAATGAGGTGTTCAAGCAGGCCAAATCTCAGTCCCAGCTATTTCTAGACATGATTGATCTACTGTGTACTTTCCCATAAGATACCCAAGCCAGAACAGAAAATTATCACTTATAGAGACTTCAAAAATTTTGATGAAGCCGCCTTCCTGACTGATGTGGCTCAGACTCCATGGCATCAAATTGAAGCATTACCCTCAGTTGATGACATGGTCAAGACTTTCGAAAATTGGACTTTGACTTTGTATGACAAACATGCACCTTATGTGACAAGGAGGATTAATAGAAAACGACGAGTACCGTGGATGACTGAAGACATACTTAAGATGATGGGACGTAGAGACAAAGCACATAGAAAATTAAAAAGACATTTGACTTGGACAGTTTGATAGAGTACAGGAGCCTTAGAAATAGGGTTAAACAGGAATTACGGAACTCAAAGATTAGGTACTTGAATTCGTTCATGACAAACAATAGACAAGACTCTAAATCACTTTGGCAGGGAATAAAAGAATTCGGGCTTGGCAAACAGAAATCGAATCCACAAATTGACTTACCATTGAATAATATAAATGACCATTTCGTTTCACACTCTAACCAACGCGACGAAGTTGTCATTGCTAATCATATAGATGATCTTGAAGAGCAGGTTACAAACTAGATTTACCAATCACTGATCAATTTCATTTCCATCCAATCTCAGCAGAAGACACTTTCAGAGCAATTCAACGTATTCATAGTAATGCTACGGGTGTAGACAAAATTCCTATTAAATTTATCAAGAAGATGTTATTTGCTGTTTTACCAACCATTACATACATTTTCAACAAGTCACTTGAAGAAGGCATTTTCCCTGAAAACTGGAAGTTTGCTCTGGTTCGCCCTCTAAATAAAGTTCCATCACCCAATAAAGTTGAGGATTTTAGACCAATCAGTATTTTACCTGCATTGTCCAAAGTGCTAGAAAGACTCATTCATGCTCAAGTTGTAAAATTTCTAGACAACAATAGTAAGCTTCATAACTTTCAATCGGGCTTTAGAAAATTCCATTCAACTGAGACAGCTCTGCTTCGTGTCACTGATGATATAAGGTTAGCTATGGACCAAAGAAAATGCACCATCCTCACCCTATTTGATTTTTCTAAAGCATTCGATACTGTTGATCATACAGTCCTTCTGAATAAGTTGGCTATTCTTGGTTTCAGTCGCAACTCGTTAGTTTGGTTTAAATCCTATCTATTAGGTAGGAAACAATGTGTATCTGTCGGTGACAAAAAGTCAACTTGGAAAAACGTTATGCATGGAGTACCACAAGGTTCAATTTTAGGCCCTCTCCTCTTCACTTTGTATGCTAATGACCTTTCTTCCATTATCAAATTCTCCAGTTTCCATACTTATGCAGACGACCTTCAAATCTATTTAAGCTGTCCATAACAAAAATTAATGAAACAGTTGGAATAATGAATCAGGATATCAATTCGATAGTGGAATGGACAAAGAAAAATGGCCTTAAGCTTAATCCCATCAAAACACAACCCATTATAATTGGATATTCTCGTCTTATAAACAATATTGACCTTGAATCGTTTCACAAAATAGTGTAGACGGTAATGACATTCCTTACTGTAGCTCAGTTAAAAATTTAGGCATTATTATGAATAATACTCTTGACTGGTCAGAACAAGTGAACAAAACTTGTAAAAAGGTATTCTCAGCCATGCATGCACTGAAGAAAATGCACGATATCCTCCCTAGAAACATTAAATTATTATTGGTTCAATCTCTCATCTTCCCACATTTAATGTATTGTAATTCTGTTCTTAACGATATGCAAGTCACTCTGAATGATAAACTACAGCGTTGCCAAAATTATTGTCTACGTTTCGTCTACTCTCTCCAACGCCATGATCATATCACCCCAGCCCACATTGCTAGTTCAACATTGAAGCTTCCCGATCAGAGGCTTTTTCGAATAGTCAAGCTTGTTAGAGATATCTTGAAATACGGTAATCCGAACTATTTTAAAGATGATTTCAAATTTGTCTCTGAAGGTAGGAGGATAGATGCTTCACATACTAGAACCGGAGAAAGTACTTTAAGGATACCCAATCATCGAACTACTATTTTCACAAAATCCTTCTTAGTCAGTGCCTGTCGTGCATGGAATGCACTTCCTGTTTCTATCAGGTCCATCGAGAGCCGAGCGAGCTTCATCCTGACTTTAAAAAAACATCTTTTGGAAGAAATGACTGAAACTGTCCGGCCCTAGAACGATCACATGACAACCATCCCCCACCCATCCCACAAATACAACCTTTAAACCTGTTATAGAACGAATTGTATATATATATATATTATATAAGCTCATGTTATTTCACTTATCCACTGCATACTGCTGTATATTACTGAAAGTTGATTACCCTGATCTACTTTCAGCCTACTTCATTTTATTAATCAATTATTTGATCTTATCTACCTATATAATTATTTTACTTTATAAATTTTCTGTTTTTTTTCTCTTAAATATTCATATTGATTCAAACTTTTACAATATTTCCATTAATAAATAAATCTATAGTTTAAATAATGAAATTAACGTTCTGGTAGAGAGTTAGTGGGGAGGATATTTTTAATATTCTTTCCGAAGAATGGACATTGATATGTCCAAAGCTCCGCCAATTTATGTAGATGCATAACAATATAATTATTATCTATAGTATTATATTACAAATTGCGTTTCATATCATATACAGTTCAATAATTATTTTCTTAGTCTATATCATGTAAATTCATCTATAATTTTGCTGTATTGTAAGCTATTGTATATAAGTGTATAAGACAGTATATATTGTAATCTACATAAATAAAGTACTCAATCAATCAATCAATCAATCAATTCCTTTTTTCTCCAAATTCTTGTTTGCATTTTATTATTTCCCAATTCCTCCTCACCTCCTCATCTATCCCTCTTCTTTCTTCATCACCATCTTCTCATTCCACTTCAGCTCACTTTTCCATGAATGAATTTTCTCGACTCCTAGTTATTTTTTAACTTTCACTCTCTCTTCCTTTTTTCTCCAAATTCTTGTTTG
>NC_052514.1:38091316-38121155 GCF_014356525.2 Nilaparvata lugens
ACACACACACACACACACACACACCACACCACACACACACACACACACACCACACACACACACACACACCACACACACACACACACACACACAACCACACACACACATACAGACCAATACCCAAAAACCACTTTTTCACTTTTTTGGACTGAGGGGACATTGAAACGTATAGAAATTTAGAAATTGGGGTACCTTAATTTTTTCGAAAGCAATACTTTCCTTACCTATGGTAATAGGGCAGGAGGAAAGTGAAAACTGGACACACAGTATTTCTTCTTCCATTTAGATATATGACTCGAGATTTCTGCTCCAGCATTGTTTTTCATTTTCCAGTGGACTCGCTTACCTTTATTTTGCGTACCTATTCCTCTGTTTTCTTCCTACCCTCCATTTCTCCCTACCCTTTTTTCTTAATCACTTCTCTCTTCTCTTCTTTGCCTGCCTATTACATGGAAAACCATAGTTGGCTAGGTATCTTCCTCTCACTTTTTTCTCTTCTCCAACATACCCAACCACAAAGCACATGATTTTTTATATTTGTAACATTTTACTGTATTTCATTTGTTTTGTAATTCGTTGTTATTTTGTTTTGTCTTCTTTTGAGTGTTTTAGTAAATTGAATATGAGTTTTGAATCGTGGTTATAATATTATGTAATATTCCAGTGGTTTATCAATTATCATTGTTTTTTTATTATTTATCAGAACTTGCAGTCAAACAGCTATTTCCCGATCGAAACTTCTCGCATGATTATCTTTTTTATCCGTTCACACATGTTCCACACACTTGTTCTGTCGTTAGTGACCACCCCAAGTTCCAATCTATCTTTAAATACAAAACAATATTGTCCTCGAATAATAATGAGAAATTCATAAATAACAAATGATAGATTGCATCAAAACATTTATTTGTCCACTCTAGATCAATCGGAGAGACTCTTCATTCATGAACCACCAAGGCGAGCGAGGCGAGTCTACCAGTCAGCTCATCATGAATCCATCTATCTGAGAAACATTAACATCAATAGTGATGACACTCTAGTCGGGAGCATGTGTTTTCAAATGGTGACAGTCGCGGAGACTAGAATTGATTGGTCTGAGTGTCATCATTTGGAAACACATGCTCTCGACTAGAGTCGAGTCTCTTCTTGACCTGAGTCGCTTGAGTGTGAGTTGAGCCTAATTCATATCACAGGGATTCCAATCATATGTTTATTTATAGATTCCCAACAATTTTCTACACTTGTACTACTTAGACCAAAGACCTTGAAGAGATATAAGACCCACAATGCCTATGCCTTCCCAATGATAGGTCTTACTTGAAATTAAAGGCCGCCATTGGGGTATTTCAGCAAGAGATATTTTAATTATCTATATTTTTGTAATAGAAGATATAGATTGTTATAGGTATTATTGGTATTATAGAATACAAAGGCATTGGTATGTAATAATCTTATACGTTGCCCCCTCAATGGCCGATTTCAATTCCAAGTACGACACTAGCGCTGCATGTGAGTCTATGCATCTTTAAGGTCTGTGGGTTAGACTATGGTTACTATAGTGAGGTCCACGTGTTAATGGCAGAGGAGAAAGATAAGAAAATCACGTTGCCGATCAACTGTCTTCTCAATGCCTTCTATAAACGGTAGCTGATACAGGTTTATTGATGTGATATTAACTGTTCATTATCATTTAAAATAATCAATTATATTTTATTGAGCACAAAATTACATTTCTCAATAATTTCATAATAAATTTTCATAATTTTGATATGAAATATGATGTTAATTGATTATCAATTCAACATTGTTGGAAGACGATCTGGCAACAGAGCAACTTTACTCTGTTATTCTTTTCAATAATTTATTCCATAATGGATTTCCATAATTATTAAGATGAAATATTTTGTTAATTGAGTATCAATTCTACATTGTTGGATCTGGCAACAGAGCAATGCAAGAAAGAGATGCGCTATCCGCTTTGTTAAATGATAGACAAGGATAGCATTACCATTTCTAATCAAACACTTCCATTATAACGTGGACCTCACTGTCTGTATATAACTATAGTACAGTATAAGCTATAAGAAGCTACACTATAACACTATAATGTAACTATAGTGCTGGTTATAGTATTCCAAGGGGTCAATAGCAGTGTGACGTAATAACAGTGTAGCCATATTGATGAGTGCAATTCGCGCCCTCCATGAGTGCAGACCGTTTAAACTGCATCGGCACTGTTGCACCGCAGTTGCATTCTGTTGCACTTGGAGTGTTGCATTATGATTGGTGTTAGCGGTGTGTGAGAATCGATGCAGTTTGCAAATAATGGTCAATGTAATGGCGTTTGTCGATGATGATGATGATGACGATGATGGCGGAGGAGATGATGATGACGATGATGATGGTGGAGGAGATGACGATGATGATAATTGGCTCACGAATTACAAGCTTCTCATGATTTGCATTGCATCTACAGTTGCAGCTTTGATGAGAAAAGTCTCGGACTTCTGACTTCTGTTCAGTCTTTATTTTCAATCCTAATTTCCATCCCACTTTCTATTTGTACTCCTGTGAACTAGAAATGCACATTCTTCCTTCAACTCCACCAAAAGAATAATTTCATTTTATTTTTCCCAAATATAATATAGTGTCTAATGTTTACTTATTTGCAAGGCTAGATACAGCTATAGCTTCCACCTAATTTGAAATATGAACTTTTCAAAGACCATCTAGCGATTCATGGGGAGGAGTATAACACTATTTCGTCGTCTCATTCTAAATTCAATTCTATATATAAAAATATGATAATATTTTTCTTTAGAGAAATAGTTGACTGAACGTAGTGAGGTCTATGTTTCAACTCGGATTTTCTTTTGTCTGTCTGTATGTAACGCGATTACAGCCAAACGCGTTGATAGAATTCGATGATATTTGGCAGAATATTCCTTTTTCAACTGCGCGTCGATGTATACACAAGGTTTTTTGAAATTTTGCATTTCAAAGATATGAAAAGAGAAGGAATTCCTCCATACTCTGAGTGATATCTGATATATATATATAATATATATATATATATATAATATATATATATATATATATATACCAGCCGTCAGGCTCGCTTCGCTCGCCATATGCGTCTAGCCAGGGGGCTCCGCCCCCTGGACCCCCAAATGGATCGTCCAGGAATGGGATCAGCAGGCTCGCTTCGCTCGCCTGCATTTTCCATTGTTAGGACAATCCAGTCGGGGGTCCAGACTAAACGTCTGGCTAAACGGATATGGCGAGCGAAGCGAGCCTGACGGCTAGTAATATAATTCTCAGGATTGAAGTAGCAGTGCCCAATCAATTTTTCCGCGATAAATGCATTCAAATCTTCAACTTGGTGCCAACCTAACAAAGTCAACTCAACTTAATGCCAAGCTGACAAAATTATTAATTTAGTTGCCAGTTAACAACTGTTTCGAAGAGGTACTCTATCCAGATTATAGTTCTATAGTAACATATGATATGAAAATTTCAATTATAATTAAGAGATTGGGAGAAAAAGATATACATGCTAAAATACGAACTTTAAACCCTTAAAAACACCCTTAGAGTTAAAATATTGCCAAAAGATTTCTTAGTGCGCCTCTAAAGGGCCAACTGAACATACCTACCAAATTTGAACGTTTTTGGTCCGGTAGATTTTTAGTTATGCGAGTGAGTGAGTGAGTGAGTGAGTGAGTGAGTCAGTCAGTCAATCAGTGAGTGAGTGCCATTTCGCTTTTATATTTATAGATCATCTACTTTGAAGATAGGATTAATCAGACTATAGAATTATTCATGATCAATCAGCTGACAAGTGGATAATTCATTGCATGCATTACACAGATGTCTGGCCGTGTCTATTTCTATAAGGTAGGGTTTCAATATTTTTCATGATGCGTGCCCATCACTATCAATATTCTCAGATTTGAAAAACAAATTTAATAGGTGATTGAAAATGAAACAAAAATGAATTAACGAACTAAATAATTCTGAAGAAATTATAATATTCTTGATTGGAAAAAAAATTTAAAATAGTTGAGAAATATTCAGATGGAAGATTATCACGGAATTGGGTGAATTATCAGATAGGATACAAATTCAAACGTGAACTGAGTTTATAAACATAACTTGAGTGAGTTTTTAATCTTGGAGAAAACAAATAAAAGTTTTTAAGAGTAAATTATGATTCAACTGAATCAACTAGTAGAGGTGACATCAGATAATTGTGGATGAGAAAATTTCGCGAGGTCTACTGTTTACAGAACTACTAGCACAAGGTATTTCTTAGGTATTTCATGGGATCCTTATTTTTCTCTCCCGATCTGGGCTCATTGTGAAAAAGAATGAATGAATATTCATTGGAATCCTCAATCAATCGAGATTGATCGCTGTTTTTCTGATTGTATTTCTTGTGATCATCTCACTAGTATTCATCTTGTATTCCTCATTCCATCTCATCTTGTATTCCTCACTTCGATTGCAATAATTAAGGTTAGTATAATGGTTGAGTCTTGGATAGGCTGATATAACTTTCTTCATTGATCATTCATATTATCATTGAAAAGGTCTTATAACTAATATTATCATCTATCAAAATTTATTATTGTATTCAATTCAATTTGAATGGATCCGGTATGCATCGCCGAAATCTCAACTTAATTTTTTCCAATAACTTTGAATGGAATCAGCTCAGTTGTATTAGGTCCTCTCAATAACATCCTTTTGAAACTAGTGTATAGTTGGTTATAATCTAGAGGTCGTGAGTTTGAAATTATAGTGGTTGGAGAAATATGTGAAAACAATCCCCAGTTTTACGCTCGCAAATAATTTGATTCTGTGCTAGAACTTCCGATTTTGTGAAAAGATAACAAACTTATAGTAACCATATTGAGATTCACGTTAAACTGTCAGCATTGGATGAATGGTCAGCATTGATGTTTTCTATAAGGAAAGCTGACAGATTAAAGTGGATCCCACTATTGAGTTGGTAAGGTCAAAACCTTAACGTTTGCTACAAATTGCGTTGTAAAGAATAAAAGTGATGGAATATCTCGATAATGGTTATTGAGATAATTTAAAAGTTTTAGAGTTTGGTTTTAATTTGACAATTAGTCAATACAGAATAGGACTCCATTCAGAGTAAATTTTCATAAGGCATCAACAACAACATATCGCAACGCTAGTCTGTAACTTAATCCTTGTAAATACATATAGGTTACCAAAAATTGATAATTTCCATGTTTTAAAAGTATTCTGGAAATCGATACTTAATTTTTTTTACAAAAGAATAAGGATTGGATACTTTCAAAAGCATTCATAGAACACAAGCGTATACTAAAATTGCGTGTAAATTTCACTGTCACTTTATTATTTGATTCAATATTCAGTTCATAGATTGATAATTTGACATCTTGTGTGGACTCCCAATGACAGCAGTCATTACCAGTCAAGTGAGAAAAATTCCAGTCAATCATATTTGTTGATAAAAGATTGTATCCCTAATAATATCATGAATCTTTTTGTGTAGTTGAGAAGTTGATATTGTGGTAATTATTCATATTGAATGGAAAAGACTGAGAAATTGTCAAAAACCACTGATTTATTGATAATTAGAAAGACCGGTCTCGGCTATTACACCATTGTCAATCTCTGATCAGTGGTTTTTGACAATTTCTCAGTCTTTTTAATTCAATATCATGAATGGTAGAAATGTATCGTTCTCAAGTCTGTATTTCAATAAAGTAAATAAGCTAATCGATGAGAAGTTAGTGATACTGTTGTCATAGCGTTAGCCAACGGGAGTCGAGATATGCAGCCACTACATAGCTGACCAATGAGAGAGTAGGAATAACTACGTCATGATGACAGCCAATAGGAGTTGAGTAGGAGAGAATTCAACCAATCAGAAGCCAAACAATGACAGAATAGCTATTTCGTCATCATGGCTATTGAGTGGTTTTTGAATTATCGCTTCAAATACGGCAAAATTCAATTTCTTTTATTTTTTATATATTTATTTGACATGAAATAGTTTACAAATTGATTCAATAAATATTTAAATTACAAAATGGCACTACCGGCAGAGAACAACTTTGATTTGATTCTCATTTGGGTGATCCTGGTTATTTTCAAAGCTAGTCCAATACAATTTAACTCATTTCTTGCAATTTAATTTTGTTTCATTCACTGCTCATAATTGAACGAATATGATTGAAATTGTTTGAGCACTCAAAGTTTAACGTATTCAATCATTCCTGAAACAAACAGCTCAATTCAACTAGATTACTTTTTACTATAACATTGGTTTGTTGAGAGATTACCTTTGAAAGACATCAATGAAGCATATTGTCATTCATTCAAAGCAAGAAAGTACACAAGTGTTTGATTCTGAAACAGATTCCGAAAGATAAAATTATCATCTATACTGTAATAAAGGAAAGAACTAGCTTATACACGTAGATCAAAGCAAGAAAGTACACAAGAAGTGTTTGATTCTGAAACAGATTCCGAAAGATAAAATTATCATCTATACTGTAATAAAGGGAAGAACTAGCTTATACACGTACGGGATAGGGAAATTATGTTTAACGCATCATCACATCTGAACTACTGGACTGATTGACTTGATTTCCAATATTCTTCAAGATTTCTTCACGTCAAGTTTTAAGTTTGTCAAGAAGTTCTAGAATAGACTACTCTTGCGGAGCACGGGTTACCTGCTGGTGGAGAATATTTGTATGTTTCCTAACCTGTCATGACAAAAAAATGATAGAATCTCCAATGTGAAAGGAAAACCAACTGTACTTTTGTAACTTACTCTTTATGGAAAACTATTAATGGTATAGTAATTATAATCTACTAGCCGTCAGGCTCGCTTCGCTCGCCATATCCGTCTACCCAGGGGTCTTCGCCCCCTGGACCCCCGACTGAATCGTCCAAAAATGAGATCAGCGGGCTCGCTTCGCTCGCCTGCATTTTTCATTTGAGCATGCTTCATTCCATTCAGGAAGTCAAAGTACTGAGAAAACGCATGGAAGCTAAGAAAAACGCTGATTTTTGGCGTATCTCTGATGAAATATTTAAGTCACCTCATCACAAAGTTTTTAGACCCTGTACCAAATATGAACATTTTCTGTCTATTAATTGATGAAAGAACTAATTTTGGCGTATCTTTGGCGTTATTTCAAATTCCTTCTAACACAACATTATTACACCCTAGCTTAGCTTCTGTACTAAATTTGAACAATTCTGTTCATTTGTTCTCGATAAATCTGAGAAAAAGCAAAAAAAAAACGCTAATTTTGGGCGTATCTTTGGCGTTATTTCAAATTCCTTTTAACACAACATTATTAAACCCTAGCTGAGCTTCTGTACTGAATTTGAACATTTTCTGTTCATTTGTTCTCGATAGAGCTGAGAAATCGCTAAAAAACGCTGAAAAAACGCAGATTTTGGGCGCATCTTTGGAAGTTTTTCCAAATCCGTTCTTAGTGCGCCTCTAAAGGGCAAACTGAACATATACCTACCATATTTGAACGTTTTTGGTCCGGTAGATTTTTAGTTTAAAGAAGAAGCCAACACTGTACTTTACTAACCTACTCTTTATGAAAAACAATCAATGACATAGTAATTATAAACCAATGATTGATTTCCAAACCAGTTCATCTACTGAACAGTATTTCACAATCACAACTACGGAAATCACACATTTCAGTGATATCATGTAGAATAATCTTCAATGTGAACGAAGAAGCCAACTGTACTTTAGTAACCTACTCTTCATGAAAAAATCTACATCAGTGATATCGTAATTATAATCTAATGATAGATCTTCATACCAGTTCTAGACACCGTTTTTACAACCCCAACTACGGAAATCACACATTTTAGTGATACTTTTTAATATTTCTTCTCCATCATTATTCGATACAACTCCACTATATTTGACACTGGATCTTCTAATGAAAAACCAATGATATGCAGTCAACCTTCATGAAACATACCCACATTGATTCACAAATTACTTCTTTGGAAGTTTGCATTTTTATTGATCCTGATGATGATAGCCTGATCACGAATTGTACTAGTTCAATTCGCCATCAACAGATCCGGTTGGATTTCAATGATAATCATTGATGCACCTTTTAGAGCACGTTGATTACAGTATCATCGCGTATATTGATGTTTCGTAATCAACAATCATATTGCACTTGAGATTTTTAATGTGTCTTGTACTGGTTCATTAAAGAAACAGTACGAATTGATTTTTTTCCTCTATATAATTCTTTCATTGTGACCTTCTTCCTCACTTCTTCTTCTTCTTCATTCATTGTACTTCTCTGTTCATTATATTCCTCTCTTCTCTCCTTTTCTTTCAACTGACTTGCTGATAATATCATTTTTCTTCTATCCATTTCAAATTTTTCCTCCATCTTCCATCAATTCTGTGATTTTTGATGTGAGTTTAGTTTTGTTTTTTGGTTCATAAATTTCTAAATAATCCAAAGCTTTCAAGTTTTGAAAACTTTACAGTTTGGTGCAATATTTTTATTCTTTTCGGTTTTCAAATTTTTAAATTTCAGTTTGTATATCTCTGGACTCGGAACTCGATTCAAAGTGGAGCAATATAACCTACCTTTTAGACATTGGCTTACTACTATCAAAATTCGGAAAGGGAACAGTATGGGCTAGGCCTGTTGGTCCTTTTCTAATTATGTATTTGATTTATGCATTGGTTAATGTAAATAAATTCTCTTTCACTTTATTATACATGTGTTCAATTTTTTCTCATGATATTCCAACTCTTTTCACATTGAGAATCTTCCTTATTCTTGTTGTTTTCATTTTCTCTCTCTTCCTTCGTTTTCAGTATCCTATTTTTTTCTATTTTCTCTCTTCTCCCCTTCTACTTCATTCCCTCATTCCCATTCATCCTTCTATCATGAGAAAAACATAGTATACATTTCGTCGAGTCCAACTTCTCGTTTTCTATTTTCTCCTATCCTTATTCTTATTATTCTTCCTCTCTTCCTTCTCCTTTTTCCTTTCTTACTATAATAGAACAGCATCATCTAATTCTCCAGTTGATTCTTCTTATCTCGAATCACTTGTTTCGCCTGTTCTTGGTTACCTTCTCTCTCACTCTATGCTGTTTCCCATTTTTGTGCTGTTGTCTCCTTTTTGTTCCTCTCGATTTTCAGTTTTCCTTCTATAATTTTTACTGTATATTTTTTTGCATTCTCATTCTCATCATTTTCTATACTCTGTCTCTACTTTACCATAAGCTTATATATATTTTTGGACGAAAATTGAACCTGAACGTTTTACAGTAGAAACATAACCTATTTTTTGGACATTTTATTAATTTATAAAAATTTGGGGATGGAATAGACTTGGGCCAAGCCTGTTGTTCCTTCCTAATCATATTTATATGATTTGTGATTCTGTCCACAAATAAATAGATAAACGAAAAATGTATTGAATTAATAATTTATCTCTTACTTTCTTTCTCTCCCCATTTTTCTTCAATTTCCTCTTCTTCTTCTACACTCATGCTCATCTCTCGTCTTTCAAGCTTCACATATAGACAATAATATACTAAGTACAATTCTTCTACTTTTTCCATTATTCCCCCTTTTTCATCTTTTCTTTCTTCCTTCTTGAATATCCATGTTGTTTTCACTATTATTATTACTATTGTATTCTAATATAACTTCAAAGTGGAGAAACACTCACATTCTTTGGTGTGGCGACGACCGTTTCGTGCTGGTGTTACACATTCTCAAGCCAGACAGAAACTAGAGTAATTAAGGTTTTCTTTCTTCATTGAATTCTCTATGTATTCGCTAATTTTACCAATTGAAATTACTATTCAAATTCAAATTTAAATATATATTATTTATTCCATTTTCTCAATTCTCCCCTTTCCACAACTCCACTCATTTTTACTTTCCAAGACCTTCTCTTAATCTCTCTCCAGACTTATAGTGTTTCTATATCATCACTGTACCATTCATTTGTCCCTTATAGCAGTGGTTCTCAAAGTGTGGGGTGCGACCCCCAAGGGGGACACGATGAAAGCTCAAGGGGGGCGCAAAGCTTGGTTGGACAATGTTTTAAATTTACTTCTAGAATAATTACGATAAGCCATCTTTCTATTTTCAAAATTATATGTGAGTAATTTTTACTCATAAAATATTTATGTCAACCGTATTGTCAATTTCAAATTATCAATCAATAAGTGCTTCCTCAACATTATAGAAAAAGAAAACCTCATTGATCTCGAAGGTGACTTTGCGCTTGAAATGAAGTTTGAAGAATATTCTCCCACATCCTTCTGGATTAGTGTGCAAAAGGAACACCCAATTTTGAGTGAAAAGGCATTGCTTGATTTGCTACAATTTATTATCCGTGTGAAACTGAGGTTTCTGCTGTAGCTGCCATGAAAAGTGAATATAGATCAAGACTGTATGTGACCCAGGAACTTGGAGTAGTGTTATCGGAGCTGACACCTCGTTTCAACAAACTCTTTGCGAAAAAAACAAGCTCATCCTTCACACTGACGCTCTTTGTATTGTTGAATTCTATGAGAAACAAAAATAAGAACTATGTACTATAGTAGCTGTAGTACCTGAATAATGCGTGGTTTGTATAGAATTCGTTGTTTTATTATGATTGAAACTATTGCAATATTGGGTTATGTATAGAATGTGCAAAACTCAGCTAAATCAGTATTGAGTGTAAACTATGTAGGTATATAGTACGTAGTATGACATTTTAGTAGTCTATGCTTATACATGTGGGGGGTCCGCTTACAGCTGAATTATGCGGGGGGGGGGGGGCTTGAAGTAAAAATCTGGTGTGGCGCACTCACACAACTTTCCTTGCCGTTATGAAAATTGATCACCTGACGCTAGTGTTCCCGCGCATCTCAAGTCTACTATTCAAATATTTGAGCCAGCTGGTGACAGGGCAATAACGCTGGAGACACACATGAGGTCTGCTATCTCTTCATAGTGAATGATTTAATAGAATCAACAATAATTTGCAATTGAATAATCACATTTTCTCGAATTTAAAGCATATTTTCAATTTTAGGTGAAAATGTTACTGAACATTAATTGTAGAGATTTTCATGCTCAATCTACTCCACTTGATTTCTTCCGTTCCAATTAATTGTATCTGAAGCCTGATAATTGGGAATCTATCTGCATTGATGGGGCGAAGCTCCTGAAATTTTTACAGATATGGGACTTGTGGCAGTTGATAGAGCTTATCGATGACTATTTTAGGTATGAATTTGATCAAAATCGTTGGAGCCGTTTTCGAGAAAATTGCAAAAAATCCTGTTTTTGACAACATTTTCGCCATTTTAGCCGCCATTTTGAATTGCATCAGATCGAAATTGTTCGTGTCGGATACTTATATCGTAAGAACCTTAAGTTCCAAATTTCAAGTCATTCCGTTTATTGGGAGATGAGATATCGTGTACACAGACGCACATACACTCATATACACACACACACACACACACACACACACACACACACACACACACACACACAACACACACACACACACACATACAGACCAATACCCAAAAACCACTTTTTCGGACTCAGGGGACCTTGAAACGTATAGAAATTTAGAAATTAGGGTACCTTAATTTTTTTCGGAAAGCAATACTTTCCTTACCTATGGTAATAGGGCAAGGAAAGTAAAAAGTTTGAGAACCACTGCCTTATAGTATTTCCATATCATCCATATTTTGTTCTCCATTCACTGCCATTCTCTAATCTAAATACATCTTATTATCTTGAATCTCCTTTTGCGAATTCTAGATTCTGTTCCCCCAACAGAAACTGGTCTACAAAGTCAATCAATGAAGTACCTTAACCTGCACTTAGCAAAGGTTAGCCGGCCTCTTTATCATTAATGATTTCGTCATCATCAGTATTATCATCCTACTACTTCTCCACCTCCTCCTACTCCTCCTCCTCATCCTACATTTCCATCATCTCCTCTCACTCATCTTCATCATCATCCTCCTCCCTCTCCACAACCTCCTCCTCCTCATCCACCTCATCCTCCTCCTCTCTTACTCATCCACCATCATCTCCTCTCTCTCCTCTTCATCCTCTTCCTCCTCCTCATCCTCTCTTACTCATCCTCCATCATCTCCTCTCTCTCCTCTTCATCCTCTTCCTCCTCCTACTCCTCCTCTTCCTCCTCCCTGTCCTCGAGAATGATGATGCTGATGAAACATCTTGATACGACCCAATAGGTATGTATCATGCAATATAAAACAACAAGAACATAATATTACTGCTCAAATCCAATTTTGCAACCTTCTTAATGAAACAGACAACAGGGTCAAGTGTTTCATCTTCAGGTTTAAGATGCAATCATTACGGTAACTTATCATGAAGACCAACATATTTTTTGCATATGCTACAACTCTTCATTAATTAATGAAATACCCTGATCATTAATCTATGGAAAAAAATATTCATCGTGCCACCACATAGGCTAATTAATGAACCAATCTTGATCTATGAATATCATGCCTAGGTCATCAGATCATGTAAAAAATACTATCCATCTTCCTACCACCTAATTTATGACGTTTCTACGTGTGTCATTTATTATGTAGTGAGTTAGAGGAACAGGCCTTATCAGTAATTCTGATGGACGAAGGTTTCCAGATCATTGAGCAATGAATAGCTCCAATATTTAAATATATGATACTTGTTTTTTGACTATTTACCCTATATTATTTACTAGTTCCAACTTAATACGATTGAGACTTATCATTGAATTATCAAGTCTTGTGTATTGTAACATATGAAAACTATTCAATTTAATATACAAATGATACACATGAAAAACAAAGGACAAGACACAATAGAATAGTTTGAATTATACACCCAATTTAAAATCAATAGACAATGCATATTAAATTAACAAACCAGCTTCAAATATCCACATCATCTTTGATTATGAAGGTGCCTACAGATATACGCGCCACGAACATGAGCAATTCACTTTTAATCAGCTGATGCCAAGCTTTATATATCTGTATCTTACCGTTTCTGTAAAAATACAAATATAGCCAGCTGATTAAAAGTGAATTGCTCATGTTCGCGGCGCGTGTATCTATACGCACCTATACCTTATCAGTCGCAACAAACTCAATAGACATGAATAACAGCACACTAAAAATTGCTATCAGAACCTTAGACTTGTCCATGAATACAACCTCAAAGCTCGCAGACCGGCCAAAAGATCTCGTCACAGTGTCTAATAATTCATCTATTTAAGAAATTTGACTACTATGGTGAGGCCCACGTTATAATGGCAGTGCAGGATTGACAATACTGTTGCTGTCCTTTTCTATCATACAACAAAAAACATAGCGCTATCTCTCTCTAGCTCTGCAATGTTGTCTGTTTGCCAGTATATTTTATTTTTACTTCTGACAGTGACTGTACAGAAGTAAACGAACAATTCTCAGCCGCCATTTTTTCTCTTCATTCTATCAAAATACTTTAGTTTACAAGTCGTGTAATTGATTTAAAATGTATTTTTGAAACAATGAAGTAATTTTTATACATTACCGTATGAGAAACACAGATTAAAATACCTGAAATTACATTTTAAAAGTTGATAACTAACCATCCTAGACTTTATCCATGCTTCAGTTAGCCTACACGGATAGGTTAGACCCCCTGGACCCACGACTGGATATAAGAATGATGTATATTCACATTGAGCAATGATCAGTGAATTATACGCATTCCTCATAAATTTGAAGACAGGGAATATGTGATGGATATTGGATTTAGATTGAATGGTTTGAAAAACTAACTGATCATAAGAAGGAGCTTCTTACGAAGAAGAGAATGATTTTCTGTTGAAAATCAATCCAATACGGCCTTCTTTATTGCCTACAATCATTAAACAATCGCAGTTGAGTTCAATTATATAAGAACATTCCAATAAGGCCTTTTTTTTGTTGATGTTGAATGATCTTGCAGTCATCCCCAATTCTATGTTGACTGTCAATCAGTGAGATTAAGTTCCACTAAGTCAAGATTCTCAAAAATCGAGTCAATTTCAATTTTTATTTCCTTGCCCTATACCATAGGTAAGGAAAGTATTGCTTTCCGAAAAAAACCAAGGTATCCAATTTCTAAATTTCTATACGTTTCAAGGTCCCCTGAGTCCAAAAAAGTGGTTTTTGGGTATTGGTCAGTATGTGTGTGTGTATATGAGAGTATGTGCGTCTGTGTACACGATATCTCATCTCGCAATTAACGGAATGATCTGAAATTCGGAACTTTAGGTCCTTACAATATAAGGATCCGCAACGAACAATTTCGATCGAATGCAATTCAAGATGGCGGCTAAAATGGAGAAAATGTTGTAAAAACAAGTTTTTTCGCGATTTTCTCGAAAACGGCTTCAACGATTTGATAAATTCATACCTGCAATAGTCATTAATGAGCTCTAACAAGTCTCATATCTGTAAAAATTTCAGGAGCTCCGCCCCAGCTATGCAGAGTTTGATTTTAGATTCTCAATTATCAGGCTTCAGATACAATTTAAACTGAAAAAATTGAGTGAAAAGATTGAACATGATTTCGGATGATGAATGGAGAGGACATTACAAGGAACTCTGGTACTCTTATAAAGAAGGCATGGCCATTCCTCAAGATCAAGGCAAGAATAATTCTGTAGATTTGATAACAATGGATGAGCTGCAGCTAGCATTGAAAACCTGAAAAACAGGAAGGCTGCAGGCCTAGATGGAATAAATGGAGAGCTTTTCAAGTATGGTGGATTGTTCTTGGAATAAAGATTCTTGCATCTTTTGAATGAATGTTGGATGAAGTGCATAATGAGTGGAGCACAGCAGAGGTTATATCTCTGTTCAAAAAAGGAAAACGCAATGACTGCAAAAATTATAGAGGTATAAGCCTTTTGAATGCTGGTTATAAAATATACTCGAGAATACTGAATTGTAGAGTTAAAAATATCGCTGAGGCAGTTTTGAATGAAGAACAATGTGGATTCAGAAAAGGTCGCTCATGTTCAGACAACATTTTCTCCGTAAAAAGAGTGATAGAGAAAAGGAGAGAGTTTAATCTTGAAACGCATATGGCTTTCATTGATTTCGAAAAGGCTTTTGATAGAGTGAATAGAAGTATCATGTGGAAGATTTTGATTAAAGAGGTTATCCTTTTCATCTCGTAAATGCTATAAGATCACTGTACCATGATACACAAATAATAATCAATACAGGTGATAAACGACTGGACGAAATGGTAGTCAACCAAGGAGTGAGACAAGGGTGTAGTTTATCACCCACTTTATTCAATATATATCTTGACCACATTTTCCAAAAATGGAAATGTAGAGTAGGTTTAGGAATAGAACTTGAAAAGAACGTTCACCTGAATGCATTGTTATTTGCTGATGATTTCTGGATAGTGCAGGACAATGAAAATGACCTCTAAAGATCAGTCCATCTTCTCAATGAAATAGGTCAGAAATATAATTTAGAAATATCAACTACGAAAACAAAAATTATGGCATTCAGAGGAAAATATCCGGTGAGATCAAAAATTGTTATTAATAATACAGTTTTGGAACAAGTTTCTCAATATACATATCTAGGAAGTGACATTAGTTACAAAGATGAATTAGATATTGAGAAGAAAATAGGAAAGTTCCAAATGATATGTGGAAATATCGGCAGGACTTTGGGTAAAAAAGCTAGAACAGATACAATTATGAAATTTTATAAGGTAATGGCCGCTCCAGTCCTCCTCTATGGTAGTGAATCATGGGTTAATACAAAGCCACTTGAAAGTAGAGTGCAGGCAGCCGAGATGAGATTTCTCCGAAGAACCAAGGGATGTGACAGAAGAGATCGTTTCAGGAATGAAGATATTAGGAAAGAATTGAAAATCTGTAGCATGAATGAAAGAGTTAAGGAGAATCGGCATCAATGGAGGGAGCATGTTCAAAGAATGTCAGCTGAAAGAATACCATTAAAAGTCTATAATTATCAGCCAGTAGGCAAAAGAGATGTTGGCAGACCACGCAAGCGTTGGCAATAATAGGATTTTATATGTTTATTTGAATAATTGGCTCGATGTGAGTCGGAACAGGTTAAAGCCTAATCCTTGTTTGTAAGAAGAAGAGAAGATTGAGCATGAAAATCTCTACAATTAGTGTCCAGTAACATTTTCACCAAAAATTGAAAATAAGCTCGAAATTCGAGAAAATGTGATTATCCAATTGCAAACTGTTGGCAACTGTTGATTCTATCAAATGATTCACTATGAAGAGATAGCAGACCTCGTATGTCTCCAGCGTCATTGTCCTGTCACCAGCTGGCTAAGATCTTTAAGTAGACTTGAGATGCGCGAGAACACTGGCGTCAGGTGATCAATTTTCATAACGGCATGGAAAGTTGTGTGAGTGCGCAACATCAGATTTTTTTTACAAGTCAGTCAATCTTGATTTCGTATTTAAAATGAACCAAAAGGAATTGTGTCTTCTTGGAATGGGGATCTAATTAGAAATTTGAACATTATCATATCATTTTCTTCTTCTTCTTCTCTCCTTGATTAATTCAAGATCACAATACGATGTTCTATTTCTTATTCTATAGTTCAGTTTCATAAGTTCTTCTCATTTGTGCACATTCCTTCTTTCTCTTCTTTTCTTCCCATTGTTATCATTATTTTCCCTGTGATTTTTTCACTAGCTATCCAGCATGTTCAAATGTTTATTTCTCTTTCTATATCTATTTATCTTCCTACCTTTCTCTTTCTATCTGATTACCTTCTACTAGTATCCATATATTATATTATAATATCCATATATTTATCCATATAATATTCGATTCTTTCCCACATTGAATCATACTATTCCTCTTCAATTTTATGGGGATATTATTCATTATCATTTCGCGCCTCGGGAGGAAGACTGTTCCAACTCAAAAAAGTCGTTTATTCAGGAGAGCAGTTTTAAAATTTTCATAGGTATTCAAACTTGATTTTCTGCCCTTAGAATTTTCTGCTCAATTTCTCTGATTCCAACTGTTTTAGTTCACTTATTACTTCTTAAAAGTGGCCTGTATTTATGTTTTCATTCATAATATGGCTTAGTCTTCCTGTAAATGATTGCATTGGTGTTCAAAATAGGAATACTGAACATTCTGTGATATATTATAGAATAATTGGAACGAGTTTTGACTTGGAACAGTCTTCCACCGAGTAAAGTGCATAGAAACCAACTAAAATACACAAGATCAAAATTGACAATTTTCGAGTTGGAGCAGTCTTCCTCCCAAGGTGCGAGTTGTATTATGTATCTTTTCTCAATTGATAACTTTCTTCAAAGATTTTTCGTTTTTCTGCTGGCTTTTTCTTCTCTTTTTCAGTTTTTACTGGATCCCATTTCGCTCTATCTCCACCATGAACACGATCTTCCACTACTGGATTCCATCTCTCTCTATCTCCACTTGGACTCGATTTTCCACCACTGGATTCCATCTCTCTCTGTCTCCACTTGGACTCGATCTTCCACTACTGGATTCCTTCTCGCTTACCTCCACTTGGACCCGATTCTTCCACTACTGGATACCTACTCGCTCTATCTCCACTTGGACCAGATCTCCCACTACCAGCTCTTCCTCAATCTTCGTCTTATTCACCATTAGGATTATTCATCACCGGAACTCCACACATCTACATCTTATGTGTTTAGTGAATTTTGTTTTGAACTAGTGCTTTAAATAGTGAAGGGAGCCGAACTGTCAAGGCATGCTGAATGCACTCGAATCAAGAGACTTTTTCATTTAGGTTAAGTTTTATCAGTTTCATCCCCATTTTCCCCGTCATGTGTTGTTCTGAGGTCGGTTCACGATTGGTCTGCTGCTTCCATGATGCCTCTCACTGACACGTCAGCTCGCTCGCCCTCAAGTAGGTATGATTATTTCAATAATAGTAATAATGACACAGGTATGTTTCTAGCAAATAAGCTCCACTCTTTCAAAAAACTTTTCAAGGCTGCTCACCTTAACGTACAATCCCTCAGTTGCCACATTGATGAACTCAGAGCAATCTTCCGTTTTCAGGACTTCAATATAATCGGAATTTCCGAATCATTTTTGAAGCCTAGTATTTCATCAAATTTTGTTGCATTGCCTGGATATAATCTTTTCCGGAATGATAGATTAAATAAAGCTTGTGGGGGTGTAGCAATTTATGTGAAAGAAGGTATCAAAACAAAAGTTTTAATCACATCTAAACAAGAGTATTGTTCCAGACCAGAGTTTATGCTACTTGAATTATCCTTATCTAGTACTGATAAATTACTCGTTGGTATCTGTTATCGCCCACCAAAAATAGGTCATTTCACAGATTTCGAAAGTGCCTTGCTTTCTCTTATGCCTTGTTATAACCGTATACTAGTTATGGGGGATATGAACACCGACTTGAACATGACAAATCGTAACTTTGACTACTTTCAACTGACTACAATTTTCCAATGCCTAAACATGACTATTTTACCTCTCGATCCAACTCATCATACTAATGAATCAGACACACTCATTGACCTTCTCATTGTTAGTGATCCCAATGAGGTTGTTCAAGCAGGCCAAATCTCAGTCCCAGCTATTCTAGACATGATTTGATCTACTGTGTACTTTCCCATAAGATACCAAGCCAGAACAGAAAATTATCACTTATAGAGACTTCAAAAACTTTGATGAAGCCGCCTTCCTGACTGATGTGGCTCAGACTCCATGGCATCAAATTGAAGCATTACCCTCAGTTGATGACATGGTCAAGACTTTCGAGAATTGGACTTTGACTTTGTATGACAAACATGCACCTTATGTGACAAGGAGGATTAATAGAAAACGACGAGTACCGTGGATGACTGAAGACATACTTAAGATGATGGGACGTAGAGACAAAGCACATAGAAAATTTAAAAAGACATTTGACTTGGACAGTTTGATAGAGTATAGGAGCCTTAGAAATAGGGTTAAACAGGAATTACGGAACTCAAAGATTAGGTACTTGAATTCATTCATGACAACAATAGACAAGACTCTAAATCACTTTGGCAGGGAATAAAAGAATTCGGGCTTGGCAAAGAGAAATCGAATCCACATATTGAATTACCATTGAATAATATAAATGACCATTTCGTTTCACACTCTAACCAACGCGACGAAGTTGTCATTGCTAATCACATTGATGATCTTGAAGAGCAGGTTACAAACTTAGATTTACCAATCACTGATCAATTTCATTTCCATCCAATCTCAGAAGAAGACACTTTCAGAGCAATTCAACGTATTCATAGTAATGCTATGGGTGTAGACAAAATTCCTATTAAATTTATCAAGAAGATGTTATTTGCTGTTTTACCAACCATTACATACATTTTCAACAAGTCACTTGAAGAAGGCATTTTCCCTGAAAACTGGAAGTTTGCTCTGGTTCGCCCTCTAAATAAAGTTCCATCACCAATAAAGTTGAGGATTTTAGACCAATCAGTATTTTACCTGCATTGTCCAAAGTGCTAGAAAGACTCATTCATGCTCAAGTTGTAAAATTTCTAGACAACAATAGTAAGCTTCATAATTTCAATCAGGCTTTAGAAAATTCCATTCAACTGAGACAGCTCTGCTTCGTGTCACTGATGATATAAGGTTAGCTATGGACCAAAGAAAATGCACCATCCTCACCCTATTTGATTTTTCTAAAGCATTCGATACTGTTGATCATACAGTCCTTCTGAATAAGTTGGCTATTCTTGGTTTCAGTCACAACTCGTTAGTTTGGTTAAATCCTATCTATTAGGTAGGAAACAATGTGTATCTGTCGGTGACAAAAAGTCAACTTGGAAAAACGTTATGCATGGAGTACCACAAGGTTCAATTTTAGGCCCTCTCCTCTTCACTTTGTATGCTAATGACCTTTCTTCCATTATCAAATTCTCCAGTTTCCATACTTATGCAGACGACCTTCAAATCTATTTAAGCTGTCCCATAACAAAAATTAATGGAACAGTTGGAATAATGAATCAGGATATCAATTCGATAGTGGAATGGACAAAGAAAAATGGCCTTAAGCTTAATCCCATCAAAACACAACCCATTATAATTGGATATTCTCGTCTTATAAACAATATTGACCTTGAATCGATTCACAAAATTAGTGTAGACGGTAATGACATTCCTTACTGTAGCTCAGTTAAAAATTTAGGCATTATTATGAATAATACTCTTGACTGGTCAGAACAAGTGAACAAAACTTGTAAAAAGGTATTCTCAGCCATGCATGCATTGAAGAAAATGCACGATATCCTCCCTAGAAACATTAAATTATTATTGGTTCAATCTCTCATCTTCCCACATTTAATGTATTGTAATTCTGTTCTTAACGATATGCAAGTCACTCTGAATGATAAACTACAGCGTTGCCAAAATTATTGTCTACGTTTCGTCTACTCTCTCCAACGCCATGATCATATCACCCCAGCCCACATTGCTAGTTCAACATTAAAGCTTCCCGATCAGAGGCTTTTTCGAATAGTCAAGCTTGTTAGAGATATCTTGAAATACGGTAATCCGAACTATTTTAAAGATGATTTCAAATTTGTCTCTGAAGGTAGGAGGATAGATGCTTCACATACTAGAACCGGAGAAAGTACTTTAAGGATACCCAATCATCGAACTACTATTTTCACAAAATCCTTCTTAGTCAGTGCCTGTCGTGCATGGAATGCACTTCCTGTTTCTATCAGGTTCATCGAGAGCCGAGCGAGCTTCATCCTAACTTTAAAAAACATCTTTTGGAACAAATGACTGAAACTGTCCGGCCCTAGAACGATCACATGACATCCATCCCCCACCCATCCCACAAATTCAAACCTTTAAACCATGTTATAGAACTAATTGTATTTATATATATTATATAAACTCATGTTATTTCAATTATCCACTGCATAATGCTGTATATTACTGAAAGTTGATAACCCTGATCTACTTTCAGCCTACTTCATTTTATTAATCAATTATTTGATCTATCTACCTATATAATTACTTTACTCTATCAATTTTCTGTTTTTTTTTTTTCTCTTTATATTCATATTGATTAAAACTTTTACAATATTTCCATTAATAAATAAATCCTTAGTTTAAATAACGAAATTAACGTTTGGTAGAGAGTTAGTGGGGAGGATATTTTTAATATTCTTTCCGAAGAATGGACATTGATATGTCCAAAGCTCCGCCAATTTATGTAGATGCATAACAATATGATTATTATCTATAGTTATTATTACAAACTGCTTTTTCATATACAGTTCAATAATTATTTTCTTAGTCTATATTATGTAAATTCATCTATAATTTTGCTGTATTGTAAGCTATTGTATATAAGTGTATAAGCCAGTATATAATGTAATCTACATAAATAAAGTACTCAATCAATCAATCAATCAATCAATCAATCAATCATTTCTTCAAATCAATAAGACTATAGGCTACAATCGATTCATGTTTTGAATACTCCAAACGAAGTAAATCTCAGTCTGCGATCAATTCAACAAAGATTGAATGATTGTAATCAGTTATATTTGATTGGCGTTGTGTTGAAATAGTTCAGGCTCGCATAGTAAGTGCTATTTATTTCTAAACTATCAGGATATTCTGTAAAAAACATCATGGCTCTCATCCAACGAAGCTGACAATTGAAAATGAATCCCATAGTAAACCATGACTACTACTTCATAATTAATTTGATCTTCGGAGCGAACTGGACTTTACTTGAACCCATCAACTTGTTTAGGGTTGAAAACATGCAGAACAAAACTAGAAAAATCTGGTGTGGCGCACTCACACAACTTTCCTTGCCGTTATGAAAATCGATCACCTGACGCTAGTGTTCCCGCGTATCAAAAGTCTACTGTTCAAAGATTTGATCCAGCTGATGACAGGGCAATAACGCTGGAGACCCACGAGGTCTACAATCTCTTCATAGTGAATCATTTAATAGAATCAACAGTTGCCAACAGTTTGCAATTGGATAATCACATTTTCTCGAATTTCGAGCTTATTTTTAATTTAGGTGAAAATGTTACTGAACATTAATTGTAGAAATTCTCATGTTCAATCATTCCCACTCGAAATTTTTGTTTAAATTGTATCTGAAGCCTGATAATAGAGTATCTAAAATCAAACTTTGCATAGTTGGGGCGGAGCTCCTGAAATTTTTACAGATATGGACTACTTGTGACAGTTGATAGAGTTCATCGATGGCTATTTCAGGTATAATTTTAATCAAAATCGTTGGAGCCGTTTTCGAGAATATCGTGAAAAACCCTGTTTTTGACAACATTTTCGCCATTTTATTCGTCATCTTGAATTGCATTAGATCGAAATTGTTCGTGTCGGATCCTTATATTGTAAGGGCCTCAAGTTCCAAATTCCAAGTCATTCCGTTAATTGGGAGATGAGATATCGTGTACACAGACGCACATACACACACACACACACACCACACACACACACACACAACACACACACACACACAGACCAATACCCAAAAACCACTTTTTTGGACTCAGGGGACCTTAAAACGTATAGAAATTTAGAAATTCGAGTACCTTAATTTTTTTTTGGAAAGCAATACTTTCCTTACCTATGGTAATAGGGTAAGGAAAGTAAAAACATCAAAGCTCCCATCCAAGTAACGCTGACAAACCTACGTGAATCCCCAGAGTATCGCTACGTCTTGATCAATCTGATCCTTGAAGCGAACTGGACATTACTTGAACCCATCAACTTGTTTATGGGTTGAAAACATGCAGAACAAAGTTAGAAAAATTGGAAGCAACATGCTGAAACGATTAGAAACATGAGAAGAGGCAGAAACTGAAAGAAAATTGAGAAGCAACACGCAGAAATTAGCAGAAACAACATGTTGCAGTGTGAAATGCCCTGATATAGCTAGATTCTCTTCATAGTTTCAGAAATCCTCACAAATACCGTCAATGAACTCTCATTAAACTATTGCTGACAATTTATAGTGGGTCTCACTATAGTTGAGGTCTACCTCGTACTGTCAGTAAACCTCATAAGTATCATTTAATGCTTTCAATTCAAATAATGCTGCCAGATAATGGTGAATCATAGTGCAGACATGTGCATTTATCTGGTATTAGCCTCATATGAGATTAGCCTGCGTGAACGTGATAGGCTGGCAGTAGTGCAAAGGTGCAGAGGTCGTGAACCTATTAAAACAAACGCTACTACCAGGATGGTTATTATTATCGACTCGCAATTGAAGTGAGAAGTATGAACGTATGAATATGGCTGGAAAGTATTATTATTTATTCATTTATTGTACAAGATACCACAATCATAATATAATTATGACATTGAAGGAAAAACTGAGCTAAGCCTGTACTATTTCTCTCCAAAAATTTTGATGAAAAGTTAATGTTGTATGGATCTGAAGAGAGAAGAGAAATGATATTCAGGATTGGAGGGATATTGGAAGAAAATAAGAATGTGTGAAAATTGAAAAAAATTATGAGAAAGACTGGCTTAGTTAATATTCCTCACATAATATAAGAAATATTTATGAGTCTTTTGTGTAGTTAAGAAGTTGATATTGTGGTAGTTATTAATTTCAGATAAAAATACTAAAAAATTGTCAAAAACCACAAATTTTATTGAGAGTCGAGAGACCGGTTTGGGTTGTTACAACATTGTCTAAATCCATAATAAGGAATATAGAATAGAATAGAATATGTTTTTATTTCACAGAAAAACAAATAAAATACAGCACAATAATAATAGATAGTGGACCCACTTATCCATAAAGCTTGGCACATAATAAATATGAGTAGGCATAATATTTATCCTCTGCAAAACAAAACTACTACAAACAAAAAGGAACATCTTGCGAAATAATTATGAGATTTTTGTGTGGTTGGGGAGTTGATATTGTGATAATTATTCATGATAAATGGGAAGACTTAGAATTTGTCAAAAACCAGAGATTTTATTGAGAGTTATAAAGACTGGTTAGGGTTGTTACACCATTTTCTAAATCCATAATAAAGAATGTCTAAGTCTATAGATGGTGAGAGCGAGAGGTGACAAAGTCACCTCTAAATCAAATTCATTTCTAGAGTATATTTTAATATAACATTGCTTTTAGTTTTCTTGAACTTTTGCATCCAAATCCTGTTTTAAATATTTGTTTCTCTTTTCAATTAATTTTAACACTACTCCAAGTTCTGTTGCTAGCATAGTCTTTATTTTTACTCATCATACTTATTTTGTTTTGAACAAAATTAATTGAAGATATTGCTCTTTGATGGCATCTCCCACATAGAAATAACTCGGGAGTGTCTTTCTCAGTAGATTTGAAGATTATAATTCAGAATATATATTATTGTAAATACATAATTGTACTAATTTCACAGAAGCTATGTTTCATTTTTTGTGTGTATTTTTGTTTACTGATAAATAAAAATTATTATTATTATTATTTTCCTAATCATTGAATACGTGAAAAGTAAGTACCTAACAGAAATCATGAAACGAAAACGGATGAGTATGAATTTCAAGGAAGAATAGAAATTGATGTGAGAAGAGTAATAGAACAGACTATAAAGAGGATAATTATGACATGAGAAAATTGGATTTTGAAGAGAGAAAGATGAATTATGTAGTGCAAGGTGTAAGAAACGCTGTGGAAAAACTGGGAGAACTTTATTATGAAAGTGGAATAATTTGATTCGATATCATAAGGCTCGAACATGATTGGGCTCTCGTTTATCCTATTTGAAACTTAGTTTTTGAAGAGATGAAATTGATAATGATAATGAAAGTTGAATGGAATGAAAATATTGTTGATGATTGAGTGATCTAACAGCGTATTCTGTACTGTCTTAATTCAGATTGAACCGTGTGTCTAAACAATATAAATAATCAACGTTAATTTAAACAAGAGAGTTGAAATATTCCATTATTCTATGAGTGATATCATGATTCCTTTCTATCGGATTATCATTCACCACAGCGTTGTTTCTCAAATTGAGTACTCCATCTATATATTCCTTGAAGAAGGAAACTGCATAGACTGTGTAAATGGATGATGCGTGAAGTATCTTCAGTTATGTAACAATATCAAGAAAAAAATCAGTTTGAAAGGGAATACTGAAGTCTTACGAACCAAATAAGGTGAAATACTGCAGTAGGAGTGATATGAATTGAATAAGTTTAAATTGAATCAGAATACAGTGAACGATCTCTTGATCTTTCGATCTATCGATCTTCCAGTTCAAGGCCAGTTCAACTCAAGGATAGTATATATAGCTATGTGCTATTCTATATACAATTCTTGAGTTCAACTAGCTGCTGGCTATGTAAATGATAGCGGTTATCCATTGTATGCAATCGGTTGCACCGTTTAAACGGTTTCTCGATGTTTCTAGAATACATAGCAGCTTTACTCAATGGTGAATTCAATAGGATTATTATTGATGAAGTGTGAGGGGAGTGGAAATGAAGCTATCCTGATCACAGTTTGAAGTTCCAAGAATAAAACCGATTTTTTTCTTCACATTGCCACATAACTCAAGATACTCCACGCATCTTTCATTTACGAAGACTATTCAGTCAATTGACCGAACGAAGTGAGGTCTAAGATTCAAGTCGACGGTTTGGCATTTCTCTCAATGTTTATATGTTGCGCATTTACGGCGAAACGCGGTAATAGATTTTCATGAAATTTGACAGGTATGTTCCTTTTTTAATTGCGCGTCGACGTATATACAGAGTTTTTGAAATTTTGCATTTCAAGGATAATATAAAAGGAAAAAGGAGCCTCCTTCATACGCCAATATTAGAGTAAAAATCAGACTATAGAATTATTCATCATAAATCAGCTGACAAGTGATTACACAGAGGTGAGGAGAAGCCAGTCTATTACTGTATATTTGTATAAGGTCTATAGTTTCAATCAAAGACCTTGAAGAGGTATGCATCTTTAAACTAGGTTTACACCAAACTTATTAACAAAATGTTAATAACTTAATCCTGTTAGATTCTATTAGATTGAACGCAAGTTGACAAACACACATGTTCATCATGTGTATTAAAAGTTATGTTCAATCCAATATAATCTATAAGGATTGAGTTATTAACATTTTGTTGATAAATTTGGTCTAATCGCAGATTTGAGGTCTTTGGTTTCAATATTTTGTTTTGCAGTCATGGTATTATTATGCGTGTCCATCAGTATCAATATTCTTACATTCGAAAAAAACAATTTAATAGGTGATTAAAAATAATCAAATAAACTAAACAATGCTGAAGAAATTATAATATTTTTGATTGAAAAATTAATTTTCATTGGATGGAAATATTATCACGGAACTGGATGGATATTATATAAATTCTGGAATAGAAATATATTCTATTCATTGTTTAAATTAACATAAATATTTATAAATTATGGAATACAAATTCAAACGTGAACTGATTTCGTTAACATTTGAAACAGTTGACATCAGGTACTTGTGGATGATAATACTGCGTGAGGTCTACTGTTCACAGAACTACTAGTATAGTTAAAAGTAGTCTACTGAGTACTCTTCGATCTAGTCATAATGAAATCGATGAACCTTCTATGACAGATTATTGAGGTATGAGAATATGAGAGAAAGAAACCTTCTTGATCATGGAATCTCTTCTCCGTTGATAAAGGACGAATATAATGCATTCACGCAAAGTTAATCATGAACCCAGTACCTTTCGATCTAGTTATAATGAAATCGATGAACTTTTTATGACAGGTTATCGAGGAATGAAAAAATAAGGCAAAGAAACCTTGATCATGAAATCTTTTTTCCGTTGATAAAGGACGAATTTAATGCATTCACGCAAAGTTAATCATGAACCCAGTAAGTTGAAAACAGAAAATAACCAAACATTGTTCTTTATTGTAGGCTATACCAAAACGTGAATCACCTTGTGCGCGACTGCCTAGTTGAGAACCCTGTAAGAGGCGTTTGATATTGTCATTTTTGTGATCCCGGCATAGCGACACTCTCAACAGTGGATGCAAACTCACTATTAATACTGTCTAGTGTTTTCCCAAAAGTAAGACTGGCATCTCAAAGAGAGAAATATTGGCCTCTCTCTATTGCCACCTCATGATATGCCACCTAAATGCAGAAAGCATTCTCCCACATCAGTGAGTCATCATTTATTTATTTATTTATTCACAATATCGCATCGGAAACAACAGGTTTCCAAATATGACACAAATATGTTTCCTTAACACAACAATAAGTACAGTATACGATTCAATCAAAACAAAAAAAGATACTAAAACTAACGTTTGAAAATAATACTTTGAACACTACTTATAAAACATTCCTTAATAGAGTTGATAGTGAAAATGGATATATGAAGTGATGAAGGAGAGGTGTTATCAATAAAGATGATAAAGATGATAAGAGAGCATGCAGTCTCATATGAATGATAGGATGAGGATGATAATGATAACTGCCAGTAAAAAACTTTGAAAATAAGGGGTAAGTAAGAATAAAATGAGTTTGAATGTGCAAATAAAACAATTAATGTATTAATTAATATATTATAATAATATTATATAATATATAATATATATATATATATAAAAATATATATATAATATATAATATATATATAATATATTAATGTATAATAATGTATAATTAGACACCAATAACCCCATTTTTATAGAATCATGTTATAGTGAGACTGACTGACTCACTCACTCACTCACTCACTCACTCGCAGAACTGAAAATCTACCGGACCAAAAACGTTCAAATTTGGTAGGTATGTTCAGTTGGCCCTTTAGAGGCGCACTAAGAAATCTTTTGGCAATATTTCAACTCTGAGGTGGTTTTTAAGGGTTTAAAGTTCGTCTTTCAGCATGTATGTCTTCTTATTCTCTTAATTTATAATTGAAAAATGTCCATACCATATGTTAATATAGAACTATAATCTGGAGAGAGTACCTCTTCGAAACAGTTGTTCTGGTAACTAAATTAAAAATTTTGTCAGGTGGCATTAAGTTGAGTCTACATGCAGGCGAGCGAAGCGAGCCCGCTGATCTCATTCTTGGACGATCCAGTCGGGGGTCCAGGGGGCGGAGCCCCCTGCTAGACCGATATGGCGAGCGAAGCGAGCCTGACGGCTAGTTAATGTATAATGATGGAGAAGTGGTGTCTTTTCCCCCTCCCATTTAATGTTTTCTTTTTTTGTATGAGAGTATTCCAGTATTTATCTCTTTCCTGTAAAAGTCAAAAACTGAATGTCAAAGAAGAATTCATATTATAAAGCAGCAAAATTTAAGAGATAAAATAATAAACTTAATCCAATAAGACCCCAATAACCCCATTTTTGATAGAATCATGCGAATTTAAACCAAAAATTCACAGTCCTAGTTCATAAAAACATATGAATACACTAACATAATGATCAAAATAAGAATCTTCCAGTAGTATTATTAATTTAATTCATATCACTTGAAAATGGCATAAATGACCGAAACATGTTGTGATAAAATATTTTAAATATAGGCTACTGAGATTTTTATTTATTTTCTTTATATTTTTATTTCAGTATTGTCTGAAGCTAAGGAAATGTGTTTATTGAATCACAAGTATTTCAACAATAAAATGAAAAACAAGTGAGATAGCCAAGACATAATGTTTCTAAGTCAATATTAATACGTTTTGGTTGTACTTTAAGACGCATTTCATTACCCATAGTATGATCTATATATATATATATATATATATATATATATATATATAATATATATATATATATAAAAAAGCGAAATGGCACTCACTCACTGACTGACTGACTGACTCACTCACTCACTCACTCACTCGCAGAACTGAAAATCTACCGGACCAAAAACGTTCAAATTGGTAGGTATGTTCAGTTGGCCCTTTAGAGGCGCACTAAGAATCTTTTGGCAATATTTCAACTCTGAGGGTGGTTTTTAAGGGTTTAAAGTTCGTCTTTTAGCATGTATGTTCTTCTTATTCTCTTAATTTATAATTGAAAAATGTCCATACCATATGTTAATATAGAACTATAATCTAGAGAGAGTACCTCTTCGAAACAGTTGTTAACTGGTAACTAAATTAATAATTTTGTCAGGTCGGCATTAAGTTGAGTTGACTTTGTTAGTTGGCACCAAGTTGAAGATTGAAATGCATTTTTCGCGGAAAATTGATTGGGCACTGCTACTCTAATCAGAGCTATTCCTGGGAATATTATAGTACTAGCAGTCAGGTTCGCTTCACTCGCTATATCCGTTTAGCCAGACGTTTAGTCTGGCCCCCGACTGGATCGTCCTAACATATGATAAAAATGCTCAAATGAAAAATGCAGGCGAGCGAAGCGAGCCTTCTGATCTCATTCTTGGACGATCCAGTCGGGGGTCCAGGGGGCGGAGCCCCCTGGCTAGACGGATATGGCGACGAAGCGAGCCTGACGGCTAGTTACTTATATCCCAATCATATTATCTAAAGATGAACTTTCATCTCATTTCCCAGCAGTCTATACGCAATAATGAGAGAGATACTAGCACCACTAATCCAATAAACTAGGAGGTCATGCATTTTCAATAATACACATTTAATGACTGCAATAAGTACCTCACGTATGCTGATGTAAGATGGTAATACTCCTA
>NC_052514.1:38121255-38155673 GCF_014356525.2 Nilaparvata lugens
AAGAAGGAAAAGTAGAGAAGAAGATGATGAAGAAGAAGAAAAAGAAGGGGAAGAAGGAAGAGAAAGATGTGAAGAAGAAGGAAGCGGAGTAGGAGGAGAAGAATAAGAGAAAGAAGATGAACCTAAATTATGTATGCCTTTCCTAATTTATTGGACCCCAAAAGATCGATGCAATATTTTCAACGAGTTGTGTAAGTAGTTGTCTACAAATTTAAGTTTTCTAATCGTCTATCAAATCTTCTACGATATTGATGATAGAAGAGTTATTATAGTGAGATTTGACGAGTAATTATTTAGATTTGGATATATTTGGTAAGCCTTGTTTGCTTGCTTCACCCACATTATTTTTATGGTGAATTTTGGTTGTTTCGTAAACCATCTGAAAAGTTGGCGGCTGAAGAAACCTATTGAAGTTCTGAGACTTCCATCTTCTATATAATAAGAGAGAGTAGGGTTGTGTTTGTTCGTGTGTTCCTGTGTTCGTTTGTTCGCATCAAAACATGTTAACTTGTGGATTGCATACCGGAAAAACGGGAATGATTTAGATCTCCAAATTCTGTACATGGATTCTAAAAATATCATACTCGTGCACCTGGAAGCCAAAATTTCAATTATTCTTCTAGATTTTCAGAATTAATGTTCAAACTAAGAGGCCATATCTCTTCAACGGTAGCTAATTTCTCCAATCCTTTTGCAGATTCGGATTCCTCGCTTCAAGTAGCATAAGAAGAAATAGTTTCAAAAGATTCTTTCCTTCCCTGAAAGATGAAAAAGTTGATATTCACTGATTGATTTTCCTTTTTGTCCCAGTGTGTTCCAAGATGATTAGTCTATGCTCTCCATAAATTTTTAGTGAAAAGAAAAATAGCACAAAGACTGTGATCTTATGGTCTTTGAAAAAACAAAAACAAAAACAAAAACAAAAACAAAACAAAAACAAAAACAAAAACAAAAACAAAACAAAAACAAAACAAAAACAAAAACAAAAACAAAAACAAAAACAAAAACAAAAACAAAAACAAAAACAAAAACAAAAACAAAACAAAAACAAAACAAAAACAAAAACAAAAACAAAAACAAAACAAAAACAAAACAAAAACAAAAACAAAAACAAAAACAAAAACAAAAACAAAAACAAAAACCAAAAACAAAACAAAAACAAAAACAAAAACAAAAACAAAAACAAAAACAAAAACAAAAACAAAACAAAAACAAAAACAAAAACAAAAACAAAAACAAAACAAAAACAAAAACAAAAACAAAAACAAAAACAAAAACAAAACAAAAAAAACAAAAACAAAAACAAAAACAAAAACAAAAACAAAAACAAAAACAAAAACCAAAAACAAAAACAAAAACAAAACAAAAACAAAAACAAAACAAAAACAAAACAAAAACACAAAACAAAAACAAAAACAAAAACAAAACAAAAACAAAAAAAAAAACAAAAACAAAAACAAAAACAAAAACAAAACAAAAACAAAAACAAAACAAAAACAAAAACAAAACAAAAACAAAACAAAAACAAAAACAAAACAAAAACAAAAACAAAAACAAAAACAAAACAAAAACAAAACAAAAACCAAAAACAAAAACCAAAAACAAAAACAAAAACAAAACAAAAACAAAAACACAAAACAAAAACAAAAACAAAACAAAAACAAAACAAAAACAAAAACAAAAACAAAAACAAAAACAAAAACAAAACAAAAACAAAAACAAAACAAAAACAAAAAAAACAAAAACAAAAACAAAACAAAAACAAAAACAAAAACAAAAACAAAAACAAAACAAAAACCAAAAACAAAACAAAAACCAAAAACAAAAAAAACAAAAACAAAAACAAAACAAAAACAAAAACAAAACAAAAACAACAAAAACAAAAACAAAACAAAAACAAAAACAAAAACAAAAACAAAAACAAAAACAAAACAAAAACAAAAACAAAAACAAAAACAAAAACAAAAACAAAAACAAAAACAAAAACAAAAACAAAAACAACAATGATATTGATGAAACATAAATTTGTGAAAATGAGTGAGTTAGTGCCTAGTATTACTTCTCATCAATGGACTGGACATATTCTATATGAAGAGAATAGTTTGAATAAATGATTATCAAGATCCATGATCATTAACCTCATTAGAGTAACTCATTGCAGTAACCTAATTCAAGTGAATTGTCTATTCACTTCTATTTTATTCTTTTTATAATCATTCCAGCTAGTTTGTGAGTAATTGAAAGTGCGTGTGGTTATAATGAGACACCAATGCCTACCGGAGGGATTCGAATCTATTTTCTCCATGTCAAAATTATTAGACCTGCTCATTTCTCTCAAAAAGATTATGAATATTATGCTGATCACTCCTTTTCCATATCATCGGGCTAAGTTATTCAATAAAAAACTGATTTCACGATCTTTTCGTATTGATTGCTCCTTTCTTTCATTTTTCAAAATTCTCACATCTCTTCATAGAAATTATATCAAAGTGTAGTTATGGTCCGATTTGGATAAAATTCGGCATAAGTATTTGAAACAAGGCGCAGAAACGTATGTATTCAAAATTTTTAAATTCATTCCCGTTTCAAGGTGGCGGCCCTTTATTCGGAAATTTTACCATAAAATTCAACCTAACTTTTCATACTTTATCAGATCAGGTTCAAATTGGGCTCATTCTTCTCAGCTCTCCAAGGCGGTATTATTTCATGTATCACATGTTGAAAATTTTCCAAAGTCCAAATTCAAGTTTCAGACTTTTTATCTTTTAAACTGTGCTTCCGAGCTCAAAGTCTAGAGGACCTTTATTCTTCAGCGCTCCAAGATGATCTTATTCCATATATCACATGTTCAAAATTTCAAAAATTTAGAATTCGATAATCCCCCCTAACAAAGTCACAAATTTCAAGTTCCAGATTTCTTATCTCTCTAGCTGTGCATCCTAGCTCGAAAGTGTAGGATATTTTCCAGAGCTCGAAGGCGGTCTTATTTCATACATCACATGTTGAAAATTTTGAATTTTTTGTAATTCAATTATTCACCCCCCCCCCCCCCAAAGACCCATATTTCAAGTTTCAGATTTTTTATCTTTTCAACCATGCATCCTAGCTCAGAAATATGAAGAATTCTATTTCTCAGCGTCATTCACCGATACTATTGCTCATTACTCATTTACTTTGCTCTTTACAGTATCATTATATCTTAATCCAATTTGTATGTGTGTTGTGTGTGAATAGGCGGGCCTGTGTCAATAGTGATGTTACTGAGTGTAGCGAGTTCTACTGTTCTCTGAACTACTAGTATCAAATTGTTTGAATGCGTTCTATAATGATACCTAACCAGATGTTATCTAATACATTCTTCATTCAATATTGAACCTGCTTCAAATTTTGTTGATGATGATTGAAGGATGAGGTAACAGTTTATGAGAAAATATTTTTAGAAAATACATAAAGCTTTATTACAACAGCACAAACAGCACTTAAATAATAACATCAAGAGGTACAAATTGGTTTCTTCACAATGTTAGTCCAAGGAGACCGTTCGCACAGTGATAGTTCAAACTAGATCTGAACATTAGATCATTACATCTCCAACTCAAAATGTATGGATTTGTTGGAATTCATTAGCTGTTCAGATCCAGTTGAAATTATCCGTGTGCGAACATCCCTGAAAGTCCAGTGAATTGAGGGCCATACGAACCATCTACGTTTAACGCTAATTTACTATTACATGTACGCATGGTCACATTCTAGGGGAGACAGGCTTTATAATATGATATCTTTAGAGAGCCTAATGTGTTCTGTATACCACGACGAGTTGACGAGAATCGACACAACAATGGAGAGAGCATGTTGAGAGAATGGAAAACGGAAGAATCCCCAAAGCTGTCATTGCTTACAAGCCAGAGGGAAGAGAAGTATTGGCAGTCCAAGAAAAAGGTGGGAGAATTTTTGAAGGCGGAACAGGTATTGATAAAAATGAAAATGAAAAAATCTCTATAAGACAGAGTTAGGACTTTTAAGTCCTCTCTACCACTCAACCTCGATTAATGTCTACAGGTAGACATTTATTAAAATTTGGGTTTGAAACAATAGTTTATCATATACATACAGAAGACATAATTATGTAGACTCATTATAACTTGTTTGATTCGGGGTTTGAAACAATAGTTTATCTATCTCTGTTAAAATCTAACGTTCGTTTTAACCTGGATTAAGACACGATATATCAAAAGTGACCATGCCTACTAACTTGTAATCATGGATTAGTGTTTTAACGTAAATTGCACATATCGTCCTGTTGAGTCTAGAGAGACAGTCAGTTCATATTGATCATTTTCGATGTTGATAATCCTTCATATCGATTATACTATGCTTCGATATGTTTCAAATGTATCGATAGTCTCCATATCAATTCAATCAACTACTACTTCTTCTTCTTGATCTCGTCATCACTGGAGGGGGAGGAAGCGATCTGAGGTACTCTAGGCTCCTAGCAATTGCCTCGGGAATGGGAGGCGGAACTGGCAGATGTGCGCCCTCGGCGTGGAAGCCTGTTTCGTCAGCGTAGTAGGTGACCTGGATGGGTGTCCCGTCGGGCGCCGTGTACGAGTAGGAGCCCTGGATGACCTGAGCCTCGTCCGGTGTACCGGGATTCTTCAGACCGCCCGATGCGATAGACCGGATACCGTTCTCGGTTTCGTATCTGAAATTTCACAAAAAAATATGTTTCTCAAGAATGACAATCATAGTATATCTGCGATAACGTTCCTAAATTTTATGGAATTTTGTGGAAAATGAAACTGTTAATACTGAAATTCCTAATTAACCAGCCTCATTTGTTCACACATAGATTTGATTTTCTTCCAATAACTATGCCCGAAAAGATATAGAAAGTAAATGCTTTCAGCAGATAGTTAATGCCTGTGGGATTTGGTTTATAGGATTCAGGATTATAGTGTAGTACCATAGAGAAACAATAGCGTGAGTAAATATCCCATGGTATAGGGCGTTTATGTCGCAACTTTTACTGTTATCTCAAACCGATTTACTATCGATTATCGTCGATTTTTACTGTTTTGTTTGGTGAGAGTGTATGAACGGCACAATATGAGAGACTACGAGCGTCTCACAGCATTACGGGAAAGAGCTAGTGGACTATCGGCTTGAGATAACAGTAAAAGTTGGTGCTATCAGCTACCAGCTAGAATTGCCTTCAAGAAAGCACACGGGGCCACTAATGAGGGTAATGAAGCGGAATCAGAGGACAATAAAGTATGCTAGTCGAGAGTTAGAGGATGCACCTTTTTGGAACAATAGCCTTGTGCACAGGTAGCGCAACCCCGTCTCCTTTCTTTACCCATTCCTTGTACTCCAATCTGGAGATATTTTTGAGTCTTAAGCTAGTAAGAACTCCCAGATTCTCTGGTGAATTCAGCATTTGTAGTTCTTCAAATTTACTGTAATGTCTGATTAAACCAATAAGGTTGAGCAGAAAGTGAACAATATCATGATGAGTGTTTCAATCATGGAATGATTTCTCTAAATCGTCTCTATCAAACATATTTTTAATAGCTTCAGTCTCTCAGTTTCCCAGGCAATGTTATTGAAAAAATTTGAAAAAAGAAATTGAACGTAAAAATCTTAACCAACTACAAGATTTAACCTATTTCGGACTAGTGTAACCTTATCTAAATTTGGGAGAGGAATAGCACAAGTTTACCTTATCTTTCCCTTCTCATCATTTTCTATGATGTACTTATTGTATGAATCAGTCAATAAAGAATGTGAAAGAATAGGTTTGCTTTTTTTCAAAACGCATTCAATTTAGTCCAGTGAAACCTTTGCTATAACTTCCTTTAGTTTGGCTGCAGTCTTTCAATACACTTTCAAACAAAAATATGTTTTAAAACTTTTATCTTTCAAATACTGTGGCTTTGAAGTACTGGCTCAATGTTAATGCATACAGTAATTCCATTGCAAATAGAGTGGTTACTCTACAGAGTCTCTATTATACAGTTTAGAGAGGAGTTCATAAGATGACTGCTTGTCAATCACTACAAATTCAATCTTTCCGCCTGACGAAAGTTATCGTTTATTATATGCATCGGTTACCGGGATTATTCTGTCATTTGAATCCTATCTATAAATGAAAATAGAAATCTAAGAACCCTTTTTAAAAATTGTATACAATTTTAAACAGTTTCTAGAAAGGGTACTTGGATTTATATTCAAGAGCAGCCCTAATGGAAAAAGAGAATCCTATTTGTGTAGGAATAAATAAAAAATAAGCTAATAATAACTCTTTCCTCTTTCCTATATAATATTTTCCTATTCCAATATAATTTATTTTCAGTGATAGTAATTAATTGTTCTATTTTTAATAAGAGAATCTGAGAGTGAGAAAGTAGCAGTACCCCTCTACAATTGTATTGGTTAGTTGAGTGATTCACGACGTCATTCAAGTCGACCAATCAGGTGCGAGTACACTCCAGGCGTTGAAAACAAGTCCACGCCACAACGCTCTCCTATTGGTTGGTTCAACCTCGTTATTCACCAGTTACAAAACTGTAGGCAATAGGTACCAAATCAATGATATTGATGAAACATAAATTTGTGAAAATGAGTGAGTTAGTGCCTAGTATTACTTCTCATCAATGGACTGGACATATTCTATATGAAGAGAATAGTTTGAATAAATGATTATCAAGATCCATGATCATTAACCTCATTAGAGTAACCTCATTGCAGTAACCTAATTCAAGTGAATTGTCTATTCACTTCTATTTTATTCTTTTTTATAATCATTCCAGCTAGTTTTGAGTAATTGAAAGTGCGTGTGAGTTATAATGAGACACCAATGCCTACCGGAGGGATTCGAATCTATTTTCTCCATGTCAAAATTATTAGACCTGCTCATTTCTCTCAAAAAGATTATGAATATTATGCTGATCACTCCTTTTCCATATCATCGGGCTATAAGTTATTCAATAAAAACTGATTATCACGATCTTTTCGTATTGATTGCTCCTTTCTTTCATTTTTCAAAATTCTCACATCTCTTCATAGAAATTATATCAAAGTGTAGTTATGGTCCGATTTGGATAAAATTCGGCATACAAGTATTTTGAAACAAGGCGCAGAAACGTATGTATTCAAAATTTTTAAATTCATTCCCGTTTCAAGGTGGCGGCCCTTTATTCGGAAATTTTACCATAAAATTCAACCTAACTTTTCAATACTTTATCAGATCAGGTTCAAATTGGGCTCATTCTTCTCAGCTCTCCAAGGCGGTATTATTTCATGTATCACATGTTGAAAATTTTCCAAAAGTCCAAATTCAAGTTTCAGACTTTTTATCTTTTAAACTGTGCTTCCGAGCTCAAAAGTCTAGAGGACCTTTATTCTTCAGCGCTCCAAGATGATCTTATTCCATATATCACATGTTCAAAATTTCAAAAATTTAGAATTCGATAATCCCCCCTAACAAAGTCACAAATTTCAAGTTCCAGATTTCTTATCTCTCTAGCTGTGCATCCTAGCTCGAAAGTGTAGGATATTTTCCAGAGCTCGAAGGCGGTCTTATTTCATACATCACATGTTGAAAATTTTGAATTTTTTGTAATTCAATTATTCACCCCCCCCCCCCCCAAAGACCCATATTTCAAGTTTCAGATTTTTTATCTTTTCAACCATGCATCCTAGCTCAGAAATATGAAGAACTTCTATTTCTCAGCGTCATTCACCGATACTATTGCTCATTTACTCATTTACTTTGCTCTTTACATCTCGAACTCAAAATGTATGGATTTGTTGGAATTCATCAGCTGTTCAGATCCAGTTAAAATTATCCGTGTGCGAACATCCCTGAAAGTCCAGTAAATTGAGGGTCATACGAACCATCTACGTCTAACGATAATTTATAATTACTTGTATGCATGGTCACATTCTAGGAAAGACAGGCTTTATAATATTGATATATGTAGAGAGCTTAATGTGTTCTGTTTACCTCGACGAGTTGGCGAGAATAGACAACAGTGGAGAGAACATTTTGAGAGAATGGAAAACGGAAGAATCCCCAAAGCTGTCATTGCTTACAAGCCAGAAGGGAGGAAAAGTATAGGCAGACCATGAAAAAGGTGGGAGAATGTTTGAATCCGGAACAGGTATTGATGAAAATGAAAATTAAAAAAATCTCTATAAGGCAGAGTTAGGACTTTTAAGTCCTCTCTACCACTCAACCTCGATTAATGTCTACACCTGTAAGAAGACAGGTAGATATTTATTAAAATTTGTTCAATTCGGGGTTTGAAACAATAGTTTATCATATACATACAGAAGACATATGTAGACATTCATTATAACTTGTTTGATTCGGGGTTTGAAACAATAGTTAATCTATCTTGGTTAAAATCTAACGTTCATTTTAATCCGGATTAAGACACGATATATCAAAAGTGACCATGCCTACTAACTTGTAATCATAGATTAGTGTTTTAACGTAAATATTGTACATATCTGACTGTTGAGTCTAGAGAGACAGTCAGTTCATATTGATCATTTTTCGATGTTGATAATCCTTCATATCGATTATACTATGCTTCGATATGTATCAAATGTATCGATAGTCTCCATATCAATTCAATCAACTACTACTTCTTCTTCTTGATCTCGTCGTCACTGGAGGGGGGAAGCGATCTGAGGTACTCTAGGCTCCTAGCAATTGCCTCGGGAATGGGAGGCGGAACTGGCAGATGTGCGCCCTCGGCGTGGAAGCCTGTTTCGTCAGCGTAGTACGTGACCTGGATGGGTGTCCCGTCGGGCGCCGTGTACGAGTAGGAGCCCTGGATGACCTGAGCCTCGTCCGGTGTACCGGGATTCTTCAGACCGCCCGATGCGATAGACCGGATACCGTTCTCGGTTTCGTATCTGGAAATTCACAAAAACGATGATGCTTTTATTGTAAGTTATAGGCTTTTGTGAGTAGAGAACACTTTGAATATTGGTTGTGGACAAAAGACAATAAGAATCTGGAAATGATTGATTTCGTGATATCAATCGATATCATCTGATTCATCGTTTTTTTTTTTTAATAATCATTACATTACATCAATTTTGGGAATAATCCCATTTGATAGGTAACTTGTCAGTACTAATACTAATACTATAATACATACAATCAATCTGATAAGCTATCGATAGAGATCCGGCCACCTGCTACTCCAGTTGTGGAGGCGATCATTTCAAGAGCTACTCCTCTAAATACCATTCATGAGTTTGAAAATCGCTTCCCGGTGAGTCTTAACTCACCTGAAGCTGTACGCTCACTCATAAGCCGTCTTATTACCCTCGCACAAGCCTTAAGCTAATGTGGATGACATGCTCAGCAAATAAAAGATAAGGGGAGAGAAGATTATAATGAGTGAACTAGTAATATATATATATATATATATATATATATATATATATATATATATTTCAATTAATAGAATAGATGAATGATGAGATGATGCATGTGTGCTCCTCAACATCGGAAAGTGTCAGTCAAAAATCTGGTGTGGCGCATTCACACAACTTTCCTTGCCGTTATGAAAATGATCACCTGACGCTAGTCTTACGGCGCATCTCAAGTCTACTATTCAAAGATTTGAGCCAGCTGGTGACAGGGCAATAACCCTGGAGACACACATGAGGTCTGCTATCTCTTCATAGTGAATGATTTGATAGAATCAACAATAATTTGCAATTGGATAATCACATTTTCTCGAATTTAAAGCTTATTTTCAATTTTAGGTAAATATGTTACTGAACATTAATTGTAGAGATTTTCATGCTCAATGAACTCCACTTAATTTTTTTTGTTCCAATTGAATCTGAAGCCTGATAATTGGGAATCTATCTGCATTGATGGGGCGGAGCTCATGAAATTTTTACAGATATGGGACTTGTGGAAGTTGATAGAGCTTATCGATGTCTATTTTAGGTATGAATTTGATCTAAATCGTTGGAGCCGTTTCCGAGAAAATCACGAAAAACCCTTTTTTTGACAACATTTTCGCCATTTTAGCCGCCATCTTGAATTGCATTTGATCGAAATTGTTCGTGTCGGATCCTTATAGTGTAAGGACCTTAAGTTCCAAATTTCAAGTCATTCCGTTAATTGGGAGATGAGATATCGTGTACACAGACACACATACACTCATACACACACACACACACACACACACACACACAACACATACAGACCAATACCCAAAAACCACTTTTCGGACTCAGGGGACCTTGAAACGTATAGAAATTTAGAAATTGGGGTACTTTAATTTTTTTCGGAAAGAAATTATACTTTCCTTACCTATGGTAATAGGGCAAGGGAAGTAAAAAACTTGTCTCAGCACTTGCACATTTAGGGCCGTTTGCACAGTCAAAGCTTAAACCGAATTCAATCAGCTGGTGGCTTAAATTCAAAATCAATCACATTAAAACAAACGAGACTCGATATGGATTCAATCGAGTTTAAAATGAAATTCGGTAAAACTAGGTAAGGCTAGTGAAAATGAAATAATAAGTCAATTGAAAGAAGCTAGCAATTGGTGATCATTTGTCAAAATTGCTAGAATTCATAGAATAATAGGACGATTGAATAAAAACTACAATAATTGCTAATTCTCAAGTTCTGTTTACACCAAAGTTAAAATATCAAAGTCAAAATTAATTTAATAACTTGATCCTGGTAGATTCTATTAGATTGAACATAACTCATCATACACATGATAAACATATGTGTTTGTCAAGTTCCGTTCAATCTAATAGAATCTATAAGGTTTAAGTTATTAACATTTTGTTAATAACTTTGGTGTAAACCCAGCTTAAGTCAAATGCTAGGATTCAAGTAAGCTGCACAGGTATATTGTTATCAGTATAACCAGAACTAATGATTGGTTGCTGGTCATTAAATTCTAGTTTTCATTCAATAATGCATCATATTGTAGAATTTTATGAACAATTCACATTCTTATATTATTCATGTTGTTGATGTAAGCAATCATAGAAGTGCCATTATCTTGGCTGGAGGGGACTGTGGGAGAGCTTGGCATTCGACCTATCAAAATGAAGAAAACCTGACAAGACGTATTTATGTTGAATATGATAAACCCTATATGTACGTTTGATTCATTAGTTGGTCTATATGTTGTTGTTTGTGTGTTCTATTCCTGAACTGGGCCTGAAAAAAAGAATAAGCATATATCATAGAAGTTTTCAAGTATTCCAGTTTCAAGTCTTCAAGTCTTGCGAAGTGATTGTAACAATATTTAACCATGTGCATTCATTGGGCCATATGAATAAAGTGTTGAGCATTTGCTCATACTTCTAAAATATGGAGCATTTTCTTCATTTTCTATGAATAAACGTGAGCAAAACCTTTTGCTCATGCTCATAAAAAAATAGTTGAGCATTTGCTGAAGAGTAAAAGCTTATACTCAAAACTGTATGAATAAAACTAGAGCATTTGCTCAACTTTTGAAGCAAATGCTTCAGAAGAGGTGAGTCCAGTCTAGAGCAGCTTATCACCTTTTGCTAATAGTAAAATGGCTCAACTAATTCGTATGAGGAAGAGGAAACTATACCAGATACGATCACAACCAATAGTTGAGAACTATAAAACTCTTTCTAGATTCAACCATGATATATATCACCATTATCCCTACAAAAGAATAAATACAAAAGATACCTGATATCAAGATAGCCATCACGAAATAGGAAATAGGCATTTAAGAAGATGAGAGTGTAGACGATTATAAGAAGGCTGGCTATTGATATTATAAGAATATGCTGAAGATTATTATAGGGATGACATTTTTTCACGCTATTATCTCAAAATTCTAAACTCAACTAAACCTAAAACTCTATTCATAAATAGAAAACAGAGCAGACGACGCAAACACAAGCGGTGCCCCCTACTTGCATATTTAGCACTTCCGTGAGCTATAAAAACAAAGTAAGGCTACAAAAGCGAATCAGCTGATGAAAAATCTTTAAAATACGTGAGCATTTGCTACAGAGTTCAGGAGCATAAGGTAAGAGTATGAGGTGAAGCTTATTCATATAAGAATGAGCGAATGCTTTTGCTTCTTCCTTTTGCTCATGAGCAAAACCTTATACCCTATGCTCTTGCTCATGAGCATTTTCTCTGGTTTTATACATATGGGCCATTATCGTTATACAGAATATTATCATTTGAAAAATACCAATCCCATATATTTCTCATTTTGAAGTGTTAGGTTATAATTAGGTTTTTACTTACTCATAATTGAAAGTTCCGTCGAAATTCACCTCCTGCGCCTGTTTCAGGATGGCATAGTTGTATCCAGGGCCTTCTTTGACGAGGGGACCACCGATTGGCTTGTAGATAGGAGGCGCAGGGGATGAGACGTATGTAGGGGGTGCCGGGCTACTGACGTAGGGCACAGGGGTCGGACTACCGAACGGTGAAGGAGACGGACTACCGAAAGGCGAGGGAGTCGGACTACCGAACGGTGTCGGACTGCCGAAGGGTGATCCGGTGTAACGAGGTACAAAGGGCCTCAGGGTGGGCTGCGGAAACTGTGGAAGGGCGGAGACTGAAGCTAGCAGAAGGGCTAGGCTGGTTAGTACTGCACTCTGAAATAATTGAACAAAATTAATGAATTAATAATCAATAAACAAAGCTACTAATTGACCGAGCGAAGTGAGGTCTAAGATTCAAGTCGACGGTTTGGCATTACTCTTAATGTTTAAATGTTTGATTGTTTAAATGTTTGAATGTTTAAATGTTTGAATGTTTAATAAATGTTTGAATGTTTAAAGGTTTAAATATTTATATGTTGCGCATTCACGGCGAAACGCGATAATAGATTTTCATGAAATATGACAGGTATGTTCCTTTTTTAATTGCGCGTCGACGTATATACAAGGTTTTTGAAATTTTGCATTTCAAGGATAATATTAAAGGAAAAAGGAGCCTCCTTCATAGGCCAATATTAGAGTAAAAATCAGACTATAGATTTATTCACCATAAATCAGCTGACAAGTGATTACACAGATGTGTGGAAAAGCCAGTCTATTGCTGTATTTCCATAAGGTCTATAGTTTCAATCAGGTACTTGTGGATGAGAATACTACGTGAGGTCTACTGTTCACAGAACTACTAGTAACTTATACCCCAACTCATATTATCATTAATTGGGGTGTATATTCAGCATAACTCAGCTGTGATTTTTGGAGTGAGTTTAGTTCTGTTCTCTGGTTTTTGAATTTCGAAATTATTCAATGTTCAAAAGTTTTGAATTACAGTTTGGTGCAATATTCTTATTTTTTTCTCATTCAATCTAATTAAATTCTAAATTCCAGTTTGTATATTTCTGGACTCGGAATTTGATTCAAAGTGAAGCAACATAACCTATCTTTCAGACATTGGCTTACTACTATCAAAATTTGGAAAGGGAACAGTTTTGGGCTAGGCCTGTTGATCCTTTTCCAATCATTATATTTGATTTCTGTATTGTTAAATGTAACCAAATAAATATTTATTCATCAAATTATCTATCCATGAAGCTTCACTTGTATTATTTTACTTGTATTGAATTTCATAGTATTCAAATTTGTATTGTAATTGTTTTTGATGAATGAGCTTTGATTTGATTTGAATCAATTGTTTTTATTGAATGAAACGACTGAAATTATTATTTGTTCCTTCAGAAGTTTTAAAACTTTTTTCGATCAACTACTGGCTTTCTGAGAAAAAGCTTTAATGCATCTTAATGCTCTCGAATTTGTAACAGCACAAATAATATAACCATTCCAAATGAGAGAAACATCAAATTTTTATGTGTGTCAGGACCTCATGCATTGGAGATATGTGAATATTTCATATTTCAGTGATAATTATATGAAATATTTCTTCTACGTTTGGTTCTGAAGAATTTTAATCTATAAATCTACTTTGTGCGAATAATTAAGGTCTAAAAACTTTGTGAAGTGAACAACCACAAGACTTAGGCCCCGTTGCACAAAAGCAGGTTAAATTTTAAACGTGATTCATTCCACGAGAACCAATCGGAGAAGACTTTTTTAAAAAGACGGCTCTGAGCCACGGTTAAAATTTAACCGGCTTTTGTGCAACCGGTACTCAACCTCTTTTGGGCTATGTGTACTCTTATCTAACTTTGAGAGAGGAACAGCACAAGGTTACCTTATTTTTCCTCTCCTTATCATTTTCATAATGTACTTATTGTATGGATCAATAAAGAATCATAGAGATAGAATCCAGCATGCGATGAATAAAACATTCAAATTGAATATTATTACTTTTATATGCATTCAAATTCAAATTTTATTTATACGAAATCACAATATTAACAATCAGAATCAATAAGAAAAACAAAAACACACAGGTCAGTAAAATAAAAAAAATTATGTTAAACTCCTAGAGAAAAATTGTATCTCAAAGTCCTAGAGAAATTCAAAATACGACGACACAAACTAATGCTTTTAAAACTTCAATTTTTTTAGTAGTTATTTTTCTACAGAAGTAGTTGTTATTTTTCTATTCTACTATAGAAGTCTTCAGATAAATACCTAAGCAATACATCTGCGAATTTGTTTCCAAGCAAATGATAGAGAAAATAATAATAAAGAAACAACACTTCATTAGATTTACGAGCTCCCGGAAATAAGGAATGATAAGGAATGAATCTGAATTATTGTGGAGAGTCATTTCTTGTAGAAATGATAAATATGTAAGATAAATGAATAGAAAAATAATTGTTCATCATTTATCAGTGAGCAGCTTGAAATGTTTTTATGACATGTTTCTAAAACTTACATAACCCTAATATCATGAAACTCATCCTGTTCTACAACACAGATTGGATATCTATGCAGTTTACATAATTCCTGGTCTTTTGATATAAAGCTTAGTTAGCAAAATACTATAAATTCCAGATAGATCGTATATCATAGATACATGAAAACACTATTTATCACCTGTCACGTTCTTAAGATATATCCTTGTAGTGGAGACGATCTGGAAGTTGAGAATACATTTTTAGTATTTCTATTGAGGTTAATAAGAATCAGTTGTAGTTATAGTATCGGAGTTTTTACGTGAATGAAGAATTTATGATGAGCTTAAGTTGGGGATAGTTCAAAAGGCTCATTTGAACTCCTGACATGAGCTGCAAATCCATGCCCAAAACTCTCTATTCCTATTTGAGATAGTATAAGTTATTAGTGATTTCTTGAATATTTACTTCATCACAATTTGCAAGAGATAAATCGTAGTTTTCATTCAAAGATCTTGGACTCTTAATAGATCCTCTTCTGTGTTCATTCCGACAAAAATAATTGTACACAATTACTGAGATATTGCATTAATTCAAATGCTAATGAATTATCATTAAACGAGAATCCAAATTAAATGCTGTAAAGAATAATTTATTTACAGCATAATTTGTATTCTTGTTCAATAATTAATATTAACAATAACTGTAATATGTATATTGTACACCAAAAATGTATGTCATAGCCAACTATCCCATTCAATAATTTAGATCCTCATTGAACATTCAAATCGAACACAATTTTTTCAAAAAATTGAAAATATATTCCAATAAAAAATATGAATTCATTGTACTTTATCGTTACCTACTGTTGCTATTTGTCTATGCCACTCTGATAAAAGCTGTTCTCTGTATTATAGTGAGGTCCACGATATAATGGCAGTGGAGAAAGTTAGGAGAACAACGTTGCCGATTTTCAGTCTTGTCAATGCGTTCTTTAGACGGTAGCTGATACAGGTTTATTGATGTGATATTAATTGTTCATTCTCGTTTAAAAGAATCAATTATATTTCATCAACCAAGTAAGTTAATTATATTTTTCAATAATTTCATAATGAATTTTCAAAATTAGGATGACATATTTTGTTAACTAATTATTAATTGTACATTGTTGAAAGATGATCTGGCAACAGAACAAAAGTGAGAAAGAGATAGCACCATCTGCTTTGTTGTATGATAGGCAAGGATAGCAATACCATTGCTAATCAAACACTGCCATTATAACGTGGACCTCATTATAGAGACATTTAATTCATGAATCTGTGATGATGGGATGTGATATGATGCTATAGGTCCCATGATGAAATTATCAAATATATTACGCGAATATTCAAATCATGAATATTACCAAATAAGTTTGATACTGGAAGATTGATATTGAAATATTCAAAGGTTGAAAGCATAGAAGTTGTTGAACCGGCTCCAATGTAAACAATACTTGAAAAATGTTGAATAATGATTGACACATCTATAGATAGAAATTCTTTCTCTTTTATTCGCATCTATCTTCAGATGTTTTCTCGCTCACTCTCACACATCCATTAATGTTTTATTTCTCTCTATGTTGGCTCTAGGACTCTTTTCATTCACTTGATCCTTCAATCTTTTCATCTCTTTCACTGTCTGTCAGTTTTTCTCGATTTTTACCTTTTTTGCTGTTTTCATCTCTCTCTATTATTAATTATGATGCCCATTCATAGTTTGTCCCACTTATCAGTGTGTCAATCTCAGTTCTAGACTTAAAATAGCTGGAGTCAGAAAATTGGTTTTCCGAAACGGGGCGTAGTCGTAGCTACTCAAATAGCTTCATGAGCCCCCAGTATTTAGTGTTTATAATAAGACTTGAATTTGTTTTTAAGACTTCAAATTAAAATATAATGATAATTTTTCATCTTAATTCTTAAATCATATTCAGGAAATATATAGAGTGAAGAACATCATTGAGTTATCAAACTAATTTTAAACTTCATGCCTTCATAGTTACTGAGTTATGATATAGTACTGAGTTATGGTACTGAGGCTACTACCGTTAGAACTCCAGAGAATCTATATATATATATATATATATATATATATATTATATATATATAAAAGCGAAATGGCACTCACTCGCAGAACTAAAAATCTACCGGACCAAAAACGTTCAAATTTGGTAGGTATGTTCAGTTGGCCATTTAGAGGCGCACTAAGAAATCTTTTGGCAATATTTCAACTCTAAGGGTTGTTTTTAAGGGTTTAAAGTTCGTCTTTTAGCATGTATATTCTTCTTCTCCCAATCTCTCAATTATAATTGAAATTTCCATATCATATGTTACTATAGAACTATAATCTAGATAGAGTACCTTTTCGTAACATTTGTTAACTGGCTACTAAATTAATAATTTTGTCAGGTTGGCATTAAGTTGAGTTGACTTTGTTAGGTTGGCACCAAGTTGAAGATTTAAATGCATTTATCGCGGAATAATTGATTGGGCACTGCTACTTCAATCCTGGGAATATTATATTACTAGCCGTCATGCTCGCTTCGCTCGCCATATCCGTTTAGCCAGACGTTTAGTCTGGACCCCCGACTGGATTGTTCTAACATATGATAAAAATGCTCAAATGAAAAATGCAGGCGAGCGAAGCGAACCTGCTGATCTCATTTTTGGACGATCCAGTCGGTGGTCCAGGGGGTGGAGCCCCCTGGCTAAACGGATATGGCGAGCGAAGCGAGCCTGACGGCTAGTTATATTATATTTTTACTATACTGTGCACTGACTCTGGTACAATATGTGGGAATCAGATGGATATAACCGTCTGAGAAACTTCATCACTTCACTCTAATAATAGTATTGGATACAAATTACAAATAATGTAGATGAGAAAGTCTTTTGACTGCTATATCGTCAAAAACATTGAAGAATCTGATGCTCCTAAGGGCCGGTTTCCAAGCTCGGGATTAAGCTGAGTTCTAGACTTTAAACAGCTTTAGTCAGAGAATTAACTTTCCGAAACGGGGCGTAGTCGCAGTTTTCATGCTAATCTTTATTTTCTCATTTTCAATAATTGGAAACGTTTTTCCTTCACAAAATGAAACATTCCTAAATAATTCAAAATATCTAAAACTTTCATTTTATTTCGTGTTCATTTTTCCTTTTTGTGTAGTTGAGAAGATGATATTGTGGTAATTATTCATATTGAATGAAAAAGACTGAGAAATTGTCAAAAACCACTAAAAACTAGAAAAGTTTTTTAGTTTATCAGAGATTGACAATGGTGTAATAACCGAAACCAGTCTTTCTAATTATCAATAAATCAGTGGTTTTTGACAATTTCTCAGTCTTTTTCATTCAATTTGTTCAATTTTCTAGTTTATAGAGATTGAATTTAAACGTGGACGGCGACTAAGCCCGGTTACGGAAAGTCAATTTTCTGACTCCAGCTGTTCAAAGACTAGAACTTAGCTAAATCCAGAGCTCGGAAACCGGCCCTTAAAGTTAGACTGACTTCGACAAACTAATAATCGAAGGACAAAAAAAAATTGAACTCATTTTGAATAGATTATCTGAAGTTCATCCACCAATGGGAGCTATAGAACTCCAAAAAAATATATTGGAAAGTATCGAAGCATTGATGAAATTTGTTGAATGAGAATTGATATCGAGGAGTTCTTCCATAATTTGAAAATACAGTTTCATTTTGTTTCATCTACATTATTTATTAGACATTGAAACAGAACTGTAGTCTCGTGTTGAAACCAACACATCTTCAGCTGAAGATGTGTGTTTGTTTCAACAACAAAAACAAATAGCAGTTTTCGAGAGTGAATTATGATTTAATTGTGCATTCTATTATTGTCCGATGAATGTGGATGTGACAAATTTGAACTGTGTTTTTCAATTCATCAAACCATTGCTTGAAGTAGCAGAAAACACAACTTAAAATGAGACTGGTGTGAAATTATGAATCTCAAAAAACAAGTTGAAAATTCAACTACTTTTCAATAGACTACAAAAAATTGTGCTCCAATTGAATGAATGATGTATGATGACCAGAAGAAAATGTTGAAAAAATCACGTTTATGTTTTGGAATTCATAGAGAGTTTCTAGGGTCTGCTGCAACTCCTCCATGCGTACAGGGAAGCTTCCCTTGCATGAGAGTATTTATTGTCAAGAGAATTAGATGTATATAATATTCATAATTGTATTTTATTATTATTAGTTTATGCTCTAGATGATTGAGTATTATTTTGTATGCATTGTTTTTGGCAATAGCGTTTATTATCATTATTATTATTAATGGAGAATCTCAGAAACAACCTAGGATTCTAACTTATTTTGAATGAATTAGGCCTACAAGGAATTTTTTGTGTAGTTGAGAAGTAGATATTGTGGTAATTATTCATATTGAATGAAAATGACTAAGAAATTGTCAAAAAACCACAGATTGATTGATACTTAGAAAGACCGGCTTCGGTTATTACACCATTGTCAATCTCTGATAAACAGTTTTTCCATTAGTTTTTCATTGGTCAGTGGTTTTTTGACAATTTCTTAGTCTTTCTCATTCACTACAAGAAATTGTGCTCCAATCAAATGTAGTATGATCATCAGTAAAAAACATGTTCAAAATAAACCAGCTTGTTTTAATAGAGTACTCCAAATACTATTGAATGAATCATGAATGGAATCCAACGACCTGCAGGCCTACGATCACAATGAATACCAAACGCCAGAAATAATCCTACCATGGAAAAATCTGACCAATATTGGAAAAAATTCAAAGTTATTGGAAATTACTGCATGAGAATCTACTGCAATACGATCACAATGGATAAGAAACGTCAGAAATAATCCAACCATGAGAAAATCTGACCAATATTGGAAAAAATTCAAAGTTATCGGAAAATACTGCATAAAAGTCCACTGCAATATGATCACAATGTATAAGAAACGTCAGAAATAATTCAACCATTAAAAAATCCGACAAATATTGAAAAAAATGAAATAAAATTATTGGAAAATACTGCAAAATAATCCTGCCATTTGAAAAATCTGACCAATATTTAAAAAATTCAAAATTATTCGTAAATACTTCATAAAATTCTACTCACAGTGTATCCCATGATGTCGATGGTATGAGAGCGTATCCAAAATGTATCATCACACTGCCCCACAAATTCTTTATATAGTTGTCTTCTTTTAAGGGGTGCTATATTGGTTTAGAAGGCAGTTTGCAGCGGGGGCATGAAGATCGAGAGAAGGAGGAGGAGGGAGAAGAAGAAGAAGAGATAGAAGAAGGAAAATGAGAAGTTGAGAATAATGAGGAGCAAGAGGAGGAGGAGTGAGAGGGGAAGGATTAGAAGGAGGAGGAAGAAGAAGAGATAAATGATGTGAAGGTGAGGAGGATGAGGAGTGGAGGAGGAGTGGGGAGGAGGAGAAGGAGGAAGGAGGAGGATATCAAAAGGTGACATGATGTTGTGAACTTGTGGTTTGAGCAGGTCAAATCAGCCTGTAAATAATATGCAGTCAGAAAGGTTATAAGTAGCTGTTTAGATATTGCCACGCATTTACGATCGTATGTGTAATGATGGTGATGAGGAGAGGGAGAAGGAAGGGTTGGGGAGGAGGAGAAGATGAATGGAAAAGCATCAGGAGGAGGAGGGTGATGGAGTAGGATGATTATGATGATGATAATGATGATTGGAAACATTTGGAAGGATGATAGGAAGGAGGAATGGAAGGAGGAGGAGAAGGATGAAAAGGAGGAGGAATAGAATGAGGAGGAGAAGGATGATAAGGAGAAGGAATGGAATGATAAGGGGAGGAGAATAAGGAGGAGGAGAAGGATGATAAGGAGGAGGAATAGAAGGAGGAGGAGGAGATCAGCTGAAGATGTGTTGGTTTCAACAACAAAAACAAATAACAGTTTTTAAGAGTGAATTATGATTTAATTGTGCATTCTATTATTGTCCGATGAATGTGGATGTGACAAATTTGAACTGTGTTTTTCAATTCATCAAACCATTGCTTGAAGTAGCAGAAAACACAACTTAAAATGAGACTGGTGTGAAATTATGAATCTCAAAAAACAAGTTGAAAATTCACTACTTTTCAATAGACTACAAAAAATTGTGCTCCAATTGAATGAATGATGTATGATGACCAGAAGAAAATGTTGAAAAAATCACGTTTATGTTTTGGAATTCATAGAGAGTTTCTAGAGTCTGCAGCAACTCCTCCATGCGTACAGGGAAGCTTCCCTTGCATGAGAGTATTTATTGTCAAGAGAATTAAATGTATATAATATTCATACTTGTATTTTATTATTATTAGTTCATGCTCTAGATGATTGAGTATTATTTTGTATGCATTGTTTTTGGCAATAGCGTTTATTATCATTATTATTATTATTATTAATGAAGAATCTCAGAAACAACCTAGGATTCTAACTTCTTTTGAATGAATTAGGCCTACAAGGAATTTTTGTGTAGTTGAGAAGTTGATATTGTGGTAATTATTCATATTGAATGAAAAATACTAAGAAATTGTCAAAAAACCACAGATGTATTGATACTTAGAAAGACCGGTTTCGGTTATTACACCATTGTCAATCTCTGATGAACAGATTTTTCATTGGTCAGTGGTTTTTTGACAATTTCTTAGTCTTTTTCATTCACTACAAGAGATTGTGCTCCAATCAAATGTAGTATGATCATCATTAAAAAAATGTTCAAAATAAACCAGCTCGTTTTAATAGAGTACTCCAAATAATATTGAATGAATCATGAATGGAATCCAACGACCTGCAGTACTGTACGATCACAATGAAAAAGAAGCGCCAGAAATAATCCTACTATGAAAAAATCTGACCAATATTGAAAAAAAATTCGAAGTTATTGGAAAATACTGCATAAAAGTCTACTGCAATATGATCACAATGGAGAAGAAACGTCAGAAATAAACCAACCTTAAAAAAATCCGACCAATATTAAAAAAAAATAAAGTTATTGGAAAATACTGCAAAATGATCCTGTCATTGAAAAAACTGACCAATATTATAACAATTCAAATTTATTGGTGTATACTGCATAAAAATCTACTCACAGTGGATCCCATGATGTCGATGGTATGAGAGCGTATCCAAATGTATCATAACACTGCCCCACAAATTCTTTATATAGTTGTCTTCTTTTAAGGGGTGCTATATCGGTTTAGAAGGCAGTTTGCAGCGGGGGCATGAAGATCGAGAGAAGGAGGAGGAGGGAGAAGAAGAAGAGATAGAAGAAGGAAAATGAGAAGTTGAGAAGAATGAGGAGCAGGAGGAGGAGGAGTGGGAGGGGAAGGATCAGAAGGAGGAGGAAGAAGAAGAGATAGAAGAATCATGATATGAAGTGAGGAGAATGAGGAGAGGAGGAGGAGGAGAGGAGGAGGAGGAGTGGAGGAGGAGGATATCAAAAGGTGACATGATGTTGTGAACTTGTGGTGTGAGCAGGTCAAATCAGCCTGTAAATAATATGCAGTCAGAAAGGTTATAAGTAGCTGTTTAGATATTGCCACGCATTTACGATCGTATGTGTAATGATGGTGATGAGGAGGGGGAGGAGGAAGGGTTGGGGAGGAGGAGAAGATAAATGGAAAAGCATCAGGAGGAGGAGGGTGATGAGAAGGATGGAGTAGGATGATTATGATGATGATAATGATGATTGGAAACATTTGTGAAGGATGATAAGAAGGAGGAATGGAAGGAGGAGGAGAAGGATGAAAAGGAGGAGGAATAGAATGAGGAGGAGAAGGATGATAAGGAGAAGGAATGGAATGATAAGGGGAAGGAGAATAAGGAGGAGGAGAAGGATGATAAGGAGGAGGAATAGAAGGATGAGGAGGAGAAAGAGGAGAAGGAGGATGATGATGATGATGATGATGATGATGAGGATGAGGATGATGAGGAGGAGGAAGAGAAGGAGAAGAAGCAAGAGTAGCGGGAGGAGGAGTAGGAGGAGGAGGAGGAGAAGGAGGAGGAGGAGATGATGAAGATGATGATGATGCTCAGGATCAGAATGAGGTGGAGGAGAAAGAGGTGAGGAAGAAGGATCAGGAGGAGGAGGAGGTAGAGGATGGTGATGCTTTCCTTCTTGAAGCTTTTCTTTCGAGAGGGGTGAGTTTCTTTTTGCTCCTATATCTTTAATGAATAATCCTTGTGAAAATGGAAGAAAGAACTAGAAAAGAAGGAAAAGGAAGATGAAAGAAAAAAAGAGGAAGGAGTGAAGATGATGACAAAGAGAAGAAAAAGAAGACATGGAGGAGGATTAAAGGGACATATTTCCTTCTTATAGTTCCCAACCTATCGTTCTCTATTCTCGTGAAGACAGCAAATATCTGGCGTGGTACACCCACACAACTTTATTTGCTCATTGAACTGTAAGCCTCATTTCTAAACGAGAAAAATTTAGGGGGATAACATAATGAAGATTTGCAGCTGCATATTCAAAACCACGATCATACTATTATAGTTATATTGTTTTTAGAGTACATTTCCCTTTGTGTAGATTGTGAAATTTGATGATTTTTCAAAAATTGTCGAAACAGCTGTACTACAGATAAAATATCTGGACTATGTGTTCTTTTGAATAAACTGCTCCACCTACTTACTTCATGCACGAAAGGAGGTCACAAAGTCTATTTCTCAAGGGTGAGGTGGACTTCCTGTCAGTTTCGCAAGGAGGAGGAAAAGTTTAAAGTGGAGGAGATACAAAAAGCTGTAAGGAGATAGAAAACTCTAGTGATCGGAGAAAATAGAGAACAGAATAATGAAAAACAACATTTTATTAGAACAACAACAAGAGGAAGAATTGTGATTAAAAGGAAAAAAGTGAGCAAAAGTAGTAAGAATACAACATGGAAAGCTCGAAGGAAAACATGAAGACGATTATTTTCAATTCTTTATCATTTTCTTTACTCTTATTTTCCTCAATCATCATGAGAGAGATGAATCCGCATTTTCCCAGAGCAGTCTGTTGAGTTTTGTGTTTGATAGAGCAACTAAAACTCTAGACCTATAGTGAGGTCCACGTTTTAATGGCAGTGGAGAAAAATAGGAGAACAGCGTTTCCAAGCCGATTCTCTGCCTTGCCACTGCCTTTTATAGAGTATAGCTGATACCGGTACATCTGATGTAATATTAACTGTTTATTCTTGTTTAAAACGAACAATTACATTAATCCGTCAAGAAAATATGTTTTTCAACTATTGAATAATAAATTTTTCAACTGATTTTGAAGTCTCTGTCAATCAATTACACTCCTACATTGTTGAAAAACGATATGGCAAAGTTATGGAGCTGGAGAAGGATAACACTATCTGCTTTGTCCAACGATAGACAAGGATAGCAACATCAATCACATACTGCCATTATAACGTGGACCTCACTAGAGTTGTGACACTTCTCAAGCTGTACCAATTCACATATCCTTACAGCATCTGGATGAAACAACTAAAACTTGCAGCTGACATATAGGGGAATCCTCAATGCTGTCTGAGAGGTCCTGGTTATTGCAGGTCGTATAGAATATATCTATGGATACAGTATGTATAGATATACAACTCTCCATAGTGTTCTCCACAAACAGCTCATCTTGTGCATAGTGTCCCAAGTATGTCTTCATTGGGATTCACCCAGATTCAACCGGTTGCCTGGTAGTGAAATTTTTATCGTTTGTCACCGAATTTGATGTGAAAGTTATGAATGATTTCTTACATCAACTGTAACAATGGAGAGTCATCTGGCTTGATTTTTTGAGTTGTTTGAGCGTTATTATAAAAGCGACATTGAGGAAAAATTGAATGAGAATACGTACCGTGAGTTATTACTCAGTAACAATTTGGAAGAGAAGAATGTAGAGGAACTTTTGTTGGCAAGCATGCTTTGATATTGCAATCATTATTGGTTAGCAGATCAGTACCTGAATCAATCAATCATTTGTATTAGAAAAACATTATTTTACATTTTTGGGTCCTGCTAAACCCGTGGGTTTTTCAGCAGGTGCCAGATCGAAACAAAATTATTCACAACGTTAAATTGAAATGGAGTATAAATAAAATGAGATGGCTTATTTGTCGTGAATCAAGAGTAATATACAATAAATGAAATAGAAGGATCACAATCATAATGAGAGATTATGATGGACATAATAATTATTAAAATAAAAAGAAATAAGGAGTTAATTATTAAAACAAAATAAATCTTATAGCACCCTTTATTTTTTAAAAAACTTTAAAATAGTTGAACAACTAGTTTCGGTTTACACCATCTTCAGGTTATGAAATAAAAGGTTTTAATTGGTTATATGGATTTTATTTTATAACCTGAAGATGGTGTTAACCGAAACTAGTTGTTCAACTATTTCAAAGTTTTTTAAAAAATAAAGGGTGCTATAAGATTTATTTTGGTTTATTAATTTAAAAGTAGCCCATGTCAATAGGAGTTAATTAAATAACTAGAAGGTTTTAAGGGAGGAAAGAAGGAGGAAATATTATATACAATATTAAATATACTACTAAATTATTAGTCTTTCAGGTTGGCGGCAATGACTTTACAACAGATATAATAATTTGGATCCAGCAAAATAGGCTAGTTGAAAAAAAAGTACATCGAACGCAGGCCTATTAGGAATTATTATTCAAATAATGATAATAAGTAATATTAATTGTTTATCACAGAGTTCTATTATCACTGTATTCTATTCTCATCTTGATTTTACTGAATTGAAATCGAGAGCGAATTGTTTATTACATAAATCATTACATCTATTTTTGAGTAGTCTCTTATGTTTGCAGGTAGTTTGTTGAAAAGGAGGGGTAGTATGTAGAACAGAGATCTTTTTCCATGAATATTATTAGATCGGGGAGTTTTGTATATCATTGGTGACCTTAAATTGTAATGTGCAGGAGGAGCTAAAAATCTATAATGGAAATAATTATTTTTGAAATATACTATTATTTTTGAAGGTGTGAAAATTTCTTTGTGTCAAGGATTGCTAAAAAAATTGTAGGGTTTGAGTGTTGTTCAAATTCAAGTTAAGATGAGGTATTCTAGACGCAATAACTTTCAACCTTCTATAATATTGTCCCCATTGACTTCTAATAAAACTTGATAGGTTACTGAATCATGCTTGACAAGTACGTTCATTTATATGAGAAGAATAAAATAATATAACTCTTTTCTATTGTATGTACATTCTGCTTAATGAAAACAAATTGCAGTGGAAAGTGAATTTATATAGCTTTTATTGGTGGGAATTCCCTTTCGGGGAGGTCCCAGTCCCCTCGAAATAATATAGTTTGAGCCGTTAATGGACCTTACAACTGTCATACTTCAGCTGGGACCGACAGTTGAACACGTCCATCCGATAGCATGGGAGTGACCTGGCTAAAAAATGTAGTTAGTATCCGGGTTTGAACTTAGGACTTCTAGGCTGCTACGCATGCACTATGACAATAAACTGCAGTTGTAATATTCTCCTGTTAGAGTTTACAAAGTGCCATATAATATTTTTCCATGTTTCAAATTCCAGATGCCTCTTCATGTCATCATTATTAAATGGATTTTGAAATTAACAAATTCTTCTCATATTAAATCATTGATATGATCATTCATAATACCATTATTATTTCTCGAATGTAATCGTCCACTTAGATCATATTGTTACAGTTCAAAGGCTTCTGAAGTAAAGGCCCAGTGATCTACATTCACCAACAATCTCTAAATACATCACTATTCAAGAATCGTCATCTCAAGACTGGAGTCTGAGTTATTCAAATGTTCCCAGTTTACACTCCTATTATCTAGTAGCATCATTTGAAACAGAACCAAATCTGCATTGTCATTGGCCAATAGCATGTCATTCGAATTGCATTGTATTACTGCATTGTTCTGAAAGTCCAACAAGAATTATGATCATCCTGGTTTTTTAAACATGATGTCTGAAAAATGTATTCAGTAACATCCATCATGAGCAATAAAATACACTCAAAATGATCAGCCATAAAAGTTCATACTCAACTGTTTGAAAGTATGATAATTTGATAATAAGCATACTGGTTCCGAATATTTCGATATAACATGAATGATGATACATAAGACTCGATATATCGATATACATTACATTATAATTTCATGAATGATAGACCATGAGAAATTTATGTAGTATCTGGGCAAAGTTAGTAGACAGTCTACTAACGTTGGTAACTGAGAACATTTGGGATAAAGCTACAGGTGTGTAGGTTATAATTGAGTTATTAAGTTGTCAGTTCTTCTCTGTTTCAAAATTTCAAGCGAAATACCAGTATGTTGTTCATGTCTACAGTACTCGAATAATGGTAATAATTTATCGGCGTACGAGTATTGGGATTCTATTTTGATTTAGTCAAAAACTCGATAGTCATGATTATACTCTGAAGTGATCAGTCAGTTTGTAATATTAGTATTGTGATCGTAGCATCAAACATTTTGTTTTTTTGTAGGAAGGGTGGCCGCTTCAAATTGTCTGCTCCTAAATCATTTTAAGTTAATGCTCGAACATGAATTGGAGAAATTGATCTTCAAGTTGGAGCTCCAAAATCATTTCTCTGTGAGCTGATTATCATGAACTCATAAGTCATGTTATCACACTTTCTTATAATCAACGAGCTATCATAATAAATTTTGAACTTTTTACTAGCACTCAACTCAAGGACCCAAAGCTGCAGCTATTCTGGGCATGTATTTTCATAAAAGATGATGGAAAGTTATGGGAAAGTTTGCCTGTTACTTACTCTCTGTAGAAGCAATGTTTTTTCAGCATCTTACTCCAAATTTTCCTCCCCAATTCCATTCTTACACTCTCTCTAATTGTGATAATCCATATTCTACCTAATTGATTCATTTGTGAAGTAAAGTAATGTTTTCAGATAATATTGTTCAATGTAGATAATCAATAATAACGATTTAAACATATTTATTGGAAATTTCCTTTCATTCTTAGCTCTGTTATCATTTATCTCATTCTTGGAATGTTATTTGTATTTTCTTGATTCCCCTCTCATATTGTAAATGGTTTCTAGTATATAGTATGGTATCTAGGATTTAATTTATTTAGTTTTCAGTATATTTAGATTCTCATCACATTTTTTTCTCTTCACAATATGAAATAGTTTTTCCTCCTTATTACTTTCTCTCTATTTTCAGTTTTTTGTAAAGTGACTATTGTAGTTTTTTTGATTAGGGAGCAATTTTGGGTTTTCCCTTATGCTCCCATATTGTTTAAATGAATAAATAAATAAACACAAACCACGTTTAATGATCAATTACAAATCACAAAACAAAGATGATTACTTGAACGGCTTCATCATATTTTTGATGAAATCTATCTCAATTCACTAAGAAGTAGTTATTTCTCATGATTCAGAGAAAAAAACTATATCATCAAAGCACTCTATACTACCCTTTTACAATTGTATTTGAGAAAGTATCAATTGTATTTGAGGATAGTCACTTGTAATTGAGAGGATGTTAGATGTAGATGAGAATATTCATTGTATTTGGAAGTCATCACATGTAATTGAGAGTATTGAATTATATTTGAGAAATCATCAAATGTAAATGAGAAGATATCAATTGAAAATGAGAAAAATTCCCATTGACATGTCGTGACTCTTCTGTAGCCTACAGTAGAGTTTGATTTTGAGCAGGAAAGGATATTGTACCACGTACACAGTATTCCAATTACTACCAAAGGCTTGTTTGGGGCAATTAATATTTTCAATGGTGAAAGTATATCCCCTGTATTGTTTACGAATGATTGATGAGTATCATTTCTATGTATGGTATTGGCAACGCGACTTTCGTCTCCAAATGTTTTGTGAAATATTGCACTTGATGAGGATCAAATTCTCTATGTTTACAGCGCAATTGAACTTTATCATCGATGAATTGAATCTCTTGATCGAACAATTCGGCAATTCTTCAATGGATTTTGGGGCTAGGGGTTTTTTCCAAAAACTAAACGTTTTATTGGAATATTAAATATATTATCATATTACTTTATATGTGTACAGTTATGAAAAATGTAAGTACTGGAATTATACTGGTTTTTGAAATCATTTCCCATTGAAACTGACAACTTCTCGATTTCAAATCGTATTTTCTCAAATTGAAATGATACTTTCTCAAATACAATTCACTACTCTCAATTACAAGGGATGACTTCTCAAATACAATTGACTATTCTCATTCACATCTGACGTATTCTCAAATACAAATGACTATTGTCAATTACAATTGATACTTTCTCAAATACTGAATGAAAAAGACTAAGAAATTACCACAATATCAACTTCTCAACTACACAAAAAGTTTCTCAAATACATTTGGAAAAGGTGTAGATTATTAATGCGTGAAACAACATTGTTAACGTGACAGTAGTTATGACTCAATAGGCTACTGATAGATATATAGAATCTAATCTAAATGATAATAATGGTGATTATGATAATGATGATCATCACGATTTTGATAGTGTGAATAATAAATAGTTTATTGAACATTCTCATGAATCAATATTCCAGTAGGACAACACAAACATTGATTAATTAACAGAACATTGATGCCTAAAATGAATTTCCCACTAGCTCGTGCTTCTTATCTACAAATAAGTTCCAAGGCTCCCTACTTCTCTAATCACACGACAATTTCTCAAAATAATATTCATCACCCTTGAACTCATTTCTACTGTATTTTCATACGATTATCCAAAACTTTTTCAACAGTAATTAATGACAAAGTTGGAAATTATGTTAACATCCTTGATCAAACCGATGTCTTGTAGGCATAGTTTACAACTTTTTTCTACAAAATTGATGACAGAGTTGTAAAATAATGTTTAACCTCCATGATGAGAACTGTGTTTTGGTACTGTAGGCTCCTTATATTATCATGATAATTATTATAATTTATTATTATTCACAACTTTCCTATAGAACTAATGACAGTATAGATGAAACCTACACTATTTCCTAACTATTTGAGAAAACGGATTACACAATCCTAAGATTTATTTTGCCGATGATCTAAGGACGTTGTCTCTCATCTCTACTCAGATTCACTAAGATCTGTCAGTGTTTCTCATTGATAATCATCAATGCTTCCCATTCAATCAATACTGACAGTTTGAAGAAGTCAGTCTCATACGTTATTTATAAGTCTCAACCAGGAATGGTGACCGTATCGAATTTTAGGATTTATGTTAAGTGGTTGCCCCAGGCTCATATGTGATGGTGGAGTGTGTGTATTTGCCTAACCTTTAGGCTAGTCTAACCTCAAGTTAGACTAACCTAACCTTTGGTCTAACGTGTGAACCTATAGAGGCTACCTGTGTATTCAATTCCAATGTAAATTAAAATAATTACGATAATTTTTGTTATTGATAACCTCCGTGGAATCTTTTGAATTCAAACGTACATATACAGTATATTTACATTGAGTACCTACACATCATACAAAATATACGTCGTGTACATTGAGTGTTATATTATCTAGACAACATACAAAATGGAATTAATTTCACGCATAAGACTTCAATATTAATCATCACAATAATTGGAACCTTCAGTTATTATCATTTATTGAAAGTTCTTGGCCATTTTTGATTGCTGGAGATGTGCATATTCATGTACAGATGGAAATTTGATTTCGATTTATTATGCATTCATTGATAATCATGTTGCCTATTGTTGATTTTAGCCATGATTTATTTCTGCTACTTATTCGAGTTTTTATTGCATGTTGGAGAAGATAGAGAAAGAGACTGCTTCATCCTGATATGGAGGTGTTGTATAGTGTTGAGATTTTGATGAGCAACCATTTCACTTTAAAATCCATTTTGAAATGACTCGCTGAAGAGTCATTGGGTTTGAAGCATTGTCAACTGCTCTCCACCACTTCCAGTCAGTAATAGCATTCTACAAGGTCACCAGCTCATCTTTTTCTTCGTTTGGGGTGTCTAACACCCCAGAGTGTCTTTCACGTAGGACTTTTATCAAATACTTTTTCACAAAGATTTACTTGTATTGACCACTACAAATGTGGTATGGGATGATGGATCAGATTGGAACAAATGCTATATTCAATATCTCTATTGATTCTATTGATTCTATTGATTCTCTCCAACTTGAGGTTCAAAACAATTAAATGAAGAGACGTGAGTTTTTGATGAAGTTGTCATTGGCAATGATCAAGCCATTCCTTCAAACCAGATTTGGAGCTCCAACACTCAGGCGGAACATACATACTTCTAAAAATAGTATAAATATTGATAAGCAGTGTTTTACTTTCGATTTCTGTATACACTTGGAACAAAAATGATTAAGAAATTATGAAGTATGGGCTAAGTATCTTTTCTCTCTATATTTTTCAAAGAAACATGCAAAATTGAATTGGGGTGTTCAACACCCCAGTGTGTCCACTGTGTTAGAATAAAGTAAGTGGTTCTCTGTGGGGTTAATACACCCTTCTGTTTAAAAAGTGTAAACTTTGTTTGAATCATTTTACAAGAGCAATATCTATTTTCCGAAAATAACTTAGTCAATACATGGTATCAATAATTGTGGGTAACCTATTTCTGACTATGTGTATCCTTATCTAAATTTGGGCGAGGGAAAGCACAAGATTGCCTTTTTTCTCTCTCCCTATAATTTTGATGATGTACTTATTGTATGAATGAATCAAAAAAGGATAGAGAATAATACGGGCTGCTACAGTATTGGAAATTGATTCAGGATGTGGCTGAGTTAGGATGTAGATTCTAGAAGAAATTGGGAGACATTTAGACTCATTGGAGGCGCAATTTGAAGAATAATAATAGCTCTTGAATCCTCGTCAAAATGAATAATTATCAAGTCACTTGATGATCATGTAATTTATATCAAAAAGTATCCCAGACACGAAAAGTTAATTCAATGATTGTCAGTGAAAATTCAATAGCTCAATGGAAATTGGCATTTTGAAAATTGAATTCATTAATAAGAGAATCAAGGAGCGATCGATTACACATAATTTATGTATTCTGTGTCCCTGAAAATCGTAACAGCATTCCTTGCATACTCTTCCCATAGTATGGCTAGTTTTTTGAAAGTATATTACATATTACATTGTATACGAAGTTTACCTAGTATCATATTGGAGTATATTACATCTTATCAAAGTATATTATATCAACATTGAAGCTGCAGAACATAATAACCATCAGGTATCCGATTAAAAATGCGAATTGAAAGAGATTATACTCTTCAGATAGGAAGCCAAGATCCTAAGATTTGAACTAAGGTACTAAAGCTGAGAAATGACTCGAAATTTTGTTCGGTCGGATACAGTATACAAAACTGTTCATCCAGAAATTCCTACTTCGGAAATAAAAGTTAGAATTATTGTTTTCTCATCCTCAAGAATAATTTTAATGTGAGAGTCTCAAAATAATATCTGTCATCACCATAACTATAATAATTATTATGAATGTAGTAGCTTACATTATCATAGCCCTTCTATTTGATACAAGCTTCTGAATTATGCTAAATTTATTATAAAATTGGTAGAATTTCGAGTGCTGAGATTAAATTCCGCCGGATAAAGAACTTTTGTTCATTTCTAATTTTGCATGACATAATGATATTCTAACAGCAGTTAAAATATTCGAAGAGTATTCTCATCCTCACAAATTGTTATTATTATCTTCTCATTATCTCCAAATTATGATAATCTAGAAGAGTTGAATCCCATAAACGACCATCTGGCTTGGCCTAAGCGGTAGGCCAAGCTTTATCAAAGCGAAGCTCGGCACTTTAAATCTAAGAAGAATCTGTTAATGTTATACTGTGATTTGTACTTTTTTGCATGATTTTTAATCCTGTAATTACTTTTTCCTCCCAGGGTTTCTCTCTTCTTCTCTTCAATGATGACCTTTCCAATCCTCTACGAATAATCCTTCTATAATAATATTCTATGTAGAAGAGGGCACATTAAAAACGTACGCTAGCAGCTATATAGTGAGGTCCACGTTATAATGACAGTATTGATCAACTTTATTGGTTTTGCTATCCTTGTCTGACATTCGACAAAGCCGGTGGTAATATCCTTTTCTAGGTCCACAACAATGTTTTTGACAGTATAGAAATATGATTAATTAATGAAGAGAATCGGCATCGCTATTCTTCTATCTTTATCCACTGCCATTATAACGTGGACCTCACTATAGTAAGGTCCACGTTCAATGGCAATGTTTGATTAGCAATGGTATTGCTATCCTCATCTATCATTCAACAAAGCGGATAATGATATCTCTTTCTCGCTTTGCTCTGTTGCCAGATCGTCTTTTGACAATGTAGAATTAAAAAATTAAGAAAATATTTCATCTTAATCATTATGAAATTATTGAAAAATATAATTTCTCGCTTAATAAAATATAATTGATTATTCAAAACGAGAATGAACAGTTAATATTACATCAATAGACCTGTATCAGCTACCGTCTATAGAAGTCTTTCAACAATGTATAATTCTTCAATGTTTGATTCCATTACTAACTGCTTGTCAATTGATCACTTTTTGAAAGCGCTACACTAATGTGAGTAGAAGCTAATAGCTTTTATTCTTATAAATGAATACCTGACTACTATGTCGTAATATTTTATTGTTCAAAAATGCAGAATTATTAATAAATCAACAAAATATTTCATCTTAATTATGAAAATTTATCAAGAAATTATATAACAAAGGAATATAATTCCTTTCTTAATGAAATACTATTAATTATTTAAACGAGAATGAACAATTATAATTAATATTACGTCAATCAACCTGTATCAGCTACCGTTTATAGAAGGCATTGACGAGACAGAGGATCGGCAACGTTTTTCACCACTGCCATTACAACGTGGACCGCAGTAAATTTGAGAAAATTCAACACAATAAACTATCAATAACAAACACCAATTTTCAATATCTCCTTTACTTTGTTATGTGGAATAAGTTGGAATTAATAAACACACACTCCAACAATACGATCTTCTTTATTCACAACATAACAAAATTGGAAAATAGTTACAACATAATTTCAATTTTGTTATGCTGTAAAATAGAAAAGATTGTATTGTTGAAGGTGGTTTATTAATTCAAACTTATTCCATGTAACTGAAGTGAAGAAGAATATGAGAAGAATGGATGAACAGTAGTTGTGTCTGGCTTCATAACTGATGAACTTGGAATGCGTGAACAAACAGAGTCCATTTTCAATCTTGAATATACTGATAGCCAAATTTATAAAGAAATAAGATGAAACTTCACTCTCCTTGAGTAGTTGTGAAAATGGCATCATGACAGATTCACACTGGAAAAAAGACTAGATATTGTCCATCCACAGACCAATAGCAGGAAATATTGTCTGGTCTAATAGCAGACGTTCATTTTTCACAGGTGTCGGCATCACCAATAGCAGGCAATATTGCCTGGTCCAATAGCAGACGTTCATTTCA
>NC_052514.1:38155773-38325773 GCF_014356525.2 Nilaparvata lugens
GCAGTTGTGGTGTTAAGTTGTGGACTTGAGCTTATCGATGACTATTCTAGGTATAACTTCAATCAAAATAGTTTGAGCCGTTTTCGAGAAAATCGCGAAGACCCTGTTTTTGAAACATTTTCGCTATTTCAGCCGCCATTTTGAATCGCATTTGATCGAGATGTTCGTGTCAGATCCTTATATTGTAAGGAGCTTACGTTCCAAGTTTCAAGTCATTCCGTTAATTGGAGATGAGATATCGTGTACACAGACGCACATACACACCACACACACACACACACACACACACACACCACACACACACACACACACACACACACACAAAAACAGAACACACACACACACAACACACACACACACACCCCACACACACAAACACACACACCAAACACACAAACACACACACACACACCACACACACAAACACACACACACACACACACACACAAACACACACACACACAAAAATACAGACCAATACCCAAAAACCACTTTTTTGGACCTTGAGACGTATAGAAATTTAGAAATTGGGGGTACCATAATTTTTTTCGGAAAGCAATACTTTCCTTACCTATGGTAATTGGGCAAAGAAAGTAAAAATATATGATACAATCTTCATCTATCATCATAAAATTCATCATAATCATGACAAACTAATTCTTATAATATATATTGAATATCTTGTGAAGAGGGAAAGAAGTGCCCGAATTTCCCTAAAAGTGGGCGAAATGGAAATGCAGGATAAAGAGGCAAAGATAGTTGAAGGAAAATGATTAAGAATGAAGAGAATATTACAAAAGCAGAGATGAACAAGAATGTGAGCAAGACAAGAATAATAAGTGATGTAAGAGTAGAAAAATAAATCGAATATGGGGACTAGACTGAGAGCAGAAAATGTTGATTTCGAGAATCAGATGGAGGCATGAAAAATGAAGCAGTAAAGAGTAGGGGAGAGAGGGAGAAGAAGAAAAGAAGAAGAAGAGGACCGAAAAGAAGCGAAGAAAGACCAAGAAAGAGAAGGAGAAGATAATTAGATCCTGCAAATGGTTACAAGGATCATCACGACCTATCATCCTATCATACTCACATCCAGGCAATATTTCATCACATAACTACATATCTTGACAGTAAGGTTGCCAAATTTATCCTTACCATTTCCAAGCCCTACATTACATTACTCTTATAACCTGCAAGATTGGAAAGGCATCATAAATAATTCATTGTTCGCTCAAAAAAATTCTCCTATCTTTTATATTATTCACGAGTTTGGTTTCTCTTATCTGTGGAACTAGATTGTAAATGTGTTCCTATTCTAAAAATTAACACAGTAAGTTATAAAATCTTAGATTGACTCTCTATAATTACGGGGATTAAATTCAATGCATTCTCTGTTTGCTTTTGGAAAGATACATTAAAGTTCCTTGTGTATCTTTTCGGATGCAACACGTTGCTTTTGAGAAGATATAGAAGAGCATCTGTTGCTTATGGAAAATACATTAAAGCTCCTTGTGTATCTTTTCGGATGCAACACATGCTTTTGAGAAGATACAGAAGAGCATATCTGTTGGTTATGGAATTGGAAAGATACATTAAAGCTGCTTGTGTATATTTTCGGATGCAACACGTTGCTTTTGAAAAGATGAAGAGCATCTGTTACTTATGGAAAGATACATTTCAATTTCAATAGCCGCTAAATTTTTCAATATTTTTTTGAAACCTTAATGAGTTGATAATTACGACTTGCCTATTTGAGTGATATCTATATTAGAATAAAAGCGTATCCTTCTAACTTAATAAGATGACGAATCTCATCATTCACATTGAATAATATGATAAAATATTTTTCTCAAATTCATCAATACAGTACAGATTAGTGAAACATCTATACTATATGAAGGAAAGAACTGGTTGATACATGAACGTTATAGGAAAATTATGTTTGAAGCATCATCACGTCTGAACTACTGGACTGATTAACTTCAAATTTCGCATATAGATTCTTTATCAAGCGAGGATGGTTATAGCCTATTCTCAATTCTTCAAGATTTCATTATGTCAAGGTTTAAGTTTGTCAAGTTTGGAAAAGACCTTGCGGAGCACGGGTTATCTGCTAGTACTGAATAATAATAATAATTGCCTCTAACAACTGGAGAGTGGGTTGAACATGTAAGTTTCTCATGAACATGTTGGTCCCTCAGCTGAAGGCTTCGAACAAAATTTCTTGTGGTTGGATTTTGTTTCATCAGTTTGTTGTTGTTTATTCTTCCTCCTCTGCTCTGCTTGAGAATGAATAGATATTTATCTTGAAATTTTATCAAGTTAACAGAATTCTTAATAAGAACCACCTGAAAATGATGTATCATGCTCTAGTCAAGTCAATTCGGCAGTATGGCATTACATAGTTGTTTGGGGAGGCTGTTTCAACTGAAATTATTTGTAGCACAAAAAATGATAATTGAAACTATATTAAGCAAACCCAGGTTCGATCCAACGGATGTGGTTTTCAGTGATTTTGAGTCATGAATATACGTCAATTAAACATAAAAACCGTAATTGAGTACTTAATAAAATATAGATCCGATTTTCCTCTCACATTGAACTCTACACTTAATTATTATAATCTAAGGGACACTGCTAACATAATTTAACCTATAGCACCAATATTATATGTCTGAGGAGGCAGTTAATTTACATAGGTACTTAATAATAAACCTCATTTCAAATCACTTTCTCATGGATAATAAGATCAGCGGAAAAAATTAAACTGGATATGAAAAATCTGGTGTGGCGCACTCACACAACTTTCCTTGCCGTTATGAAAATTGATCACCTGACGCTAGTGTTCTCGCGCATCTCAAGTCTACTATTCAAAGATTGAGCCAGCTGGTGACAGGGCAATAACGCTGGAGACACACATGAGGTCTGCTATCTCTTCATAGTGAATGATTTAATAGAATCAACAATAATTTGCAATTGAATAATCACATTTCTCGAATTTAACGCTTATTTTCAATTTAGGTGAAAATGTTACTGAACATTAATTGTAGAGATTTTCATGCTCAATCTACTCAACTTGATTTTTTTTGTTTCAATTGTATCTGAAATTGGGAATCTATCTACATTGATGGGGCGGAGCTCCTGAAATTTTACATATTGGCAGTTGATATAGCTATCGTTGGAGCCATTTTCGAGAAAATCGCGAAAAACCCTGTTTTTGACAACATTTTCGCCATTTTAGCCGCCATCTTGAATTGCATTTGATCGAATTGTTTGTGTCGGATTCTTATAGTAAAAGGACCTTAGTTCCAAATTTCAATTCATTCCGTTAATGGGGAGATGAGATATCATGTACACAGACTCACATACACACACATACACACACACACACACACACACACACACACACACACACACACACACACACACACACACACCACACACACACACACACACCACACACACACACACACACACACACACACACACACACACACCACACACACCACACACACACACACACACACACACACCCACACCACACACACACACACACACACCACACACACACACACACACCACACACACACACACACACACACAACCACACACACACATACAGACCAATACCCAAAAACCACTTTTTCACTTTTTTGGACTGAGGGGACATTGAAAACGTATAGAAATTTAGAAATTGGGGTACCTTAATTTTTTCGAAAGCAATACTTTCCTTACCTATGGTAATAGGGCAGGAGGAAAGTGAAAACTGGACACACAGTATTTCTTCTTCCATTTAGATATATGACTCGAGATTTCTGCTCCAGCATTGTTTTTCATTTTCCAGTGGACTCGCTTACCTTTATTTTGCGTACCTATTCCTCTGTTTTCTTCCTACCCTCCATTTCTCCCTACCCTTTTTTCTTAATCACTTCTCTCTTCTCTTCTTTGCCTGCCTATTACATGGAAAACCATAGTTGGCTAGGTATCTTCCTCTCACTTTTTTCTCTTCTCCAACATACCCAACCACAAAGCACATGATTTTTTATATTTGTAACATTTTACTGTATTTCATTTGTTTTGTAATTCGTTGTTATTTTGTTTTGTCTTCTTTTGAGTGTTTTAGTAAATTGAATATGAGTTTTGAATCGTGGTTATAATATTATGTAATATTCCAGTGGTTTATCAATTATCATTGTTTTTTTTATTATTTATCAGAACTTGCAGTCAAACAGCTATTTCCCGATCGAAACTTCTCGCATGATTATCTTTTTTATCCGTTCACACATGTTCCACACACTTGTTCTGTCGTTAGTGACCACCCCAAGTTCCAATCTATCTTTAAATACAAAACAATATTGTCCTCGAATAATAAATGAGAAATTCATAAATAACAAATGATAGATTGCATCAAAACATTTTATTTGTCCACTCTAGATCAATCGGAGAGACTCTTCATTCATGAACCACCAAGGCGAGCGAGGCGAGTCTACCAGTCAGCTCATCATGAATCCATCTATCTGAGAAACATTAACATCAATAGTGATGACACTCTAGTCGGGAGCATGTGTTTTCAAATGGTGACAGTCGCGGAGACTAGAATTGATTGGTCTGAGTGTCATCATTTGGAAACACATGCTCTCGACTAGAGTCGAGTCTCTTCTTGACCTGAGTCGCTTGAGTGTGAGTTGAGCCTAATTCATATCACAGGGATTCCAATCATATGTTTATTTATAGATTCCCAACAATTTTCTACACTTGTACTACTTAGACCAAAGACCTTGAAGAGATATAAGACCACAATGCCTATGCCTTCCCAATGATAGGTCTTACTTGAAATTAAAGGCCGCCATTGGGTATTTCAGCAAGAGATATTTTAATTATCTATATTTTTGTAATAGAAGATATAGATTGTTATAGGTATTATTGGTATTATAGAATACAAAGGCATTGGTATGTAATAATCTTATACGTGCCCCCTCAATGGCCGATTTCAATTCCAAGTACGACACTAGCGCTGCATGTGAGTCTATGCATCTTTAAGGTCTGTGGGTTAGACTATGGTTACTATAGTGAGGTCCACGTGTTAATGGCAGAGGAGAAAGATAAGAAAATCACGTTGCCGATCAACTGTCTTCTCAATGCCTTCTATAAACGGTAGCTGATACAGGTTTATTGATGTGATATTAACTGTTCATTATCATTTAAAATAATCAATTATATTTTATTGAGCACAAAATTACATTTCTCAATAATTTCATAATAAATTTTCATAATTTTGATATGAAATATGATGTTAATTGATTATCAATTCAACATTGTTGGAAGACGATCTGGCAACAGAGCAACTTTACTCTGTTATTCTTTTCAATAATTTATTCCATAATGGATTTCCATAATTATTAAGATGAAATATTTTGTTAATTGAGTATCAATTCTACATTGTTGGATCTGGCAACAGAGCAATGCAAGAAAGAGATGCGCTATCCGCTTTGTTAAATGATAGACAAGGATAGCATTACCATTTCTAATCAAACACTTCCATTATAACGTGGACCTCACTGTCTGTATATAACTATAGTACAGTATAAGCTATAAGAAGCTACACTATAACACTATAATGTAACTATAGTGCTGGTTATAGTATTCCAAGGGGTCAATAGCAGTGTGACGTAATAACAGTGTAGCCATATTGATGAGTGCAATTTCGCGCCCTCCATGAGTGCAGACCGTTTAAACTGCATCGGCACTGTTGCACCGCAGTTGCATTCTGTTGCACTTGGAGTGTTGCATTATGATTGGTGTTAGCGGTGTGTGAGAATCGATGCAGTTTGCAAATAATGGTCAATGTAATGGCGTTTGTCGATGATGATGATGATGACGATGATGGTGGAGGAGATGACGATGATGATAATTGGCTCACGAATTACAAGCTTCTCATGATTTGCATTGCATCTACAGTTGCAGCTTGATGAGAAAAGTCTCGGACTTCTGACTTCTGTTCAGTCTTTATTTTCAATCCAATTTCCATCCCACTTTCTATTTGTACTCCTGTGAACTAGAAATGCACATTCTTCCTTCAACTCCACCAAAAGAATAATTTCATTTTATTTTTCCCAAATATAATATAGTGTCTAATGTTTACTTATTTGCAAGGCTAGATACAGCTATAGCTTCCACCTAATTTGAAATATGAACTTTTCAAAGACCATCTAGCGATTCATGGGGAGGAGTATAACACTATTTCGTCGTCTCATTCTAAATTCAATTCTATATATAAAAATAAAGAAATATTTTTCTATAGAGAAATAGTTGACTGAACGTAGTGAGGTCTATATGTTTTAACTCGGATTTTCTTTTGTCTGTCTGTATGTAACGCGATTACAGCCAAACGCGTTGATAGAATTCTATGATATTTGGCAGGAATATTCCTTTTTCAACTGCGCGTCGATGTATACACAAGGTTTTTTGAAATTTTGCATTTCAAAGATATGAAAAGAGAAGGAATTCCTCCATACTCTGAGTGATATCTGATATATATATATATATATATAATATATATATATATATATATATATATATATATATACCAGCCGTCAGGCTCGCTTCGCTCGCCATATGCGTCTAGCCAGGGGGCTCCGCCCCCTGGACCCCCAAATGGATCGTCCAGGAATGGGATCAGCAGGCTCGCTTCGCTCGCCTGCATTTTCCATTGTTAGGACAATCCAGTCGGGGGTCCAGACTAAACGTCTGGCTAAACGGATATGGCGAGCGAAGCGAGCCTGACGGCTAGTAATATAATATTCTCAGGATTGAAGTAGCAGTGCCCAATCAATTTTTCCGCGATAAATGCATTCAAATCTTCAACTTGGTGCCAACCTAACAAAGTCAACTCAACTTAATGCCAAGCTGACAAAATTATTAATTTAGTTGCCAGTTAACAACTGTTTCGAAGAGGTACTCTATCCAGATTATAGTTCTATAGTAACATATGATATGAAAATTTCAATTATAATTAAGAGATTGGGAGAAAAAGATATACATGCTAAAATACGAACTTTAAACCCTTAAAAACACCCTTAGAGTTAAAATATTGCCAAAAGATTTCTTAGTGCGCCTCTAAAGGGCCAACTGAACATACCTACCAAATTTGAACGTTTTTGGTCCGGTAGATTTTTAGTTATGCGAGTGAGTGAGTGAGTGAGTGAGTGAGTGAGTCAGTCAGTCAATCAGTGAGTGAGTGCCATTTCGCTTTTATATTTATAGATCATCTACTTTGAAGATAGGATTAATCAGACTATAGAATTATTCATGATCAATCAGCTGACAAGTGGATAATTCATTGCATGCATTACACAGATGTCTGGCCGTGTCTATTTCTATAAGGTAGGGTTTCAATATTTTTCATGATGCGTGCCCATCACTATCAATATTCTCAGATTTGAAAAACAAATTTAATAGGTGATTGAAAATGAAACAAAAATGAATTAACGAACTAAATAATTCTGAAGAAATTATAATATTCTTGATTGGAAAAAAAAATTTAAAATAGTTGAGAAATATTCAGATGGAAAGATTATCACGGAATTGGGTGAATTATCAGATAGGATACAAATTCAAACGTGAACTGAGTTTATAAACATAACTTGAGTGAGTTTTTAATCTTGGAGAAAACAAATAAAAGTTTTTAAGAGTAAATTATGATTCAACTGAATCAACTAGTAGAGGTGACATCAGATAATTGTGGATGAGAAAATTTCGCGAGGTCTACTGTTTACAGAACTACTAGCACAAGGTATTTCTTAGGTATTTCATGGGATCCTTAGTTTTTCTCTCCCGATCTGGGCTTCATTGTGAAAAAGAATGAATGAATATTCATTGGAATCCTCAATCAATCGAGATTGATCGCTGTTTTTCTGATTGTATTTCTTGTGATCATCTCACTAGTATTCATCTTGTATTCCTCATTCCATCTCATCTTGTATTCCTCACTTCGATTGCAATAATTAAGGTTAGTATAATGGTTGAGTCTTGGATAGGCTGATATAACTTTCTTCATTGATCATTCATATTATCATTGAAAAGGTCTTATAACTAATATTATCATCTATCAAAATTTATTATTGTATTCAATTCAATTTGAATGGATCCGGTATGCATCGCCGAAATCTCAACTTAATTTTTTCCAATAACTTTGAATGGAATCAGCTCAGTTGTATTAGGTCCTCTCAATAACATCCTTTTGAAACTAGTGTATAGTTGGTTATAATCTAGAGGTCGTGAGTTTGAAATTATAGTGGTTGGAGAAATATGTGAAAACAATCCCAGTTTTACGCTCGCAAATAATTGATTCTGTGCTAGAACTTCCGATTTTGTGAAAAGATAACAAATTATAGTAACCATATTGAGATTCACGTTAAACTGTCAGCATTGGATGAATGGTCAGCATTGATGTTTTCTATAAGGAAAGCTGACAGATTAAAGTGGATCCCACTATTGAGTTGGTAAGGTCAAAACCTTAACGTTTGCTACAAATTGCGTTGTAAAGAATAAAAGTGATGGAATATCTCGATAATGGTTATTGAGATAATTTAAAAGTTTTAGAGTTTGGTTTTAATTTGACAATTAGTCAATACAGAATAGGACTCCATTCAGAGTAAATTTTCATAAGGCATCAACAACAACATATCGCAACGCTAGTCTGTAACTTAATCCTTGTAAATACATATAGGTTACCAAAATTGATAATTTCCATGTTTTAAAAGTATTCTGGAAATCGATACTTAATTTTTTTTACAAAAGAATAAGGATTGGATACTTTCAAAAGCATTCATAGAACACAAGCGTATACTAAAATTGCGTGTGAATTCCACTGTCACTTTATTATTTGATTCAATATTCAGTTCATAGATTGATAATTTGACATCTTGTGTGGACTCCCAATGACAGCAGTCATTACCAGTCAAGTGAGAAAAATTCCAGTCAATCATATTTGTTGATGAAAGATTGTATCCCTAATAATATCATGAATCTTTTTGTGTAGTTGAGAAGTTGAAATTGTGGTAATTATTCATATTGAATGGAAAAGACTGAGAAATTGTCAAAACCATGATTTATTGATAATTAGAAAGACCGGTCTCGGCTATTACACCATTGTCAATCTCTGATCAGTGGTTTTTGACAATTTCTCAGTCTTTTTAATTCAATATCATGAATGGTAGAAATGTATCGTTCTCAAGTCTGTATTTCAATAAAGTAAATAAGCTAATCGATGAGAATTAGTGATACTGTTGTCATAGCGTTAGCCAACGGGAGTCGAGATATGCAGCCACTACATCTGACCAATGAGAGAGTAGGAATAACTACGTCATGATGACAGCCAATAGGAGTTGAGTAGGAGAGAATTCAACCAATCAGAAGCCAAACAATGACAGAATAGCTATTTCGTCATCATGGCTATTGAGTGGTTTTTGAATTATCGCTTCAAATACGGCAAAATTCAATTTCTTTATTTTTTATATATTTATTTGACATGAAATAGTTTACAAATTGATTCAATAAATATTTAAATTACAAAATGGCACTACCGGCAGAGAACAACTTTGATTTGATTCTTATTTGGGTGATCCTGGTTATTTTCAAAGCTAGTCCAATACAATTTAACTCATTTTTCGCAATTTAATTTTGTTTCATTCACTGCTTATAATTGAACGAATATAATTGAAATTGTTTGAGCACTCGAAGTTTAACGTATTCAATCATTCCTGAAACAAACAGCTCAATTCAACTAGATTACTTTTTACTATAACATTGGTTTGTTGAGAGATGACCTTTGAAAGACATCAATGAAGCATATTGTCATTCATTCAAAGCAAGAAAGTACACAAATGTTTGATTCTGAAACAGATTCCGAAAGATAAAATTATCATCAATACTGTAATAAAGGAAAGAACTAGCTTATACACGTACGGGATAGGGAAATTATGTTTAACGCATCATCACATCTGAACTACTGGACTGATTAACTTGAAATTTCGCATATGTATTGTAAACTTACCGAGGATGGTTATAGGTCTATTTCCAATATTCTTCAAGATTTCTTCACGTCAAGTTTTGAGTTTGTCAAGAAGTTCTAGAATAGACTACTCTTGCGGAGCACGGGTTACCTGCTGGTGGAGAATATTATTTGTTAGGTTTCCTAACCTGTCATGACAAAAAAATGATAGAATCTCCAATGTGAAAGGAAAACCAACTGTACTTTTGTAACCTACTCTTTATGGAAAACTATTAATGGTATAGTAATTATAATCTACCAGCCGTTTAGGCTCGCTTCGCTCGCCATATCCGTCTAGCCAGGGGTCTTCGCCCCCTGGACTGAATCGTCCAAAAATGAGATCAGCGGGCTCGCTTCGCTCGCCTGCATTTTTCATTTGAGCATGCTTCATTCCATTCAGGAAGTCAAAGTACTGAGAAAACGCATGGAAGCTAAGAAAAACGTTGAAAAACGCTGATTTTTGGCGTATCTTTGATGAAATATTTAAGTCACCTCATCACAAAGTTTTTAGACCCTGTACCAAATATGAACATTTTCTGTCTATTACTTGATGAAAGAACTAATTTTGGCGTATCTTTGGCGTTATTTCAAATTCCTTCTAACACAACATTATTACACCCTAGCTTAGCTTCTGTACTAAATTTGAACAATTCTGTTCATTTGTTCTCGATAAATCTGAGAGAAAGCAAAAAAAAAAAACGCTAATTTTGGGGGTATCTTTGACGTTATTTCAAATTCCTTTTAACACAACATTATTACACCCTAGCTGAGCTTCTGTACTGAATTTGAACATTTTCTGTTAATTTGTTCTCGATAGAGCTGAGAAATCGCTTAAAAACGCTAAAAAAACGCAGATTTTGGGCGCATCTTTGGAAGTTTTTCCAAATCCGTTCTTAGTGCGCCTCTAAAGGGCAAACTGAACATACCTACCATATTTGAACGTTTTTGGTCCGGTAGATTTTTAGTTTAAAGAAGAAGCCAACACTGTACTTTACTAACCTACTCTTTATGAAAAACAATCAATGACATAGTAATTATAAACTAATGATTGATTTCCAAACCAGTTCATCTACTGAACAGTATTTCACAATCACAACTACGGAAATCACACATTTCAGTGATATCATGTAGAATAATCTTCAATGTGAACGAAGAAGCAAACTGTACTTTAGTAACCTACTCTTCATGGAAAAATCTATATCAGTGATATCGTAATTATAATCTAATGATAGATCTTCATACCAGTTCTAGACACCTTTTTTACAACCCCAACTACGGAAATCACACATTTTAGTGATACTATTCAATATTTTTTCTCCTTCATTATTCGATACAACTCCACTATATTTGACACTGGATCTTCTAATGAAAAACCAATGATATGCAGTCAACCTTCATGAAACATACCCACATTGATTCACAAATTACTTCTTTGGAAGTTTGCATTTTTATTGATCTTGATGATTATAGCCTGATCACGAATTGTACTAGTTCAATTCACCATCAACAGATCCGGTTGGACTTCAATGATAATCATTGATGCACCTTTCAGAACACGTTGATTACAGTATCATCGCGTATATTGATGTTTCGTAATCAACAATCCTATTGCACTTGAGATTTTTAATGTGTCTTGTACTGGTTCATTAAAGAAACAGTATGAATTGATTTTTTTCTTCTATATAATTCTTTCATTGTGACCTTCTTCCTCACTTCTTCTTCTTCTTCATTCACTGTACTTCTCTGTTCATTATATTCCTTTCTTCTCTTCTTTTCTTTCAACTGACTTGCTGATAATATCATTTTTCTTCTATACAATTCTCCCATTGTGGCCTTCTCCCTTTCTTCTGCTTCTTCTTTATTCACTGTTCTTCTCTGTTCATTATATTCATCTCTTCTCTCCTTTTCTTTCAACTGACTTGCTGATAATATCATTTTTCTTCTATTCATTTCAAATTTTTCCTCCATCTTCCATCAATTCTGTGATTTTTGAAGTGAGTTTAGTTTTGTTTTTTGGTTCCTAAATTTCTAAATAATCCAATGTTTTCAAGTTTTAAAAACTTTACAGTTTACAGTTTGGTGCAATATTTTTATTCTCTTCGGTTTTCAATCTAATTAAATTCTAAATTTTAGTTTGTATATCTCTGGACTCGGAATTTTATTCAAAGTAAAGTAACATAACCTACATTTTAGACATTGGCTTACTACTATTAAAATTCGGAAAGGGACCAGTTTTGGGCTAGGCCTGTTGGTCCTTCTCCAATTATATATTTGATTTAAGCATCAGTTAATGTAAATTAATTCTCTTTTTCTTTATTATACATGTGTTCAATTTTTCTCATAATATTCCAACTCTTTCCACATTAAATCTTTCTTATTGTTGTTGTTTTTCATATCCTCTTTCTTCCTTCGATTTCAGTCTCCCATTTTTTTCCTATTTTCTCCCTTTTCCCCTTTACCTTTCTTTCCTCATTCTCATTTATCCTTCTATCATGAGAAAAATATAGTATACATTTTTTCTAGTCCAACTTTTCGTTTTGTATTTCCTCCTATCTTCATTCTCATTTCTCTTCCTCTCTTCCTTCTCCTTTTTCCTTTCTTACTATAATAGAACAACATTATCTAATTCTCCAGTTGATTCTTCTTATCTCGAATCACTTGTTTCGCCTGTTCTTGGTTACCTTCTCTCTCACTCTATGCTGTTTCCCATTTTTGTGCTGTTGTCTCTTTTTGATCCTCTCGATTTCCTATTTTTCTCCTACAATTTTACTGTCTATTTATTTGCATTCTCATTCTCATCGTTTTTTATACTCTGCCTCTACTTTACCATAACTTATCCCTTCCTTTCTCTCCAGTCATCCACCTTTTTCCTCCCATTTTTTTCACCTTCCTCTTCTTCTTTTTCTTCTTCTACAATCATGCTCGTCTCTCGTCTTTCAAGCTTCATATGGACAATACACTGAGTACAATTCTTCTACTTTTTCCATTATTCCCACATTTTCATCTTTCCTTTCTTCCTTCTTGATTATCCATCTTGTTTCCACTATTATTATTACTATTGTATTTTAATAAAACTCTAAAGTGAAAAAACACTCACATTCTTTGGTGTGGCGACGGCCGTTTCGTGCTGGTATTGCACATTCTCAAGCCAGATAGAAACTAAAGTATTTGAGGTTTTCTTTCTTCATTGAATTCTTCATGTATTCTCTAATTTCTCCAATTGAAATAACTATTCAAATCCAAATTCAAATATATATATATTATTTATTCCATCTTCTCAATTCTCCCCTTCGCACAACTCCACTCATTTTTACTTTCCAAAACCTTCTCTTAATCTCTCTCCAGACTTATAGTGTTTCTATATCATCACTGTACCATTCATTCGTCCCTTATAGCAGTGGTTCTCAAAGTGTGGGGCGTGACCCCCAAGGGGGACATGATGAAACCTCAACGGGGGCGCAAAGCTTGGTTTTAAATTTACTTCTAGAATAATTACGATAAGCAATCTTTCTATTTTCAAAATTATATGTGAGTAATTTCTACTCATTAAATATTTATGTCAACCGTATTGTCAATTTCAAATTAACAATCAATAAGTGCTTCCTCAACATTATAGAAAAAGAAAACCTCATTGTTCTGGAAGGTGACTTTGCGCTTGAAATGAAGTTTGAAGAATATTCTCCCACATCCTTCTGGATTAGTGTGCAAAAGGAACACCCAATTTTGAGTGAAAAGGCATTGACTCCATTTGCTACAATTCGTAGAAACCCCGTACTGGGGTTTCTGCTGTAGCTGCCATGAAAAGTGAATATAGGTCAAGACTGTATGTGACCCAGGAACTTAGAGTAGTGTTATGGGATCTGACACCTCGTTTCAACAAACTCTGTGCGAAAAAAACAAGCTCATCCTTCACACTGACGCTCTTTGTATTGTTGAATTCTATGAGAAACAAAAATAACAACTATGTACTAAAGTATAGCTGTAGTACCTAAATAATGCGTGGTTTGTATAGAATTTGTTGTTTTGTTATGATTGAAACTATTGCAATATTGGGTTATGTATAGAATGTGCAAAACTCAACTAAATCAGTATTGAGTGTAAACTATGTAGGTATATAGCACGGTATTTAGATGTAAACGGTAGGGGTCATGAAATGTGTGCGCAGTGGCCAGCCAGCTAGATTGCGTCACCGCCACCAACCGAGGTTTTTAACACCTATTAACAATTTATGAAACTTATTAATTAGAAACAGATGATTGGATATAAAATGACGTCAGCTACACCGGAAATTTAGCACAAACATGCGCGTGACACCTACCGTCTTCTATATACCGTGGTATATAGTACGTAGTATGACATTTTAGTAGTCTATGCTTATACATGTGGGGGGTCCGGCTTACAGCTGAATTATGCAATGGGGGGGGCTTGAAGTAAAAATCTGGTGTGGCGCACTCACACAACTTTCCTTGCCGTTATGAATGATCACCTGACGCTAGTGTTCCCGCGCATCTCAAGTCTACTATTCAAATATTTGAGCCAGCTGGTGACAGGGCAATAACGCTGGAGACACACATGAGGTCTGCTATCTCTTCATAGTGAATGATTCAATAGAATCAACAATAATTTGCAATTGAATAATCACATTTTCTCGAATTTAAAGCATATTTTCAATTTTAGGTGAAAATGTTACTAAACATTAATTGTAGAGATTTTCATGCTCAATCTACTCCACTTGATTTCTTCCGTTCCAATTTATTGTATCTGAAGCCTGATAATTGGGAATCTATCTGCATTGATGGGGCGAAGTTCCTGAAATTTTTACAGATATGGGACTTGTGGCAGTTGATAGAGCTCATCGATGACTATTTTAGGTATGAATTTGATCAAAATCGTTTGAGCCTTTTTCGAGAAAATTGCAAAAAATCCTGTTTTTGACAATATTTTCGCCATTTTGAATTGCATCAGATCGAAATTGTTCGTGTCGGATACTGATATCGTAAGGACCTTAAGTTCCAAATTTCAAGCCATTCCGTTAATTGGGAGATGAGATATCGTGTATACAGACGCACATACACTCATACACACACACACACACCACACACACACACACACACACACACACACACACACACACACACACACACACACACACACACACACACACACATACAGACCAATACCCAAAAACCACTTTTTCGGACTCAGGGGACCTTGAAACGTATAGAAATCTAGAAATTGGGGTACCTTAATTTTTTTTGGAAAGCAATACTTCCCTTATCTATGGTTATAGGGCAAGGAAAGTAAAAAGTTTGAGAACCACTGCCTTATAGTATTTCCATATCATCCATATTTTGTTCTCCATTCACTGCCATTCTCTAATGTCGATACATCTTATTATCTTGAATCTCCTTTTGCGAATTCTAGATTCTGTTCCCCCAACAGAAACTGGTCTACAAAGTCAATCAATGAAGTACCTTAACCTGCACTTAGCAAAGGTTAGCCGGCCTCTTTATCATTAATGATTTCGTCATCATCAGTATTATCATCCTACTACTTCTTCACCTCCTCCTACTCCTCCTCCTCATCCTCCATTTCCATCATCTCCTCTCACTCATCTTCATCACTATCCTTTTCTTCCTCCTCCTCCTCAACCATCTCCATCTCCTCCTTCACTCATCTTCATCATCATCCTCCTCCTCCTCCTCCTCCTCCTTCTCCACAACCTCCTCCTCCTCATCCACCTCATCCTCATCCTCTCTTACTCATCCTCCATCATCTCCTCTCACTCCTCTTCATCATCTTCCTCATCCTCCTCCTCCCTGTCCTCGAGAATGATGATGCTGATGAAACATCTTGATACGACCCAATAGGTATGTATCATGCAATATAAAACAACAAGAACATGATATTACTGCTCAAATCCAATTTTGCAACCTTCTTAATGAAACAGACAACAGGGTCAAGTGTTTCATCTTCAGGTTTAAGATGCAATCATTACGGTAACTTATCATGAAGACCAACATATTTTTTGCATATGCTACAACTCTTCATTCATTAATGAGATACCTTGGTCATTAACTAATGTAAAAAATATTTAACGCGCTACACCTAGAAATAATCTTGATCTATGAATAACATACCTACGTCATCAGTTCATGTAGAAAATAATATTCATCTTGCTACCACCTAATTCATGAAGTTTGTACGTGTGTCATTTTCTATATATATATAAAAGCGAAATGGCACTCACTCACTGACTGACTGACTGACTGACTGACTGACTGACTGACTGACTGACTGACTGACTGACTGACTGACTGACTCACTCACTCACTCACTCACTCACTCACTAACTCGCATAACAAAAAATCTACCGGACCAAAAACGTTCAAATTTGGTAGGTATGTTCAGTTGGCCCTTTAGAGGCGCACTAAGAGATCTTTTGGCAATATTTTAACTCTAAGGGTTGTTTTTAAGGGTTTAAAGTTCGTCTTTTAGCATGTATATTCTTCTCCTCCCAATCTCTTTATTATAATTGAAATTTCCATATCATATGTTACTATAGAACTATAATCTAGATAGAGTACCTCTTCGAAACAGTTGTTAACTGGCAACTAAATTAATAATTTGGTCAGGTTGGCATTAAGTTGAGTTGACTTTGTTAGGTTGGCACCTAGTTGAAGATTTAAATGCATTTATCGCGGAAGATTTGATTGGGCACTGCTACTTCAATCCTGGGAATATTATAATATTACTAGTAGTCAGGCTCGCTTCGCTCGCCATATCCGTTTAGCCAGCCGTTTAGTATGGACCCCCGACTGGATTGTCCTTACATATGATTGAAATGCCCAAATGAAAAATGCAGGCGAGCGAAGCGAGCCTGCTGATCTCCTTCTTGGACGATCCAGTCGGGTGTCCAGGGGGCGGAGCCCCCTGGCTAGACGGATACGGCGAGCCTGACGGCTAGTCTATTATATAGTTTGTGGAGAGATGTGCTAATAATCCTGACGGGCAAGCGTGATTCAGATTATTGAGTCAATGAATTTTTTACGATTCTCATGTATGATACTTGTGTGATAATTCTATACCCTAGTTCCAACTCAAGTTGACACTTATCAAAGCTTTTTTGAAACTTGTATATTGTAACGTGAAGAAGAACTATGGAATCTATAGTTTTGTTTATTTATTTATTCATTTAATCATTCAAAATAACACAATTTACGGAAAAGTATCACAGGCTTATAAGCCCAAAACGGTTCCAATTCTAATTTATACAACAGTCCAAATGTATCTAGGTTATGTGTCACTTAACATTCATCAATTGCACACTCAATTTACAATTCAAAACACACAAAAATAATTTTCAATTGAATTAAATGAATCAAAATTAATTAGAAAATTCCAAACTTTGAAATTAACTATAAAATTTTGAGACCAAAAAGACAAAAATACTATTTGGAACTTATCACAGCTTAAGTTTTATTTCACAAATTCTGTTCATTCATCCAAGTTTAGATCCTGGTATGACAGGATATAAGAATGATGTATATTCACATTGAGCAATGATCAGTGAATTATACGCATTCCTCATAAATTTGAAGACAGGGAATATGTGATGGATATTGGATTTAGATTGAATGGTTTGAAAAACTAACTGATCATAAGAAGGAGCTTCTTACGAAGAAGAGAATGATTTTCTGTTGAAAATCAATCCAATACGGCCTTCTTTATTGCCTACAATCATTAAACAATCGCAGTTGAGTTCAATTATATAAGAACATTCCAATAAGGCCTTTTTTTTGTTGATGTTGAATGATCTTGCAGTCATCCCCAATTCTATGTTGACTGTCAATCAGTGAGATTAAGTTCCACTAAGTCAAGATTCTCAAAAATCGAGTCAATTTCAATTTTTTATTTTCCTTGCCCTATTACCATAGGTAAGGAAAGTATTGCTTTCCGAAAAAAACCAAGGTATCCCAATTTCTAAATTTCTATACGTTTCAAGGTCCCCTGAGTCCAAAAAAGTGGTTTTTGGGTATTGGTCAGTATGTGTGTGTGTATATGAGAGTATGTGCGTCTGTGTACACGATATCTCATCTCGCAATTAACGGAATGATCTGAAATTCGGAACTTTAGGTCCTTACAATATAAGGATCCGCAACGAACAATTTCGATCGAATGCAATTCAAGATGGCGGCTAAAATGGAGAAAATGTTGTAAAAAACAAGTTTTTTCGCGATTTTCTCGAAAACGGCTTCAACGATTTTGATTAAATTCATACCTGCAATAGTCATTAATGAGCTCTAACAAGTCTCATATCTGTAAAAATTTCAGGAGCTCCGCCCCAGCTATGCAGAGTTTGATTTTAGATTCTCAATTATCAGGCTTCAGATACAATTTAAACTGAAAAAATTGAGTGAAAAGATTGAACATGATTTCGGATGATGAATGGAGAGGACATTACAAGGAACTCTGGTACTCTTATAAAGAAGGCATGGCCATTCCTCAAGATCAAGGCAAGAATAATTCTGTAGATTTGATAACAATGGATGAGCTGCAGCTAGCATTGAAAACCTGAAAAACAGGAAGGCTGCAGGCCTAGATGGAATAAATGGAGAGCTTTTCAAGTATGGTGGATTGTTCTTGGAATAAAGATTCTTGCATCTTTTGAATGAATGTTGGATGAAGTGCATAATGAGTGGAGCACAGCAGAGGTTATATCTCTGTTCAAAAAAGGAAAACGCAATGACTGCAAAAATTATAGAGGTATAAGCCTTTTGAATGCTGGTTATAAAATATACTCGAGAATACTGAATTGTAGAGTTAAAAATATCGCTGAGGCAGTTTTGAATGAAGAACAATGTGGATTCAGAAAAGGTCGCTCATGTTCAGACAACATTTTCTCCGTAAAAAGAGTGATAGAGAAAAGGAGAGAGTTTAATCTTGAAACGCATATGGCTTTCATTGATTTCGAAAAGGCTTTCGATAGAGTGAATAGAAGTATCATGTGGAAGATTTTGATTAAAGAGGTTATCCTTTTCATCTCGTAAATGCTATAAGATCACTGTACCATGATACACAAATAATAATCAATACAGGTGATAAACGACTGGACGAAATGGTAGTCAACCAAGGAGTGAGACAAGGGTGTAGTTTATCACCCACTTTATTCAATATATATCTTGACCACATTTTCCAAAAATGGAAATGTAGAGTAGGTTTAGGAATAGAACTTGAAAAGAACGTTCACCTGAATGCATTGTTATTTGCTGATGATTTCTGGATAGTGCAGGACAATGAAAATGACCTCTAAAGATCAGTCCATCTTCTCAATGAAATAGGTCAGAAATATAATTTAGAAATATCAACTACGAAAACAAAAATTATGGCATTCAGAGGAAAATATCCGGTGAGATCAAAAATTGTTATTAATAATACAGTTTTGGAACAAGTTTCTCAATATACATATCTAGGAAGTGACATTAGTTACAAAGATGAATTAGATATTGAGAAGAAAATAGGAAAGTTCCAAATGATATGTGGAAATATCGGCAGGACTTTGGGTAAAAAAGCTAGAACAGATACAATTATGAAATTTTATAAGGTAATGGCCGCTCCAGTCCTCCTCTATGGTAGTGAATCATGGGTTAATACAAAGCCACTTGAAAGTAGAGTGCAGGCAGCCGAGATGAGATTTCTCCGAAGAACCAAGGGATGTGACAGAAGAGATCGTTTCAGGAATGAAGATATTAGGAAAGAATTGAAAATCTGTAGCATGAATGAAAGAGTTAAGGAGAATCGGCATCAATGGAGGGAGCATGTTCAAAGAATGTCAGCTGAAAGAATACCATTAAAAGTCTATAATTATCAGCCAGTAGGCAAAAGAGATGTTGGCAGACCACGCAAGCGTTGGCAATAATAGGATTTTATATGTTTATTTGAATAATTGGCTCGATGTGAGTCGGAACAGGTTAAAGCCTAATCCTTGTTTGTAAGAAGAAGAGAAGATTGAGCATGAAAATCTCTACAATTAGTGTCCAGTAACATTTTCACCAAAAATTGAAAATAAGCTCGAAATTCGAGAAAATGTGATTATCCAATTGCAAACTGTTGGCAACTGTTGATTCTATCAAATGATTCACTATGAAGAGATAGCAGACCTCGTATGTCTCCAGCGTCATTGTCCTGTCACCAGCTGGCTAAGATCTTTAAGTAGACTTGAGATGCGCGAGAACACTGGCGTCAGGTGATCAATTTTCATAACGGCATGGAAAGTTGTGTGAGTGCGCAACATCAGATTTTTTTTACAAGTCAGTCAATCTTGATTTCGTATTTAAAATGAACCAAAAGGAATTGTGTCTTCTTGGAATGGGGATCTAATTAGAAATTTGAACATTATCATATCATTTTCTTCTTCTTCTTCTCTCCTTGATTAATTCAAGATCACAATACGATGTTCTATTTCTTATTCTATAGTTCAGTTTCATAAGTTCTTCTCATTTGTGCACATTCCTTCTTTCTCTTCTTTTCTTCCCATTGTTATCATTATTTTCCCTGTGATTTTTTCACTAGCTATCCAGCATGTTCAAATGTTTATTTCTCTTTCTATATCTATTTATCTTCCTACCTTTAATACTGAACATTCTGTGATATATTATAGAATAATTGGAACGAGTTTTGACTTGGAACAGTCTTCCACCGAGTAAAGTGCATAGAAACCAACTAAAATACACAAGATCAAAATTGACAATTTTCGAGTTGGAGCAGTCTTCCTCCCAAGGTGCGAGTTGTATTATGTATCTTTTCTCAATTGATAACTTTCTTCAAAGATTTTTCGTTTTTCTGCTGGCTTTTTCTTCTCTTTTTCAGTTTTTACTGGATCCCATTTCGCTCTATCTCCACCATGAACACGATCTTCCACTACTGGATTCCATCTCTCTCTATCTCCACTTGGACTCGATTTTCCACCACTGGATTCCATCTCTCTCTGTCTCCACTTGGACTCGATCTTCCACTACTGGATTCCTTCTCGCTTACCTCCACTTGGACCCGATTCTTCCACTACTGGATACCTACTCGCTCTATCTCCACTTGGACCAGATCTCCCACTACCAGCTCTTCCTCAATCTTCGTCTTATTCACCATTAGGATTATTCATCACCGGAACTCCACACATCTACATCTTATTGTGTTTAGTGAATTTTGTTTTGAACTAGTGCTTTAAATAGTGAAGGGAGCCGAACTGTCAAGGCATGCTGAATGCACTCGAATCAAGAGACTTTTTCATTTAGGTTAAGTTTTATCAGTTTCATCCCCATTTTCCCCGTCATGTGTTGTTCTGAGGTCGGTTCACGATTGGTCTGCTGCTTCCATGATGCCTCTCACTGACACGTCAGCTCGCTCGCCCTCAAGTAGGTATGATTATTTCAATAATAGTAATAATGACGCAGGTATGTTTCTAGCAAATAAGCTCCACTCTTTCAAAAAACTTTTCAAGGCTGCTCACCTTAACGTACAATCCCTCAGTTGCCACATTGATGAACTCAGAGCAATCTTCCGTTTTCAGGACTTCAATATAATCGGAATTTCCGAATCATTTTTGAAGCCTAGTATTTCATCAAATTTTGTTGCATTGCCTGGATATAATCTTTTCCGGAATGATAGATTAAATAAAGCTTGTGGGGGTGTAGCAATTTATGTGAAAGAAGGTATCAAAACAAAAGTTTTAATCACATCTAAACAAGAGTATTGTTCCAGACCAGAGTTTATGCTACTTGAATTATCCTTATCTAGTACTGATAAATTACTCGTTGGTATCTGTTATCGCCCACCAAAAATAGGTCATTTCACAGATTTCGAAAGTGCCTTGCTTTCTCTTATGCCTTGTTATAACCGTATACTAGTTATGGGGGATATGAACACCGACTTGAACATGACAAATCGTAACTTTGACTACTTTCAACTGACTACAATTTTCCAATGCCTAAACATGACTATTTTACCTCTCGATCCAACTCATCATACTAATGAATCAGACACACTCATTGACCTTCTCATTGTTAGTGATCCCAATGAGGTTGTTCAAGCAGGCCAAATCTCAGTCCCAGCTATTTCTAGACATGATTTGATCTACTGTGTACTTTCCCATAAGATACCCAAGCCAGAACAGAAAATTATCACTTATAGAGACTTCAAAAACTTTGATGAAGCCGCCTTCCTGACTGATGTGGCTCAGACTCCATGGCATCAAATTGAAGCATTACCCTCAGTTGATGACATGGTCAAGACTTTCGAGAATTGGACTTTGACTTTGTATGACAAACATGCACCTTATGTGACAAGGAGGATTAATAGAAAACGACGAGTACCGTGGATGACTGAAGACATACTTAAGATGATGGGACGTAGAGACAAAGCACATAGAAAATTTAAAAAGACATTTGACTTGGACAGTTTGATAGAGTATAGGAGCCTTAGAAATAGGGTTAAACAGGAATTACGGAACTCAAAGATTAGGTACTTGAATTCATTCATGACAAACAATAGACAAGACTCTAAATCACTTTGGCAGGGAATAAAAGAATTCGGGCTTGGCAAAGAGAAATCGAATCCACATATTGAATTACCATTGAATAATATAAATGACCATTTCGTTTCACACTCTAACCAACGCGACGAAGTTGTCATTGCTAATCACATTGATGATCTTGAAGAGCAGGTTACAAACTTAGATTTACCAATCACTGATCAATTTCATTTCCATCCAATCTCAGAAGAAGACACTTTCAGAGCAATTCAACGTATTCATAGTAATGCTATGGGTGTAGACAAAATTCCTATTAAATTTATCAAGAAGATGTTATTTGCTGTTTTACCAACCATTACATACATTTTCAACAAGTCACTTGAAGAAGGCATTTTCCCTGAAAACTGGAAGTTTGCTCTGGTTCGCCCTCTAAATAAAGTTCCATCACCCAATAAAGTTGAGGATTTTAGACCAATCAGTATTTTACCTGCATTGTCCAAAGTGCTAGAAAGACTCATTCATGCTCAAGTTGTAAAATTTCTAGACAACAATAGTAAGCTTCATAACTTTCAATCAGGCTTTAGAAAATTCCATTCAACTGAGACAGCTCTGCTTCGTGTCACTGATGATATAAGGTTAGCTATGGACCAAAGAAAATGCACCATCCTCACCCTATTTGATTTTTCTAAAGCATTCGATACTGTTGATCATACAGTCCTTCTGAATAAGTTGGCTATTCTTGGTTTCAGTCACAACTCGTTAGTTTGGTTTAAATCCTATCTATTAGGTAGGAAACAATGTGTATCTGTCGGTGACAAAAAGTCAACTTGGAAAAACGTTATGCATGGAGTACCACAAGGTTCAATTTTAGGCCCTCTCCTCTTCACTTTGTATGCTAATGACCTTTCTTCCATTATCAAATTCTCCAGTTTCCATACTTATGCAGACGACCTTCAAATCTATTTAAGCTGTCCCATAACAAAAATTAATGGAACAGTTGGAATAATGAATCAGGATATCAATTCGATAGTGGAATGGACAAAGAAAAATGGCCTTAAGCTTAATCCCATCAAAACACAACCCATTATAATTGGATATTCTCGTCTTATAAACAATATTGACCTTGAATCGATTCACAAAATTAGTGTAGACGGTAATGACATTCCTTACTGTAGCTCAGTTAAAAATTTAGGCATTATTATGAATAATACTCTTGACTGGTCAGAACAAGTGAACAAAACTTGTAAAAAGGTATTCTCAGCCATGCATGCATTGAAGAAAATGCACGATATCCTCCCTAGAAACATTAAATTATTATTGGTTCAATCTCTCATCTTCCCACATTTAATGTATTGTAATTCTGTTCTTAACGATATGCAAGTCACTCTGAATGATAAACTACAGCGTTGCCAAAATTATTGTCTACGTTTCGTCTACTCTCTCCAACGCCATGATCATATCACCCCAGCCCACATTGCTAGTTCAACATTAAAGCTTCCCGATCAGAGGCTTTTTCGAATAGTCAAGCTTGTTAGAGATATCTTGATATACGGTAATCCGAACTATTTTAAAGATGATTTCAAATTTGTCTCTGAAGGTAGGAGGATAGATGCTTCACATACTAGAACGGAGAAAGTACTTTAAGGATACCCAATCATCGAACTACTATTTTCACAAAATCCTTCTTAGTCAGTGCCTGTCGTGCATGGAATGCACTTCCTGTTTCTATCAGGTCCATCGAGAGCCGAGCGAGCTTCATCCTAACTTTAAAAAACATCTTTTGGAACAAATGACTGAAACTGTCCGGCCCTAGAACGATCACATGACATCCATCCCCCACCCATCCCACAAATTCAAACCTTTAAACCATGTTATAGAACTAATTGTATATTTATATATATTATATAAACTCATGTTATTTCAATTATCCACTGCATAATGCTGTATATTACTGAAAGTTGATAACCCTGATCTACTTTCAGCCTACTTCATTTTATTAATCAATTATTTGATCTATCTACCTATATAATTACTTTACTCTATCAATTTTCTGTTTTTTTTTTTTCTCTTTAATATTCATATTGATTAAAACTTTTACAATATTTCCATTAATAAATAAATCCTTAGTTTAAATAACGAAATTAACGTTTTGGTAGAGAGTTAGTGGGGAGGATATTTTTAATATTCTTTCCGAAGAATGGACATTGATATGTCCAAAGCTCCGCCAATTTATGTAGATGCATAACAATATGATTATTATCTATAGTTATTATATTACAAACTGCTTTTTCATATACAGTTCAATAATTATTTTCTTAGTCTATATTATGTAAATTCATCTATAATTTTGCTGTATTGTAAGCTATTGTATATAAGTGTATAAGCCAGTATATAATGTAATCTACATAAATAAAGTACTCAATCAATCAATCAATCAATCAATCAATCAATCATTTCTTCAAATCAATAAGACTATAGGCTACAATCGATTCATGTAATTTGAATACTCCAAACGAAGTAAATCTCAGTCTGCGATCAATTCAACAAAGATTGAATGATTGTAATCAGTTATTATTTTGATTGGCGTTGTGTTGAAATAGTTCAGGCTCGCATAGTAAGTGCTATTTATTTCTAAACTATCAGGATATTCTGTAAAAAACATCATGGCTTCTCATCCAACCGAAGCTGACAATTGAAAATGAATCCCATAGTAAACCATGACTACTACTTCATAATTAATTTGATCTTCGGAGCGAACTGGACTTTACTTGAACCCATCAACTTGTTTATGGGTTGAAAACATGCAGAACAAAACTAGAAAAATCTGGTGTGGCGCACTCACACAACTTTCCTTGCCGTTATGAAAATCGATCACCTGACGCTAGTGTTCCCGCGTATCAAAAGTCTACTGTTCAAAGATTTGATCCAGCTGATGACAGGGCAATAACGCTGGAGACCCACGAGGTCTACAATCTCTTCATAGTGAATCATTTAATAGAATCAACAGTTGCCAACAGTTTGCAATTGGATAATCACATTTTCTCGAATTTCGAGCTTATTTTTAATTTTAGGTGAAAATGTTACTGAACATTAATTGTAGAAATTCTCATGTTCAATCATTCCCACTCGAAATTTTTTGTTTAAATTGTATCTGAAGCCTGATAATAGAGTATCTAAAATCAAACTTTGCATAGTTGGGGCGGAGCTCCTGAAATTTTTACAGATATGGGACTACTTGTGACAGTTGATAGAGTTCATCGATGGCTATTTCAGGTATAATTTTAATCAAAATCGTTGGAGCCGTTTTCGAGAATATCGTGAAAAACCCTGTTTTTGACAACATTTTCGCCATTTTATTCGTCATCTTGAATTGCATTAGATCGAAATTGTTCGTGTCGGATCCTTATATTGTAAGGGCCTCAAGTTCCAAATTCCAAGTCATTCCGTTAATTGGGAGATGAGATATCGTGTACACAGACGCACATACACACACACACACACACACACACACACACACACACACACACACACACACAGACCAATACCTAAAAACCACTTTTTTGGACTCAGGGGACCTTGAAACGTATAGAAATTTAGAAATTGGGGTACCTTAATTTTTTTTGGAAAGCAATACTTTCCTTACCTATGGTAATAGGGCAAGGAAAGTAAAAACATCAAAGCTTCCCATCCAAGTAAAGCTGACAAACCAAAGTGAATCCCCAGAGTATCGCTACGTCTTGATCAATCTGATCCTTGAAGCGAACTGGACATCACTTGAACCCATCAACTTGTTTATGGGTTGAAAACATGCAGAACAAAGTTAGAAAAATTGGAAGCATCATGCTGAAATGATTAGAAACATGAGAAGAGGCAGAAACTGAAAGAAAATTGAGAAGCAACACGCAGAAATTAGCAGAAACAACATGTTGCTGTGTGAAATGCCCTGATATAGCTAGATTCTCTTCATAGTTTCAGAAATCCTCACAAATACCTTCAATGAACTCTCATTAAACTATTGCTGACAATTTATAGTGGGTCTCACTATAGTTGAGGTCTACCTCGTACTGTCAGTAAACCTCATAAGACAAGTATCATTTAATGCTTTCAATTCAAATAATGCTGCCAGATAATTGTAAATCATAGTGCAGACATGTGCATTTATCTGGTATTAGCCTCATATGAGATTAGCCTGCGTGAACGTGATAGGCTGGCAGTAGTGCAAAGGTGCAGAGGTCGTGAACCTATTAAAACAAACGCTACTACTAGGATGGTTATTATTATCGCAATTGAAGTGAGAAGTATGAACGTATGAATATGGCTGGAAAGTATCATTATTTATTCATTTATTGTACAAGATACTACAATCATAATATAATTATGATATTGAAGGAAAAACGAAGCTGAGCCTGTACTATTTATCTCCAGAAATTTTGATGAAAAGTTAATGTTGTATGGATCTGAAGAGAGAAGAGAAATGATATTCAGGATTGGAGGGATATTGGAAGAAAATAAGAATGTTGTGAAAATTGAAAAAAATTATGAGAAAGACTGGCTTAGTTAATATTCCTCACATAATATAAGAAATATTTATGAGTCTTTTGTGTAGTTAAGAAGTTGATATTGTGGTAACTATTAATATCAGATAAAAATACTAAAAAATTGTCAAAAAACCACAAATTTTATTGAGAGTCGAGAGACCGGTTAGGGTTGTTACACCATTTCCTAAATCCATAATAAAGAATATCTAAGTCTATAGATGGTGAGAGGTGACAAAATCACCTCTAAATCAAATTCATTTCTAAAGTATATTTTAATATAACATTGCTTTTAGTTTTCTTGAACTTTTGCATCCAAATCCAGTTTTAAATATTTGTTTCTCTTTTCAATTAATTTTAACACTACTCCAAGTTCTGTTTCTAGCATAGTCTTTATTTTTACTCATCATACTTATTTTGTTTTGAACAAAATTAATTGATGATATTGCTCTTTGATGGCAACTCCCACATAGAAATAACTCGGGAGTGTCTTTCTCAGTAGATTTGAAGATTATATTCAGAATATATATTATTGTAAATACATAATTGTACTAATTTCACAGAAGCTATGTTTTATTTTTTGTGTGTATTCTTGTTTACTGAGAAATGAAAATTATTATTATTATTATTTTCCTAATCATTGAATACGTGAAAAGTAAGTACCTAACAGAAATCATGAAACGAAAACGGATGAGTATGAATTTCAAGGAAGAATTGAAATTGATGTGAGAAGAGTAATAGAACAGACTATAAAGAGGATAATTATGACATGAGAAAATTGGATTTTGAAGAGAAAAAGATGAATTATGTAGTGCAAGGTGTAAGAAACGCTGTGGAAAAACTGGGAGAACATTATTATGAAAGTGGAATAATTTGATTCGATATTATAAGGCTCGAACATGATTGGGCTCTCGTTTATCCTATTTGAAACTTAGTTTTTGAAGAGATGAAATTGATAATGATAATGAAAGTTGAATGGAATCAAAATATTGTTGATGATTGAGTGATCTAACAGCGTATTCTGTACTGTCTTAATTCAGATTGAACCGTGTATCTAAACAATATAAATAATCAACGTTAATTTAAACAAGAGAGTTGAAATATTCCATTATTCTATGAGTGATATCATGATTCCTTTCTATCAGATTATCATTCAACACGGCGTTATTTTTCAAATTGAGTACTCCAATTATATATTCCTTGAAGAAGGAAACTGCATAGACTGAGTGAATAAAAGATGCGTGGAGTATCTAAGTTATGTAGCAATGTGAAGAAAAAAAATCTGGATGGGAATACTTGAGACTGTACGAACCAAATAAGGTGAAATACTGCAGTAGGAGTGATATGAATTGAATAAGTTTAAATTGAATCAGAATACAGTGAACGATCTCTTGATCTTTCGATCTATCGATCTTTCAGTTCAAGGCCAGTTCAACTCAAGGATAGTATATAGCTATGTGCTATTAGATATATATACAATTCTTGAGTTCAACTAGCTGCTGGCTATGTAAATGATAGCGGTTACCCATTGTATGCAATCCATTTCACCGTTTAAACGGTTTCTCGATGTTTCTAGAATACATAGCAGCTTTACTCAATGGTGAATTCAATAGGATTATTATTTATAGAGTGTGAGGAGAGTGGGAACGAAGTTATACTGATGATAGATCACAATTTGAAGTGCTAGGAATAAAACTGATTTTCACTTTCCTTGCCCTATAACATAGGTAAGGAAAGTATTGCTTTCCGAAAAAAATTGAGGTACCCCATTTTCCAAATTTGTGTGTGTGTGTGTGTGCGTATGTGTGTGTGTGTGTGTGTGTGTGTGTGTGTGTGTGAGTGTGTGTGTGTGTGTATGTGTGTGTGTGTGTGTGTATGAGTGTATGTGCGTCTGTGTACACGATATCTCATCTCCCAATTAACGAAATGACTTGAAATTTGGAACCTAAGGTCCTGAGAATATGAGAGAAAGAAACCTTCTTGATCATGGAATCTCTTCTCCGTTGATAAAGGACGAATTAATGCATTCACGCAAAGTTAATCATGAACCCAGTACCTTTCGATCTAGTTATAATGAAATCGATGAACTTTTTATGACAGGTTATCGAGGAATGAAAAATAAGGCAAAGAAACCTTGATCATGAAATCTTTTTTCCGTTGATAAAGGACGAATTTAATGCATTCACGCAAAGTTAATCATGAACCCAGTAAGTTGAAAACAGAAAATAACCAAACATTGTTCTTTATTGTAGGCTATACCAAAACGTGAATCACCTTGTGCGCGACTGCCTAGTTGAGAACCCTGTAAGAGGCGTTTGATATTGTCATTTTTGTGATCCCGGCATAGCGACACTCTCAACAGTGGATGCAAACTCACTATTAATACTGTCTAGTGTTTTCCCAAAAGTAAGACTGGCATCTCAAAGAGAGAAATATTGGCCTCTCTCTATTGCCACCTCATGTTATGCCACCTTAGTGCAGAAAGCATTTTCCCACATCAGTGAGTCATCATTTATTTATTTATTCACAATATCACATTGGAAACAACAGGTTTCCCAAATATGACACAAATATGTTTCCTTAACACAACAATAAGTACAGTATACGATTCAATCAAAACAAAAAAAAGATACTAAAACTAACGTTTGAAAATAATACTTTGAACACTACTTATAAAACATTCCTTAATAGAGTTGATAGTGAAAATGGATATATGAAGTGATGAAGGAGAGGTGTTATCAATAAAGATGATAAAGATGATAAGAGAGCATGCAGTCTCATATGAATGATAGGATGAGGATGATAATGATAACTGCCAGTAAAAAACTTTGAAAATAAGGGGTAAGTAAGAATAAAATGAGTTTGAATGTGCAAATAAAACAATTAATGTATTAATTAATATATTATAATAATATTATATAATATATAATATATATATATATATAAAAATATATATATAATATATAATATATATATAATATATTAATGTATAATAATGTATAATTAGACACCAATAACCCCATTTTTTATAGAATCATGTTATAGTGAGACTGACTGACTCACTCACTCACTCACTCACTCACTCGCAGAACTGAAAATCTACCGGACCAAAAACGTTCAAATTTGGTAGGTATGTTCAGTTGGCCCTTTAGAGGCGCACTAAGAAATCTTTTGGCAATATTTCAACTCTGAGGGTGGTTTTTAAGGGTTTAAAGTTCGTCTTTCAGCATGTATGTTCTTCTTATTCTCTTAATTTATAATTGAAAAATGTCCATACCATATGTTAATATAGAACTATAATCTGGAGAGAGTACCTCTTCGAAACAGTTGTTCTGGTAACTAAATTAAAAATTTTGTCAGGTTGGCATTAAGTTGAGGTCTACATGCAGGCGAGCGAAGCGAGCCCGCTGATCTCATTCTTGGACGATCCAGTCGGGGGTCCAGGGGGCGGAGCCCCCTGGCTAGACCGATATGGCGAGCGAAGCGAGCCTGACGGCTAGTTAATGTATAATGATGGAGAAGTGGTGTCTTTTCCCCCTCCCATTTAATGTTTTCTTTTTTTGTATGAGAGTATTCCAGTATTTATCTCTTTCCTGTAAAAGTCAAAAACTGAATGTCAAAGAAGAATTTCATATTTATAAAGCAGCAAAATTTAAGAGATAAAATAATAAACTTAATCCAATAAGACCCCAATAACCCCATTTTTGATAGAATCATGCGAATTTAAACCAAAAATTCACAGTCCTAGTTCATAAAAACATATGAATACACTAACATAATGATCAAAATAAGAATCTTCCAGTAGTATTTATTAATTTAATTCATATCACTTGAAAATGGCATAAATGACCGAAACATGTTGTGATAAAATATTTTAAAAAAAGGCTACTGAGATTTTTATTTATTTTCTTTATATTTTTATTTCAGTATTGTCTGAAGCTAAGGAAATGTGTTTATTGAATCACAAGTATTTCAACAATAAAATGAAAAACAAGTGAGATAGCCAAGACATAATGTTTCTAAAGTCAATATTAATACGTTTTGGTTGTACTTTAAGACGCATTTCATTACCCATAGTATTGATCTATATATATATATATATATATATATATATATATATATAATATATATATATATATATAAAAAAGCGAAATGGCACTCACTCACTGACTGACTGACTGACTCACTCACTCACTCACTCACTCGCAGAACTGAAAATCTACCGGACCAAAAACGTTCAAATTTGGTAGGTATGTTCAGTTGGCCCTTTAGAGGCGCACTAAGAAATCTTTTGGCAATATTTCAACTCTGAGGGTGGTTTTTAAGGGTTTAAAGTTCGTCTTTTAGCATGTATGTTCTTCTTATTCTCTTAATTTATAATTGAAAAATGTCCATACCATATGTTAATATAGAACTATAATCTAGAGAGAGTACCTCTTCGAAACAGTTGTTAACTGGTAACTAAATTAATAATTTTGTCAGGTCGGCATTAAGTTGAGTTGACTTTGTTAGGTTGGCACCAAGTTGAAGATTGAAATGCATTTTTCGCGGAAAAATTGATTGGGCACTGCTACTCTAATCAGAGCTATTCCTGGGAATATTATAGTACTAGCAGTCAGGTTCGCTTCACTCGCTATATCCGTTTAGCCAGACGTTTAGTCTGGACCCCCGACTGGATCGTCCTAACATATGATAAAAATGCTCAAATGAAAAATGCAGGCGAGCGAAGCGAGCCTTCTGATCTCATTCTTGGACGATCCAGTCGGGGGTCCAGGGGGCGGAGCCCCCTGGCTAGACGGATATGGCGAGCGAAGCGAGCCTGACGGCTAGTTACTTATATTCCCAATCATATTATCTAAAGATGAACTTTCATCTCATTTCCCAGCAGTATATACGCAATAATGAGAGAGATACTAGCACCACTATTATCCAATTAAAACTAGGAGGTCATGCATTTTCACTAATACACATTTTAATGACTGCAATAAGTACCTCACGTATGCTGATGTAAGATGGTAATAACTCTCCTATTTAATTAAGATTCCTTGAGAAGTGCATTCTAACTGAAGAGGATCCAACTGAGGACTGAAATTCACTTAAAAATGTCAGTTTTGCTTCAATTGGGAGGATTGATGTTATTTGTAAGGTATACTGACAGTATAATCTGTATCTTTATTGAAAGAAATTTTCTTAAAACTGTCAGAATCTCTGATGAAATACCAACAACGCGTTCCATTCAACTCAAGCTGACAGATTGGAGTGAAATGAATGTGATGCATTTCTCGACCTTTGAGTTCATCTCTATTAGATGAGAATATTGAAGGTCAGTGCGGTGAATATTCTAATTACAGTTTTCCAATCGAATGTGCCATTCTATCAGAGACTCTGCGAGAAGTATGTCATTTCAATGTCAACTAGTTAAATATACACCCTCATAGATTATGTGTGAAATGAACTGTTCATACAGCATTGGTTTATTGTGATAGCTGAACAGTATAGCTGACAATGCTATAGTGAGGTCCACGTTATAATGGCAGTGTTTGATTAGCAATGGTATTTTTTTAAACATCTTTATTGCCCATAGAAACAAAATGAAAAAAACTTACAAAAGAAATATTCTAGATTAATATTATGCTATTTTACAAATAAATTAAAATTACATGGCACCACCCAGCAAGGGCAAAACCATGACCGCTGAGTGAGAGTATCAGCTGTTTAGACAATATAAAAATTTATTTACTAATAATCAAAGCTACAAAAAATTGAAGTTCAACAATAAAATACTAGTAATTATAATATTTGACTGATGTCGAAGAAAAATTTTTTGTATCACCCACTTATTTATCTGTTCCATCCTCTGTCTACCCCTATTAGAAAGATATTCTGACAATGCATTTGGCATGATATTTATTATTTTTTATCATTCATTTATCATTTATTATCATTATGAAATTATTGAAAAATATGATTTAACGTTTAATAAAATATAATTGATTATTTCAAACTAGAATGAACTAAGATATTACACCAATGAACCGGTATCAACTACCGCCTATAGAAGGCATTGATAAGACAGAGGTTCGGCAACGTTGTTCTATTAGCTTTCTCTACTGCCATTATAACGTGGAACTCACTATAGTGGATCTTTCTCAGTTGATTAGATGTCATCCGAATTGAATTGAATGATTGCCTTTATTGAGGTTGGAGTTGGGACTCTCGGTCCTCTCTGCCACACAAACCTAACTGCTCACAAGTCCCTGATTGGGGAGAGAAATAGCCTAAAATTGGCCTTTTCCCTTTCTTACAATAATGTTTTCTATCATAATGATGATACGGACATATGAAAAATGAATATAAAGAGGGAAACGGAATTCGAACAGATTAAAGTATATTATAATTATATTTCATTTACATACTCAGAAAATAAATCAATTCAATTCAAACAACTCGAAATAATATTGTTGTCAAGTAGAAGCACATTCATGCATGCTAACTGGAAACCAGATTGCTTTGAAGCTCATAAAATCCAATTTTCGGAGATGCCCACAAGAAGTAGCTATTCCAACTTGTCATACCTAAAGTACGTTTCTCAATTATTAGTCTGAGAAATTGATCTGCTCTATACTCGCTGGTTCAATATTATTTGTAGTATAAATTCTGCTCTTTTATCCCCCTTCTCATCTTCTTCTTCTCTTCTCCTACGCTCTTCTCCTTCTCTTCTCCTTCTCTCTCCTTCTCTTCTCCTTCTCTTCTCCTTCTCTTCTCCTTCTCTTCTCCTTCTCTTCTCCTTCTCTTCTCCTTCTCTTCTCCTTCTCTTCTCCTTCTCTTCTCTTCTCTTCTCCTCTCTTCTCCTTCTCTTCTCCTTCTCTTCTCCTTCTCTTCTCCTTCTCTTCTCCTTCTCTTCTCCTTCTCTTCTCCCTCTTCTCTTCTCCTACGCTCTTCTTATTCCTTCTCTCCTCCTTCTCTTCTCCTTCTCTTCTCCTTCTCTTCTCCTTCTCTTCTCCTTCTCTTCTCCTTCTCTTCTCCTTCTCTCTTCTCCTTCTCTTCTCCTTCTCTTCTCCTTCTCTCTCCTTCTCTTCTCCTTCTCTTCTCCTTCTCTTCTCCCTCTCCTTTCCTTCTCATCTCCTTCTCTTCTCCTTCTCTTCCCCTTCTCATCTCCTTCTCTTCTCCTTCCTCTCTCCATCTCTACTCATTCACTTCTCCTTCTCTTCTCCTCCACCCCTTCTCCTCTTCTCGTTCTTCTCTTCGGATGAATCTTGGAGCATCAACGATGTTCCTCAAAACTATGTACTGGAGCCGTTGAATCACACCACATTGCTCTTGCTGGCACAGTCCCAGAGATGTATTCCTTTGGGTTTCAGGGTCTGCTTGTCTTTGAATGAGATGACAATATCCTCTAGAGTTGGGATTTGTTTTCCTCTCTACCACACCCATGGTTCAAATTTAGCTTCAGTAATGATGTAGGGTTGAGTTTTGTCAACCTGTCTTGTAATTTCTCTGCAATTTTGGTAGAGAGTTAGTGGGAAGGATATTTTGAATATTCTTTCCAAAGAATGGACATTGATGTGTCCAAAGCTCCGCCAATTTATATAAATGCATAACAATATTATCTATAGCTATTACCAATTGCTTTTTTCATATCATATACAGTTCAAAAATCATTTTCTTAGTCTATTTCATGTAAATTCATCTATCATTTTGGTGTATTGTAAGCTATTGTATATAAGTGTAAAGCCAGTATATATTGTAATCTACATAAATAAGTACTCAATCAATCAATCAATGTCTATTACAACATAAAATCATGTGAAACATTACAATATGACTGAATAACAAATCCGCCCAAAAGAGTAGCCTATAATTGTATCTTGTATCAATACCACAAAACCTCAAAAGAGTTCCATCATTAAAATTATTATCGTCTATCGTTGCTGAGGTTGATGCCCTCATAAGAATTAGGCTTGTGCATGGAAATGCATGAAACAGAAAATGATGAGAGATGAATGACCTTATAGTTTCAGGAATATTCTGAACGACTGGGGGTAAGTTTCAATGGAAGTTAATATAACTGACCATGAGCGGTTACCCTTCCAAAAGGAGTACCGTGTGCTTGCAGCAGCTCTTATGAAGCACTCAATCTCTCTCATTTTTGCAATCCTAGAGTTTTCTCTCTATGGAATCTGTTTGTGATGATTCAGAGCAGTGAACAGTGCAAGTCGCAATTAAATGGTTTGAAAATCTGATTCCATCTGATCTGATCAAAATAGCTCGAGCTATGCTATATACATCTACAAAATATATTTTGAAAATATTTTTTCCACATTGATTATTGACTTTCAGTTGAGGCGACATTGTAAATGTAATAACTATGGATTAGTATAGAAATGAAGCATTGAAGATGCAAGTAACACAATTACTTTTCATTTTCTACAGTGATAGGTTCAAGATGCTAATAGCTGAGAATTGCTCTATGCAAGATGGCATTAGACCATTTTTATTTCAATCATCAACATTGTGATGAATTCTGTGTATATCTTAAGTTATCAAAGTACTGAAGCAATAATTTCAGTAGAGAATTTATATGCCATAAGTGCACATTTTTATGAAATTTGGAAGAGCATTAATATCAGAATAGTTTCTAAATATGATATTGCAAATTATATGGACTGATACCCTCCTTGTATCAAGCAATTCTCTCTAACAATAATAAGTTAATAGGAAGCATCTTTTACATGAAAAAAGAGGAAAATCATTAGACAACAACTGTCTTTACAAAATTAACAATCAGATGAGAATTTAAACAGTTTTAACATACATTGAATAATCTAATGGTAAAGCATAGAAGATGCATGTAATACAATATTAAATTTTATTTTCTACAATAATGAAAACACAATTTTTCCATTCATCATTAATTTTTCTTTTTTATATTTTTTTACTTTGAATTTTTTTTCATCTTTTGCCTTTTTTCAATAACTTGTCAATATTTTTTCTTTTTCCATTTTTTCTTTGATTACTTTTTTCTCTTTTTTCATTTTTTATTTTTTTTCATTTTTTTATATTTGAGGACCTTGCCTGACATAGGGCACATGGGCCTATGTGCCCTTTTTCCGGCAATCGTTTCAAACGAACCGCCATGATTTCCTGTACATGCTTGCCAACTTTCACATAGATATCTTTTTCCTGTGATGTTTTACATAAACTTGATTAAAGTGGTGACAGCTGATGTTCTTCGAAATAGTTCCCTCGTTCACTGTTCACGTGTTCAGCAGATATTATTCTGTGACTTCTGTGAGCTTGTGATTCTTGTGAACTGTAGGTTGGGATGAGAAACTTGATCTTTCTTTTAATAGTATTAAGAAGTCAGCCAGAAACCTGAAGTTCACAATAATAAAATACATAATAATCAAGTACATTCCGGAAGGTACCATTCTCTGTTCAAAATCCTATGAGCCCGTCTATTCACCATTCAAATTCATACAAAATGTTGACAAGAAGACCTTATCTGAGGTTGAACTGACTACAGTGCCATTTCCCGAAGTATCTGAGGCCAAGATAAAATATGTTCGGAGCCTTATGAAATTCCTGCCCATAGAAGACCAGGACTGGCTAGTGGCTAGAGCAAATGATTGAAGAGAACTTGAGTAATAGGTCTATTACATAATTCATCATAATAATGCATACCGGTATGTTATACTATAGTCATATATATCATTCTACTATTGTTTAACTAATATTCACCAAAATATTCATTATTTGGACCATTATTTTTGTTTTTAGTTCACAACACATGAATTTACAACTCGATTAATAGATCTATTACATAAATATAAATACTATAATACATATATCATACCATAATACATGAATATATCATTCTTTTATTGAAATTACTAATAAAATACATTATTTGAATCATTATTTTTATTTTTAGTCTACAACACACCACTTCAAAACTGATTGCTGGAAAAAGGGCACATAACATGTGTCTTTATTATTATTTTTATTGGACTTTTTTATTTTTAATGAACAACATTTCTTTTGCTGAATTATTGGTAATATTGCAACAAATGGAGAACAATATTCACATTAAGCTTTGCTTTTCATATAATTATGTAACAGAAAACTTAAATCTTCAAAAGCCATTTCCCAAAAATGAGCTTTTGCCTTATGTGCCCTTTGTCCGGCAAGGTCCTCAATTATCAATTCCACAATAGTCAATAGGTGCTAATATGGAAAGTAACACAGTGAAGCTCGAACAATCAATGCTCTCCAATCCTCACAATGGGCGACTCCAGTTCAAAGATAATTCCACTGTCTCCCGGTTTTATCACTTTAATTATTATTACCATAGTTCACATCATTTTGTGAGATGATTAGAGGCTAGTTTCTATACATTTTCCCATCGTTTTATCCATCCAGCATTCTTCCCTGTTGCAAGAGGTAATAACGAACAATGATCATTGAGAAATGAGGGAATCTTTATTGTCTGTTGTTAGGCTTTATACGGCCGACCGCAGACCATTTCAATATCCAACTAATGGATATTTAGTCTCAGATATTGCTACTCGAAATTATTATCCATGTCAAGAACATCATCTTCCTCCCACTCTCCACCACATTCACATCTAAGGAAATCCAATCGGAGTCACAGGGAAATATGGATTTTTACTTCCAGTAATCTCCTATAGTGAGAGAGTTTTGGTAGAGAGTTAGTGGGGAGGATATTTTTAATATTCTTTCCGAAGAATGGACATTGATATGTCCAAAGCTCCGCCAATTTATGTAGATGCATAACAATATAAATATTATCTATAGTTATTATATTACAAATTGCTTTTTCATCATATACAGTTCAATAATTATTTTCTTAGTCTATATTATGTAAATTCATCTATAATTTTGCTCCATTGTAAGCTATTGTATATAAGTGTATAAGCCAGTATATATTGTAATCTACATAAATAAAGTACTCAATCAATCAATCAATCAATAGTGCGGTCCACGTTATAATGGCAGTGTTTGATTAGCAATGCTATTGCTATCCTAGTCTATCATTCAACAAAGCAGATAGCGATATCTCTTTCTCGCTTTGTCCTGTTGCCAGATCGTCTCTCAACAATGTAGAATAAATAATCAATTAACTAGATATTTTTTTTTTCTTATTATCAATAAAACAGTGGTTTTTTGACAACTTCTTAGTCTCTTTCATTGAAACTAAATATTTCATTTAATCATATCCTATACTATTAAACAAGCAATTCCTGTTTATTACTTTCCTTGCCCTATTACCATAGGTAAGGAAAGTATTGCTTTCCGAAAAAAATTAAGGTACCCCAATTTCCAAATTTCTATACGTTTCAAGGTCCCCTGAGTCCAAAAAATGATTTTTGGGTATTGGTATGTATGTGTGTACTGTATGTGTGTGTATAAGTGTATGTGCGTCTGTGTACACGATATCTCATCTCTCAATTAACGGAATGACTTGAAATTTGGAACTTAAGGTCCTTACAATATAAAGATCCGACACGAACAATTTCGATCTGATGCAATTCAAGATGGCGGATAAAATGGTGAAAATGTTGTCAAAAACAGGGTTTTTCGCGATTTTCTCGAAAAAAGCTGTAACGATTCTGATCAAATTCATAATTAAAATAGTCATTGATAAGCTCTATCAATTGCCACAAGTCCCATATCCGTAAAAATTTCAGGAGCTCCGCCCCATCTATGCAAAGATTTGATTTTAGATTCCCAATTATCAGGCTTTAGATACAATTTAAACAAAACATTCCAAGTGAAAAAGATTGAGCATGAAAATCTCTTCAATTAATGTACAGTAGCATTTTCATCTAAAATTGAAAATAAGCTCGAAATTCGAGAAAATGTTATTATTTCAATTACAAACTTTTGGCAACTGTTGACTCTATTAAATCATTCACTATGAAGAGATAGCAAACTGCGTGTGTCTCCAGCCTTATTGTCCTGTCACCAGCTGGCTTGAATCTCTGAATAGTAGACTTGAGATGCGCAGGAACACTAGCGTCAGGTTTTAAATTCTCATAACGGCAAGGAAAGTTTGTGAGTGCGCCACACCAGATTTCATGTTTAGATGTTTGGATGTTTAGATGTTCATATGTTTGTATTTCACCAGATCTCGAAAACGGCTCCAACGATTCTCACGAAATTCAAAACATAGTAGGTTATGATTCGATTGCACTAGGTCTCATCCCTGGGAAAACTCGCTGAAGTACATTGAAAGGATAATTATCATTCATGCTTGGAACAGCTGATAATTAGTTCGTTGTCTGTTGGTGATGGAAGTGAGTGAGCGAGTTTATGTGTGTGGGACTAATCAGGATTAAAATTCATCCCCCTTTGTGCAACTGGGCCTTTGTGAGGGAAATTTTTGCATTCCTCTGGGAATGAATCTCAATATACTGTTATCAAATAGAACATTTCTGCATGAATGTTACTATAATTTCTTCTTTCGTAATAAATTTTTTATCCTCTTGTACTCCAGAGCGAAGCTTGGTCCTCGATATTAAATTTATTATGAAATTATTGAAAAATATAATTTCTTGCTTATAAAAATATAATTGACTATTTAAAACGAGAATAAACAGTTGATATTACATCAATAAACCTGTATCAGCTACCGTCTATAGAAGCCGTTGACAAGACTGAGGATCGGCAACGTTGTTCTGCTATCTTCCTCCACTGCTATTATAACGTGGACCTCACTATAAATTCATCCTGTTCCCAGTGTTTTTTGTAATCGCAGATTTTCATTGACGAAATGATTCATGAATTTACATGTTCCAAATTCCTCCTAATTGACCGAGCGAAGTGAGGTCTAAGATTCAAGTCGACGGTTTGGCATTTCTCTCAATGTTTAAATGTTTATATGTTTATATGTTGCGCATTTACGGCGAAACGCGGTAATAGATTTTCATGAAATTTGACAGGTATGTTCCTTTTTCAATTGCTCGTCGACGTATATTCAAGGTTTTTGGAAATTTTGCATTTCAAGGATAATATAAAAGGAAAAAGGAGCCTCCCTCATACGCCAATATTAGAGTAGAAATCAGACTATAGAATTATTCATCATAAATCAGCTGACCAGTGATTACATAGATGTGTGGAGAAGCCAATCTATTGCTGTATTTCCATAAGGTCCATAGTTTCAATCAGGTTCTTGTGGATGAGAATATGCGTGAGGTCTACTGTTCACAGAACTACTTGTTTTAGTGTATTTTTGTGATCACAGATTTGCATCGACGGAATGATTCATAGATTCACATCCTCTTGTTCCTCCTAATTTCAGTTTATTTTTGTAATCATAGATTTTCATTGACGGAATAATTCATAAATCCACATTTTCTGGTTTCTCCTAATTTAAGTGTATTTTAGTAATCACAGATTTGCATTGGCGGAATGATTCATAGATTCACATCTTCTGGTTTCTCCTAATTTTTAGTGTATTTCAGTAATCACAGATTTACATTGGCGGAATGATTCATCAGTTGATGTTTTAGGTAAATTGGAACCGTCCACGTAATTGAGGTAGCACAGGTGGGCGCTTGGTTAGATTATGAACTTGATTGGATGATTATGGTAGGACCTTGAACTATGAATGATCAGTGTCATAATCTTGTGAGATACAGTTGTGGAATGGATTGCCGGTTATGGTGATTCCTTTCAAACAAAGGAGTGACCGATCAATAACTACATAATATAATAAAGGACAGAATATTGGCTTATACACGTACGGGTTAAGAAATTCACGGATGACGCATCATCACGTCTGAACTAATCAACAGATTAACCTGAAATTCTGCATATTTTATAGATTCTTAATTAACCAAGGATGGTTATAGGCCTTTTCTCAATTCTTCTAAATTTCATTACGTCAAAATTTCAGTTTGTCAAGTTTGTCAGACCCTTGCGGAGCACGGGTTACCTGCTACTCTTCAATATTTTTCTATTTACCAATGTCATTTTGATTTTCTCTAGTACCATGATTATATAGTATTATTAGTACCATAATTTTAACATGTTTTGGGTGAAAACGTGAAGATGGTTTTTGAATTGTGTAATATTTTTTTAGTAAGAGAGTAAGGTTGACCTCAAACAAATTTTCTCCCGAATTTACATATAAGTACGAGAAAAATTCGTTCATACTTTCAAAGTAGAGGTTATTGCCAACAAAATCAAGAAGAGTTGATATGGAATACAGAAATTGGAGCATATGGTGCTCAGTATTAATAGAGCATCAGTACCATACCAAAAGATAAAGATCTTCTATTTCGATCAATCCTGGTACTAAAAAAATGCTTGATTCGTGATATTTTCATATATAATTCGAAAAACTGAAGATAGACAAGGAAACTGTTTTGAAATTGAAGTGTTCCAAACTCTTATGCAAACTTGATTGGTTATTGTTCTATATTGATGTTATTGTCCTATGCAAACTTGATTGGCTATTGTCCTATATTGATGTTATTGTCCTATGCAAACTTGATTGGTTATTGTTCTATATTGATATTATTGTCCTATATTGATGTTATTGTCCTATGCAAACTTGATTGGTTATTGTCCTATATTGATGTTATTATCCTATGCAAACTTGATTGGTTATAGTCCTATATTGATTGTATCATCCTATGCAAACTTGATTAGTTATTGTCCTATATTGATGTTATTGTCCTATGTGAACTTGATTATTATTGTCCTATATTGATGTTATTGTCCTATGCAAACTTGATTGGTTATTGTCCTATATTGATGTTATTATCCTATGCAAACTTGATTGGTTATAGTCCTATATTGATGGTATCATCCTATGCAAACTTGATTGGTTATTGTCCTATATTGATGTTCACCCATTCATTCCATTTAAGACCTGAATTTTCCATTTAATTTGTTGACGTTTCTCCATCCATTGATAATTTTCATTCAATGAAGAAAAGTTGATTGCAAATTATTAAAATAAAATCAAGGTTAATATTCGAAAATCATGAAACATTCATAGGGTGAATGAAGTTGGAAATCCAAAGATGGAAGTGTATCATAATGTAGATGACTCTTTGAATGCTAAAGTCGTAATGGAAATAAAATATAAGTCTGATGTCTTCATGAACAGGTATCATAATATACAGTGAGAGAATAAGCAATCAGATAAAATGTATGGAGCATCGAGTGTTATTGGATGCAATAAAATAATTCCTGAACATGCATCTTCACTCGCAAAACAAGTCGTTGCATGCAGAAATGCTGCCAGAAAAGGATCTGGGATCAATTAAAGGAAATTGATGACCATTGCAATGGAATGGATCCAGTATAATTAATAATTGATATAACCTTATGTTCTGGAAACTTATTCTATAGTTATTAGTTATGATGTTTTCTCATTGCATATCTTATTCAACAATTTATTTTATTTCCATATATTTAAAAACAATATTATGATTATTATTCATTGCATTTGAGTATGAACATGAATAATGAAATGATTGCCGAATAAAAGAAATATATTTACAAATAGAAATAATCATTAAAAATACAATAGTTTATGGCGTGGCTTGATATTTAACAATTTTATAAGGATGCTTGAAGACCGATTATGACAGAGGATAGTTCTGTTTAGAACAATTGGGGAGTGTGTTGCAATCTCAGAGAATATGTAAAGGTGGACTTTTTCTCGAGTATAAATCAATGCATAATTCAGCACACATGAAATTGATACAGAGATGTTGAATCATTCCATCATCAAAATAAATAGAGTTCCATCTTGTACTGTGTTGCAATCCTAAGAATATGTGAAAGTACACGTTTTTTGAGTAAAAACCGATACAAAATTCAACTGATATCGAATCGATACAGAGATGTTGAATCATTTCATCATCAAAATTAAAAATTTCCGCCATTTCCTGATTATATCAATTAGTAGCCTATCAAGAAGTATGAGGCAAAAGAGTAGTAGCTTCTAAAAGGGTGATCTCATGTCTTGAGGGGCAGAAAATATTTATTCCTAGAGAAAATAATGGAAGGTTTAAGAGCATGAAATCTCTTGAAAGCAAACATTAGCTTCGAATCCCCTCCGATTCCTTCACGCTGATCAATTGATTAGAACCTCAAAGAAACCTACACAATATAGCATATACTGATACCAGGATGACAAAATCTAGTACTTAATCTATGAGCATGAATCACCTGGAGTTATTCCAACTATCATGGAGCTTTTAACAATTTCATCGACATGAAGATTTAAAGGAGCAAATGGCATTTGAATTTTCACTGGAACCTGATCGACCAACACATGAGAAAAGAAGCTTCAACAATTTAGATACAAAAAGCTGAACCCAACAATTGGAATATGAATTGGATGGGGGAAGATTCTCAAATGGATAATTCAAGTTGAATTTGAGGCCCGGTTGCACAAAAGACGGTTAAATTATAATCGACTAATTTCGGGTGGTTAATTTCAGGAGAACGAATCAGAGAAGGCTTTTTTTGAAAAGACGGCTTCTCTGACTGGTTCTCGTGAAATCGAACACGATTAAAACTTAATTAACTTCTGTGAGACCGGCACTAGGAGAGTCAATATTTGTACCAGAACAAAATAGAAAACCAGCTATTTCTGATCCTCTATTCAATTATTTGAGCATTAATAATATTGGTTCCCAATTTCCAATGCAGCGTTTACTCTACATGAATGGAACAGCTCAAAGAAAGTTGAGTGAGACACCAATGAGAAACAAAATTAATTGTCAAGTAAACCTACATTGAAATCATAGATATTAGCCAATAATAATCTTCAAAATCAATCCAAATTCAGACAGAAGCTTCCATCGTCATTCCACAATCGATTCAATCATTTGTTCCTGAATTCAATCATCCATCTCCTATCATTTTCCCTTTTTGTGTAGTTGATTCTTTTTCTGTAGTTTCTCAGAGATTGACAATGGTGTAACAACCTAAACTGGTCTCTCTAAGTATCAATAAATCTGTGGTTCTTGACAATTTCTTAGTATTTTTATTTAATATCCCCATCCATTCATTCATTCACTCGCTCATTCATCGACAATGTGTGAGAGGAACCAACATGCATTTGACATAACTTCAAATTTTTGTCCCAAACTATTTGATTGCTATTTTTTATAATTTCTTTCATGTTTATACAGTTTCTGTTTGTGTAAGTATTCGATTTCCACTGTGGCTTGTTTTGGAATTTATCTATTCATTTATTTTATTTAATTATTTACAATGCAAATGACACTAATGTAATAACATTGAAAGATGAAATAATAAGGTAGTCCTTGTGCTATTTTTCTTCCAAATTTATAAGTGACAAAGTCCAAGATGAGATTAGAATTTCACGTGTACAATTTTTATAAAATTTTAGTCCAAAATAAACATTAAAACTATAAATTTTAAATTTAGATGGCTTGAATTAATAAATTAACTGGAAATATTCCACTCAATTGCTACTTGTAACGAATAATATTGATTTATTTCAGAAAATTTTGAACCATTCAAGAAACACAAACTTGTAAACACTAAGCTCGGCATAAAGCTGTAACCCCTCTAATGTTCCTATTGATGTAATGTATAAGATCCCTGAAACAATTAATTTTCAAAGGCTTCTTTTGGCATGGATCTGTAAGCCTCCATATTCTATAATTTTCCTTACTGTTGTAATAAATAGGTTAAAATTTCATCAAGCAATTTCAAATAGGTTCATCAAGCAGGAATCTGCTGAGAAGCACCCGCCAACACACTGGCCGTGTGAACATAGCACTCCTAGGATGACGCCAACCTTGCAGACTGTTACAGATGTTACAGTAACGTCCTTTCCCGCCAAAGTCGCCGATTGGTGCGAGAGAAAGGCGCCAACCGCCCCCATTGGTGCAAGCGAAAGGCAGCATGAGAAAGAGGCACCACTGCAAGATGGAGTGTTCTACTATATAAGCGGACATGCGCTCACATCTCTTCACATTGCTCCCGATCAGTCGCTTTAGTTCTGTCTTGTCTCTAGTGCAAACTCAGGATATTCCCGCCAACCACGCAGGGGTGCCAACGAAACGGACTTTTTGGCGGGTTCTGCTATAAACTACATTTCACCATGAAGCTGGTGAGTCTAAAGTGTTCATTATGAAGTGGATAGTTTTGTGTGCTGCTGATAATATCTGAATCATTAGATTAATGGTAACTGTTTGTAATTGGTTAGAATCTAGATCATTATTTAGATAGGTGTCGTTTGTGATTAGTTAGGATCTAGATCATAATAATTATAGACAAGTTAGGTATTGTTAGTGATTGATTGAAATCTAGATCATTAGACAGTTGTAGTTTGTGATTGGTAAGAATCTAAATCATTAGATAGATAGGTGTCGTTTGTGATTGGTTAGGATCTAGATCATAATATAGATAAGTTAAGTATTCTTCGTGATTGGTTGAAATCTAGATAACTAGACAGTTGTAGTTTGTGATTGGTAAGAATCTAAATCATTAGATAGATAGATGTCGTTTGTGATTAGTTAGAATCTAGATCATTGGAAAGACAGTTGTAGCTTGTGATAGATCAGCATCTGAATCATAAGATAGATAGGAATGGTTTGTGATTGGTTGAAATCTAGATCTTCAGATGAATATTAATTGTTTGTGATTGGTTAAAATCTAGATCTTAGAAACATATTTTTGTAGCTTGTGATTTGTTAGAATGTAGATCACTAGATACAAAGTTGTAGTTTGTGATTGGATAGAATCTTGGATTTAGATCATAGATAGTTTTCGTTTATGAGTGGGTAGAATCTGGTGGGTAGACTTATTTATGGTAGACTCTTTAGATAGGTGGATGTCGTTCGTGAAAAATTTTGAAAATAGTTTTGATAATAAGTTCATTGACTAGTAGATGATATAGTTTGTGATAGTTTATATTAAATTACAGTTCTGATAAATTGTAGTGGGAAGATGAGATATTTTCATAGGAATATAACGAATAATAACGTATTCTCTGATTGTTCCAATACACAAGTTTTTAAGTTCAGTTTTGTGATTGGATAAGATCTAGAATTCAGATAGATAAGCAAAACTTGTGACATTTTCAAAGATAGTTTTGATCTTCATTGAGCAATGTATGTGCTTTCCAATGATATCAGAGTTTCTATTAGCTCATGAAGTTTAGATCATTTCTACTGTGGAATGAGATATTTTCGTAGACAAGGATAAGGAATAACGTTATTGTTAATTCTCTCGATACACAAATCTTTGAGTAAGAGAGGAACAGTTTTGTATGCTACCATAAGAGTCTTAACCATGTACTGAAAGATACAGTTCGCGATAGATTGAAAAAGAAAATATCATCTAGACTCTCCGATGTATTTGTGCTACAATTGCACGCAAATTTAACTGTGTTATATGATTTTTCTTGATAAAATAACCATAACTCATTCGAAAGCGTCTAGAGCTCACAAATAGTTAATGAAAAATTGAAACTCGAGACACATTCAACCAGTTTGCATGAATCTAATTTCCTTTGGTTTCCCTTATAAAAATAGTTGAACAAGTGAAATAAGCTCCCTCACTATCGAAATACATAATATCTTCAAATGAGCTTTGGTTATTTTCATTATAGGTTAGGTGATTAGTTATTCTTCTTTTGAAGTTCAAGTTGTCTAAGCTGGTTTGTAGAAGAATATATTGAATCTCTTTATTCAGTAATGTAAGAGTAGGCCTACCGCACAATCTTTTCCTCTCTGTCTATCACATTCCTTCAGTTGTATACTATATTATTGTTCTGTACTTGTTAAGCTGTTTGTGATATTTCAAACTATTGAAGTAGAATCACAAAAATAAAATTGTGTGCACCATAGTGAGTCTATTCTCATCTTATGAAAACTCTACAATTTTATCAGAAGATTCAATTTATAGAATTATTGGAACTGATTGAATATTGCTGGTATGCATCATCATACAATTCATTCCTTGATCAGAGTAATCGAAAGAAAACACCAAATTATTGATACCTCATGAACGGTAAAAATCATAATGGGTTATGTTTTCCACTATATTTGTGATTGATAACTAATCTGTATTTCATTAATAGTACTGTTTAATTAGTGGCTCACTCCATTTTATCAATAGATAGAATTTGAGATGTTGAATTAAATTTAGAATAAATTGGGGAAAATATCATCAGCAACTTCACAAGCTACTTTGATATTTCTTGTAATCAGCCAATCAGTTATTTCAGGAGAGTAGTCAAGATGTTTAGTAATTCCAAACTTCTATACTTGAGAAATGAGCATATAGTTTGAAAGAACGGAGCTCTGCAAGCATTGTGCACTATATAATTTTAATTACAAAACGGTATTCTTGTATCGAACTCAGTATTAGCATTAATTTCATAAACAATATGCAATAAATTCTATAAAAGAAATATATTCATATGATTAGTATGATTAGTATTTCAATTAGTGCATTGAAACAGAATGTTTAGCTCCAGCAATTATTGTTATTCATATAACAATAGTGCTAAATTCTGAATAGACAACCTAGAGTGAAACTACCATCACTCTCAATAGAGTGAAAATCTCTTTCTTGTCAAAAATAAATGTTTTCAGAAAGATCTATCACGGAGCAATACATTGAAACTACTCAAAATACAACTTTCAAGTTTCCATAAAACTATCACATCTCAAATGATGCTCACATTCTATGAAGTGGAAGAAAATTATTGTAATCTATAAACAAATTAAAATAATACAATGAAGCTTCATTGATGTTGAAAATATTATTATTAATATCAGTTAATTTAATTTAAATCCAGTATAGAGAGTAGTTTAAACTAGTAGTGAGTAAACTATTAAGTATAATTTAATAGAAACATGTTTTCATGTTGTACCTCAGTCAATATTACCATAGAGAAACAATAGCATGAGTAGACATCCCATGGTATAGGGCGTTTATGTCGCAACTTTTACTGTTATCTCAAGCCGATAGTCCACGTGATTCTTTCCCGTGAAGCTGTGTGACGCTGGTAGTCTCTCACACTGTGCCGTTCATACACTCTCACCCCAACGAAACAGTAAAAACCGACAGTAATCGATAATAATCGGCTTGAGATAACAGTAAAAGTTGCGACATGAACGCTCTGTATCATGGGATATCTACTCAAGCCATTGTTCATCTATGATATTACAAACTTCATGGCCTGGCCCCTGTTTCATAGAAATTTAGAAGTCCTGTAATACAGGAACAGCTGATTTTATCGGCTATATTGAACATGTAATTTATTGGAATGGTGATTCTCCTGTATTACAGGACTTGTAACTTTTATGAAACAGGCCTCTGGTTACACAAAAACCGGTTGAATTTCAATCGTGATTAATTTCAAAAGAACCAATCAAGGGAGGAGTTTTTGGAAAGAAGGCTTCTCTGATCAGTTCTTGTGAAGTTAATCTAGATTAAATTTCTACCGGCTTTTGTGCAACCGGATTCAAGTGTTTTTTAATCATAAAAGCTATCAGCAGACAGGGTGATCCACAAGCAATAAATTTCGTATGGAATGAACAAGAAAACATACTTTTCAATTCAAAAGTCTTGTTCAATTTTTTTGAAAAAATTATCACAATAACGTTTCTGTTGAAGAATTTAATCTGTTGAAAATGATCGCGAGACGGTCGAGTTAGTAAGTGGAAGAGTTTGATTATTTACTTCAATATTTGACTGCATGTCGTGTGGAAAACATAAAAAAGTTTGAGGATTCAATCATTAAAATAATATCAACGATCAACCTCATCTACCAGAAGCTATTGCACAAGGTTTAATACGTTAAGTTCTACAAAACTCATAAGAATTAACCTTGGACGAATCTTTGTCATCAGTTTCAATTTCCATACTATCAACAATAATTTGAGTGAATCTCCAGCAATTTACGATGTGAGGAATCCTGTGGTTCCACAAAAAATTACAACTCAGTTAGAGTTCTAACAGTTGCGGTAGAATTTGAGAGGAAGAAACATGATAAATATTCTACATTTTCTTAGAGGCGAAATAAAGATAGTAATCCAAATGTTTAATGTGCATAGCTGCACGAAGCAATGTGAAGTAATAAACTGTGTGAATGTTGTTGAATTTATGATGAAACTATAAGTGAGAAGTTCATAATATTATTATGTTTGGCGGCTGTGTTTATGATGTGGATATTTAGAAAGGATGATGAGAGGTATAAATGTGGAGGGAAATTGAGCGTGGGGAAAGAGAAGAAGAAAATGATTAGAAAGAGGAGAAGCAGAACAAGAAAAGAGGATGAATATGTGATAAATCATGATTATTGGCAGAATAAGAAGAAAGAAGAGAAGTAGAAATAAGTCTATTTGGGAACATGATGTGTTGAACGAGAATAGGAGAAGAATTATTAGCATCAACTGTGAAGATATCAGAAAACGGGAAAATATTCGAAATTACAAATTTTATATTAGATGGTATCAGGAGAGAAGAAGGAGAAAACTTTTTGTAATAGGCGGAAACGATAGTGGACTTGTGAGAGAGAAAAAGGGGAGAATATATGAAAGACAAGGAGAAGAGAAGAAGAAGGTGATGATGGAGCAGAATAAGAATGAGGGGAGGAGAATAAAATGGGGAGCATGCTGTGGATGGAAAAAAATGGGAGAAGGTGAAGAAGAAGAAGAAGAAGAGGAAGAAGAGGAAGAAGAAGGAGAAGAAGAAGAAAAAGGAGGAGAGTACGAAGAAGAAGAGGAAGAAGAAGAGAAGAAGAAGAAGAGAAGAAGAAGAAGAAGAAAAAGAAAGAGAAAAAGGAAAAAGATGAGAAGAAGAAAGAAAAAAGTAGAAGGGGAAGAATGAGAAGGAAAATATTATGAAGAAGGAAAATCAGAAACATGACAAAAGAGAAGGAAAGTATTACAGATCGATAAAATGGAAGGAGCAAAATAATAGTAATGACTAATAGTATCCGACAAGGATACTTCGATTATAAAGAGCAAATTATTGGAACAGAAATGGAGAGAAGTGAATTCTTGGTGAATAATAATGTTTTGAAGGATAAATTTAAGAGGAGAAAAAAAATGATTGAAAGAAGGGAAGAGAGAAGAAGGAGTGAGAATTATGAGAAGTCAAGGAGCAGCAGAAGAAAGAGAAAGATGAAGAAAAAGTAATATGGGTGAGTAGAGGAATAATATGAGGAAAATAGGAAGAAGTGGGAATGAGGGATGAGAATAGAATAGAATAGAATAGAATGACTGCCTTTATTTTATACCTGGGAGGGCGAAGTTAGGGCGCAGAGAGAGGAGAGAGTTGAGGGAAAAAGGAAAAGAGAAGACGAAGGAGAAAGAAGACGGAGAAGAAGAAGACAGAGAACTAGTGAAGAGAAATGATCTGATAAGTCACGAGTTGATCTCATGAGTTATGTGGACTGACTTGAGAGTTCATCTCCATTCTCTTTAGTTTTTGCAACTAGTGTAAAATTACAAGATTCGTGATCTCTAGTTTCAGACATTTTTCTCCGTGTTTTAGCTCTTGTCTGCAACTAATCTGAACCCTTTTATGACCGTATTTCATCTCAACTATAATAGTATTTCAGTATTAATTCCATGCCCTCGCTCAACAAGATACTCCTTTTATGGTATTGACAGAGAATTCAAAACTCGTGTTAGGGAATCTTACATATAGTACTTTTTAGAACTACGTTCATTTATCAATCCAAAAAATCTGGAGTGGCGCACTCACACAACTTTCCTTGCCGTTATGAAAATTGTTCACCTGACGCTAGTGTTCCCGCGCATCTCAAGTCTACTATTCAAATATTTGAGCCAGCTGGTGACAGGGCAATAACGCTGGAGACACACATGAGGTCTGCTATCTCTTCATAGTGAATTATTTAATAGAATCAACAATAATTTGCAATTGAATAATCACATTTTCTCGAATTTAAATCTTATTTTCAATTTTAGGTGAAAATGTTACTAAACATTAATTGTAGAGATTTTCATGCTCAATCTACTCCACTTGATTTTTTTTGTTTCAATTGTATCTGAAGCCTGATAATTGGGAATCTATCTGCATTGATGGGGCGGAGCTCCTGAATTTTTTACAGATATGGGACTTGTGGCAGTTGATAGAGCTTATCGATGACTATTTTAGGTATCAATTTGATCAAAATCGTTGGAGTCGTTTCCGAGAAAATCACGAAAAACCCTGTTTTTGACAACATTTTCGCCATTTTAGCCGCCATCTTGAATTGCATTTGATCGAAATTGTTCGTGTCGGATCCTTATAGTGGAAGGACCTTAAGTTCCAAATTTCAAGTCATTCCGTTAATTGGGAGATGAGATATCGTGTACACAGACGCACATACACTCATACACACACACACACACACACACACACATACAGACCAATACCCCAAAAAAAAAACAGTTTTTTTGGACTCATGGGACCTTGAAACGTATAGAAATTTAGAAATTGGGGTACCTTAATTTTTTCGGAAAGCAATACTTTCCTTACCTATGGTAATAGGGCAAGGAAAGTAAAAGGAATTAGAGCGTCATCCATCCAAAAACTCTCAAACACTTTCCAGGTATGATTGTGTTCTACAAAATCTTGTTTTCTCTTTGTAATAAATTATTTTAGGTATCTTTTAGGGAATCTCACAATCATAAAGAGCTATTTTTCAGAGCTGTGTCGATCCTGTTATGAACCCAGAAATTTTAAAGGTTCATTCATCATTAATTATTCATCCAAAGACTCTAAACCACTACATTACTTGTATGATTGTGTTCTACTAAATCTTGTTCTCTCTCTGGGTAGAATCATCCATGATTCTAGTCTACAATTAAAAGTCTGTTCGTTAATTACAGGTATAGTTCGGTTATTTCTTGATAAGTTAGTTGATTGTTCGGTTTTTTGAATCTATTACCTCTTATTTTATTTTAAATATAATCAGTGTAATATCATTTTAGTACTGTGCTCCCATATGCGGACAAGCTCCTTGAGCTTTGCATATGTGTATTATTTCTCAGTTGAAAACTTGTTTTCATTTGTATAAAGATGTTTTAAGTTATGTATTTTCTTTGACTGAGAATAAACATTTTATTTATTTATTATTCAATTCAGATACTCATAAAGGGAGTAGTTATTATTCTTATGATTGTGATACTAGGTGCCGGTTGCACAAAAGCCGGTTAAAGTTTAATCATGAATAATTTTACGGAAACCTATAGAGAATCCGTCTTATCAGAAAGGCCTTCTCTGTCTAGTTCATGTGAAATTAATCACGGTTGAAATTTAACCGGCTTTTATGCAACTGGGCCTTACAGTAGCGCATAACCTACATAATGTTTAAACAATTTAAGACAAAATTAGGAAATTAAAGAAGTTTTGGGCAATAGCCTGTTTTTCCTTTTCCGACTACTGTATTGTTTACTCTATCCAATAAATAAATAAATATTGTATTATTCACAAATCATTCAGTAGTTATCAACTAATACAATAGTTTTGAAATTTCTCTTACATGCTCGATTCTGTTCCAATCAATAAATAAATATTGTATTATTGACAAATCATTCAGTAGTTATCAAAATATACGATAGTTTTAAAATTTCTCTCTCATGCTCGATTTTGTTCCAGCTCCTTTCAAGTACAATATTTTTCCCCATTCCTGTAATACCCTTTATAGAATGACACTCATTCCTCGTGGTTTGTTGATAAATGTTATCTACACTATAATAAAGGAAAGAACTGTCTTATACACGTACGGGATAGGAAAATTATGTTTGATACTTCATCATGTCTGAACTACTGGACTGATTAACATGAAATTTTGCATATAGATTCATAATTAACCAAGGATAGTTATATGCCTATTTCCAATTTGTCAAGATTTCATTACGTCAAGTTTCAGTTTATCATGTATTAAAATGGACCCTTGTGAAGCACGGGTTTCCTGTTAGTCCTTCATCAAATGATATTCATTTTCTCGTGGTCTATTGCTATATTGTATAGAGAGCTGTATTATATTTTCATATGAATTATGTAGGCTACTGTAGCTAACTGCGGAGAGTAATGTCATGAAGATAGCTCTAATTTAGGGCTGTTCGCACAGTGCGAGTTTGAACTAATAAATCTCAGCTTTTTCTATTTTATTTTATTTTATTATTTATTTAAAATGCAAATAACACTAATGTAATAACATTGAAAGATAAAATAATAAGGTAGTCCTTGTGCTATTTTTCTTCCAAATTTATAGGTGACAAAGTCCAAGATAAGGTTGGAATTTCACGTGTACAATTTTTATAAAATGTTCGTCCAAGCATTTAAAACTATAAATTTTGAATTTGAATGGCTTAAATTGATAAACTAATTAGAAATATTCCACTTTATCAGAAGGCAATTTAGGACCGAATTCACAGCCAAAACGAAGCTTGGTTTCAATGCCAGTTGATTCTAAATGAACAAAAAATCATATTACAAAACCAATTCAAAATAATTTGATTTGGAACCAACTGCCACTTAAAACTATTTTTCGTTTTTGGGGGAATTTGGGCCTGAGTGAATGTTAAGTTTCGTTTGCTATAAAGTGATTCATTTATAGAGATTGAGCCACCAATTCAGCATATACTATTAAATTAAAGCTATGACAGTGGCACTTATTGGTGATCTGAATATTTGTAAGCTCTCAAAGTGATGAAAAATTCGAGTAGGATCATTGGAAAATTCCACATTCAAAGTACTAGTAGTTCTGTGAGCAGTAGACCCCGCGCTCAGTAAGTTACATTGACCTGTTGTTATGTTTTCTCAAAAATCAATAAATAATTTATCAATTTAAAACGTCTAGAAAAAATCCTAAATAAATATAGAGCTTTCTGTCCTATCGTACCGTGACGTGTCCTCCCGGAATGTGAGTGTGAGCGCTGTTATCAGGCCTGGCTGCAACTGTCTACAACGTTTATGGAAAGATACGATTTTCAAGATGTTCGATGTTTTTGAACGGGTAGTATTATAGTCAACTGTCTCCTGACGTTGATGGAAAGATAAATTTTCAAGATGTTCGATGTTTTTGAACAGGTAGTATTATAGTCCACTAGACTGCTGATTTATGATGAATAATTCTATAGTCTGATTTTTACGGTAATATTGGCGTATGAAGGAGGCTCCTTTTTCCTTTTATATTATCCTTGAAATGAAAAATTTCCAAAAACCTTGTATATACGTCGACGCTCAATTTAAAAAGAAACATACCTGTCAAATTTCATGAAAATCTATTACCGCGTTTCGCCGTAAATGCGCAACATAAAAGCATATAAACATTTAAACATTAAGAGAAATGCCAAACCGTCGACTTTAATCTTAGACCTCACTTCGCTCGGTCAATAAAATGCGTTATGCACTGTATTTCCCAAAAAATCTCCATTCACTGAGAATGATGTCCACATAACCCCTTGACTTTAACAGAGGTAACAAATTGAATGATGATGGAAGACCATTCTCTTCAAAAACCGTTTCAAAAATATTTCTACAACTCGAGATGATTTAGTCACGATCGGATCTATTGAATGAAAATTACGACCCACCATCTTCAAAACTTATCAAACATCTCCAGTAAAACACATCTCGATACAAAGTTTTTGAGCTCCATTCTCACCTAAATCAATTGACCCTTTTTCCATTCATAAAAATCGATTTCATAACTCCATATTTACTCAGTACTTTCCATCTATAGTGAGAGTGAATTCAGAGTGTCAAATTTTCTCATAATCATCATTAATGTTCCTTATTCAACCAATCCTGACAGTTTAAAGTGAACCTCACCATATCTCTTCAAACAGTATATAAACTCAATAAAAATCTCTTGACCACTGTTTATAGAAATATTATGCAACCAAATTGAAATTGAATTGGATAATTTTATGCTCCAATCACGACTTGTGCTCTGGTGAAGAATGGAGTAAAAAGTGGTGATAGCTTTAGGCTATAAAATAAAATCTACATCACGAGGTGATAGTCTATTACTCCTGTAAACTAATCTTGAATCAGGGTTGGTTGTATTTTTGAGGCCAGTTGGAAAAATGTGAAATTATGAGGCCAATTAGCCAATCAATTATTATCTGATGAGGGCGTGAGATATACGGTGAGCTCACTTTATTCCATTATCTTCTTCCTTTGTTCTAACTTGGAGTGGATTAGTATTTAGTGAACCAATAAACTGCTCTCTATAAATACATTTTGTTCGTCTTCTTCCAGTGATTCACAGCACTCGTATCTCTAGATTCAGAAGCAGAGAATCGTTTATCACATGAATGTATGAAAAATAATTCCAATCCAATTTGGTCCTCAACCAATATACAAGACTGAACCAATCGTATCATTTTACAAATTCTATCTTATCTTCATCTTACCATATCTTTCCAAATTACATATTTACCATATCTTTATATCTTAGAACTCTTTCTTATCATATCTTTACAAACAATACCCTTTACAATTCAAGCCAAAATTGGATAAATTATTAAGCTATAATCCTATACTATTGAACGAGCAACTTCTGTTTATATGTTTATATGTTCAGATGTTTAGATGTTTGGATGTTTATATGTTTATATGTTAGTATTTCACCGGATCTCGAAAACGGCTCTACCGACTCTCACGAAATTCAGAACATAGTAGGTTTATAATATAAAGATTCGATTGCACTAGGTCTCATCCCTGGGAAAACTTGCTGAAGGTCATTAAAAGGATGATTATTATTCATCCTTGGGAAAACAACTGAAAACAATTATTCCGTCGTCTGTTGATGATGTAAGTGAGTGAGCGAGTTCATGTGTGTGGGACTGTGTCAATATTATGACTCGGCTGTTGAACTTTTGTAATCATTCAATTAGGTACTTAGTGCCGGTTGCAGAAGAGCCGGGTTATTTTCAATCCTGATTAATTCTAGTAGATACCTCTTTTTCAAATGGTCTTCTCTGATTTGGTTCACGTGAAGTTAATCAGGATTGAAATCCAACCAGGTTTTGTGCAACTGTGCCTTTGTGAGGGAAACTTTTGCATTCCTCAGGGAATTAATTTTAATTTAATGTGATTGGATAGAACATTTCTGTATGAATGTTGTTATAATTTCTTCTTTCGTAACAGATTTTCTGTGCTCTTGTACTCCAGAGCGAAGCTTGGTCCCCGACATTAATGATGATGATGGAAAAATATATATATCTAGAACCTGGAATCATTCTCTAGTATTAGACATGTTATTCTATGATGTATTTGTATTCTTACGGAGCTATATGTATGAGTATAAAGTAGGCAGATCTCATCCAAGCTTATATGATGAGAAACAATCATTATTTTATGACATTCTGATGCTCTTTCTGTCTCTCATGGTCGAGGTTCGAGGGCTAGGGACTCTGGGTGTTTGTCTCGACTTATTTATTCATCCATTTACAAAATCATGTAATCACGTCAATGCTTGGAAAATAATAGATGGGATTACCCCAAAACTTTCCAATACTCAAATGCACTCAGGAATAAACTCCAATCTTGATAGATCAACCAATCAACAATCACATTCAGTATTCATGACTCCATATACACTATTGCATTCTTCCGAACGATGTTCACCAGAGTTCAATATTGTAGCTATAATCTCAGTTTATAATTCCATTGCAGTTTCTAATATTGCATGGTTATTGATATAATTTCAAATCACACCAATTAATTGCAGCCAGTTGGAAGATTTATTTGATCTTGAATGCTAGATTAAGCTTATTTAATTGGATGATGGAAAACTCAAACAAAGCGAGTTGAGGTGTGTTGTGACCTGTACAATACAAGTCTTGTAGAATATTTCATAGAACAACTTGTTTATCTGTTATTTATTTTTCAAGTAATGTATTTTCTCTGGATTTCTTCTACAGATAGTGCTGGCGCTCTTCATCGGAGCGTCTGCTGCTGCCAAATTGGACAACACCTACCTCCCTCCCTCGGGTGCCGGTACCTCTGGAGGAAGTCCTGGAGCCATCTCGCCTCCGTTCGGAGGTGGAGGTAGACCTGGAGGTCCCGGAGGCTTCCCAGGAGGACCTGGAGGTGCAGGATTCCCAGGAGGTCCAGGATTCCCAGGAGCTGGAGGTCGTCCAGGAGGTGCCGGATTCCCAGGAGCATCTGGTCCCGGAGGTGCAGGATTTCCAGGAGCTGGAGGTCGTCCAGGTGGTCCAGGAGCTGGTGGATTCCCAGGAGGTCCAGGATTCCCAGGAGCTGGAGGTCGTCCAGGTGGTCCAGGAGCTGGTGGGTTCCCAGGAGGTCCAGGATTCCCAGGAGCTGGAGGACGTCCAGGAGGTCCAGGAGCTGGTGGATTCCCAGGAGGTCCAGGAGGAGCAGGATTCCCAGGAGCCGGAGGTCGTCCAGGAGGTGCCGGATTCCCAGGAGCATCTGGTCCCGGAGGTGCAGGATTTCCAGGAGCTGGAGGTAGACCAGGAGGCCCAGGAGCTGGAGGATTCCCAGGAGGCCCAGGAGCTGGAGGACGTCCAGGTGGTCCAGGAGCTGGTGGGTTCCCAGGAGGTCCAGGATTCCCAGGAGCTGGAGGACGTCCAGGAGGTCCAGGAGCTGGTGGATTCCCAGGAGGTCCAGGAGGAGCAGGATTCCCAGGAGCCGGAGGTCGTCCAGGAGGTGCCGGATTCCCAGGAGCATCTGGTCCCGGAGGTGCAGGATTTCCAGGAGCTGGAGGTAGACCAGGAGGCCCAGGAGCTGGAGGATTCCCAGGAGGCCCAGGAGCTGGAGGATTCCCAGGAGGTTCAGGAGGTGGTTTCCCAGGTGCTGGTGCTCCTTCAGGTCCATCAGGCCCCATTATCCCCATCATATCCCAGACTAACCAGCCAAACCTTGGAGATGGATCCTACTCATGGAGGTGAGTAATTCACTTAAATTTGCTCATATGAAGCTCTGTTGCTATAAAATATCTTTCTTCCCATTTTGAACATACTCAAACATTCCATCTAGTAATATCTATACAATTCAATTCTCTACTTCCAAGCGATAATCACTTTACAAATAATCAAAATAACAATCAACTAGAACTGGAATTGTGTCTCTGGACGGAACGTAATTATTCATTTCTAGTTCAAAAGAGTAAATACAATAGAAGAAGAAAAGGAAGGCCAAGGAATATATGGACAGATGGACAGAGCAGGATTTGAGAACGCTTGGAGTTCGAAACTGAAAAAGACAGGCAGTCGATCGGGACAGATGGAGTTGTTTTGTAAGGGAGGCCGAGGGTTGTAGCGACCTGTAGAGCTGAGGAGTAGTAGTTGTAGCTCAAAAAAATTCGACTAATCTGTAAATTCACTTTGTGAGCAGCCCAAATATTGAACATTATATCTCTACAACAGTATTTAAATGTTTAATGTATAATATTCTAATTATATCAGGGCTACTTACTCAATTCAATAAAAAGACACATATGTTGTCAAACTCTGAACAGTTTTATTTTGTTCAGGACCATGGTTTCGTGACCACACAGGTCATTTCCGTGACCTGGAAAATGTGACCTGTGTAGGAAAACTGTGTAGAATTTGACAACATATGTGTGTTTTTATCCAATTTTGGAACGGTTCTACAATATTCACAGTGACTCTGTTGAATTCTCACTCACTTACTTACTCCCTTGCTCTACAGGTCACTACAACCTTTAGCCTCCCTCACATAGCCTCTCCACCTCTCCCGATCCTATCCGATTAAATCAGGCTTATATAAACTTATTTGGACATTTTGAATTTTGAAGGTTGACGTAAGGAATAGAATGTATGAATGTACCAAAGAAAACTATCGATGATATGTTCAGATTAAACAAATGTTCCTTGTGTGAGAATGTGAGAACAAATGAGAAAAAATGTGTAAGAAAAATGTGAGAATAAATGTTCTTTATTTTAGATTGAACGAATAGATTGTCATATCCATTACAACTACCATTGTTCCCCTTCCAGCTACGAATCAGGCAACGGAATCAGAGCCCAGGAACAGGGCGCCCAGAAACCCGGCCCCGAGGGTCCAGGAACGGCAGCCCAGGGCGCCTTCTCCTACACGGGCACCGACGGCCAGACCTACTCCATCACCTACACAGCCGACGAGAACGGATTCGTGCCTCAGGGCGCTCATCTGCCTACGCCGCCACCAATACCCGAGGAGATCCTCAAGGCGCTCGAGAAGAATGCTGCTGACGAGGCCGCTGGTATCTTCGATGATGGACAGTACAAACCTGCTCCTGGTGCAGGTAAAATTGATTAATTCACGTCTGAATCTATTGATATTGACATCAAATTTGATTATAGGTTGGAGTTTATTAATGTAACTAACATAAGAATCTGAAAATGAAAATCAAAAAAGTTTATTAATGAAACTAACATGAGAATCTGAAAATGAAAATCAAAAAACTGAAGCTGAAAATCCATTTATGAATGTGTAATCATCTCCAATGATGGATGGTTCAAACTGGTTTCTGGCGCTGGAATAATTGATTAATTTCAAGTCTAAATCTATTAATTGAATTGTGAGTTGGAGTTTATTAATAAATAGATACAGGCAACTGGAATTTTAGATTAATTCAAGTCTAAATCTATTTATATTGACATATAAATTGGATTATATGTTAGAATTCATTAATAACTAGTATCTCCAATGATGGATGGTTCAAACCGGTTTATGGCGCTGGAATAATTGATTAATTTCAAGTCTAAATCTATTAATTGAATTGTGAGTTGGAGTTTATTAATAAATAGATACAGGCAACTAGAATTTTAGATTAATTCAAGTCTAAATCTATTTATATTGACATATAAATTGGATTATAGGTTAGAGTTCATTAATAAATAGATACAGGCAACTAGAATTTTAGATTAATTCAAGTCTAAATCTATTCATATTGACATATAAATTGGATTATAGGTTAGAATTCATTGATAACTAGTATCTCCAATGATGGATGGTTCAAACTGGTTTCTGGCGCTGGAATAATTGATTAATTTCAAGTCTAAATCTATTAATTAGATTGTAAGTTATAGTTTATCAATAAATAAATACAGGCAACTGGAATTTTAGATTATGGACAGTATGAATAGGCTCCCGGTGCTGGTAAATACAAAATTGACTTCTCATGACCAATAATGATCTAAAATCATCTATCAAATTACATATACTAATTATACTGATCTATTCATAACAACATATTGACATAAGATTGTTCTAAGAATGGAACTGAATCGAATTCTACCAAATTGAAAATTACAATTGGTAGTCAAACGTTTGAAGTAGTTCCATCGGGTTACAATCACCAAGTTCTCAGTTGGATATGGAATAGCCTATTATTATTAATAGTGAGCCGACATTGCAATAATTTTGTTATATTGTTCCCATTCAACCCAGATATTGTACATTCGATGGAGACAAAGTATATATAATTCAATATTTGGAAAATCAATAATCACTACTGAGGATTGAGATAAAGTGAGAAGGATAATCCATTGGAAAAATGCAATAAAGAACGATGGAAACTACATTCATGGTTTACGTTGGTTGGCCAGTTAAATTTCACAGGAGAGAAAAGAAACTGAATTAAAAAAATCAACTCTCATGCTATCGTTTGCGAAAATCGACTGACAATAACTATGATTTCAAGTTTCGAGAGAAGTATCAAACGTGATTGAAGAGAGAAGATTGAGGACTGAGAGAATAGATTGGAGAGATGTATGATTGACTTCAAAAAGTAGGTCGCTTGACCAGTATCTTGGGCGAAGTTCAATGTCGAGGCTACACAAGCAACGGTTTCTATTTATTGCGTCTGTGTTTCAGAAATCGCCGGCAAGTTCTATCTCAGTAACCAGAATACTCATCGATCTACATTATGGATCACGGGCATACAAAAACATATTTATTTATAGATTCTTTTTTGTGTAGTTGAGAAGTTGATATTGTGGTAATTATTCATATTGAATGGAAAAGACTAAGAAATTGTCAAAAACAACAGATCTATTGATACTTAGAAAGACCGGTTTCGGTTATTACACCATTGTCAATCTCAGATAAGCCCGGTCTTTCTAAGTATCAATAAATCTGTGGTTTTTGACAATTTCTTAGTCTTTTTCATTCAATTTATAGATACACAGATTGTTCTTTTCTAATCGACTTCTTCATTGATAAAATTTATGATCCATCAGAACAGTTGAACAGTTGTTCAACAGAACAGTTGTTCTTCTTCATTTTTTGAATGAACAGCTCTATTAATCTTGTAAGTTAATTCTCGCTTGATGTATGTTATTTGAAATCTGGTGTGTTCTCTTGTATTTTGTGTTCGGATGGATATTAGTAATATATTAGATAACTCTTTGACGTGTCATATACTGCAGTTGCTTCCTAAAACGTTGCTTCTTTGATGCGGTACCATATGACGAATAAGTAAAGCTAAGTAATCAACTTCAACCAACAATTCATTGTTCCAGGAGGTGCCGGAGGTAGACCAGGTGGATTCCAGGGCGGTCAGGGAGGATTCCAGGGCGGTCAAGGTGGATTCCAGGGAGGTCAGGGAGGATTCCAGGGCGGTCAGGGAGGATTCCAGGGAGGTCAGGGAGGATTCCAGGGCGGTCAAGGCGGATTCCAGGGCGGTCAAGGTGGGCAGGGAGGTTACCAGACTGGTGGTGGACAAGGTAATAATTTTTCCAATATTTTTTCACTCTTCTATTGATATGAATATTGTGTCAATTATTGATGAAAGCGTGTAGTTATTTTGCGGAGGCTAATATTAAATTACATATTTGAATATTTTCGTCAGATTTCGTTCATCTAAATAGCAGATTATAAATTTTTATGTGATCTCAATGGATTAGAACCTTGCCCAATGATCATCCTTCTATACTTCCTCTTCTATTTTCTTCAACGTTCGGGGTGTTTGTCTCCCTCTATTATCAGTTCTCTTCTCTCAAATAACACTCTTAGTGCCGGTTGCACAACAGCTGGTTGAATTTCAACCGTGGTTAATTTCACGAGAACCAATCAGAGAAGCCGTCTCTCCAAAACCGCCTTCTCTGATTGGTTCTGGTGGAATTAATCATTGTTGAAACTTAGCTGGCTGTTCAGAAACCGGGCCTCAATATTCTCAAACCCCTCCAATAGATCGGACTTCTCCTTGATGTCTCCCGCAATATTTCTACATCTTCTTGGTATCCCAAATTTCTCTATCATTTTTCTGCAATATTTATTCATTTTTTTCAGGCGGTAGACCAGGCACATCCTTCCCTTCAGGACCATCAGGTGGTGGCTTCCCATCCTCAGGAACAGGCGGTGGATATCCTTCAGGATCAGGCGGTGGATATCCTTCAGGATCAGGCGGCCAGGGTGGATCCGCTGGTTACTCCTACCCCAAACCTGGAAAATAAATCGAGGAAAACTAATGTAACGAAAAATATCCAACCTAACAGAACTGAAAACGCTTATTCTTGTCTATGTGTAGTAGGATTTCTACTTTTATACAATAATTCTCAATTAGTTACCAGTAAGTGATAGGTTACAGTATTATTAGTAAAGAGCAAATCAAAAATCCAAAAAAATTAGAATAGATAGAGCGCGTACCCCAACAAAGTTACCATAGTTTTACAATTCTATTTTGGCTTCCATTGATCTGATTAAGAAAATTTCAATCTATTTCCTGCAGAAGAATAATATGTATATTTATAATAGTCCTCTCCAAGAATATACTTATTTATATTCAAGCAATATAAACCTAAAATGATATATTTGATTCATCATGAGTTACCATATTGGTCAATTTGTATCTTAGAATTCTCACAAAATGACTTTATTTGGTGGAATATGTCATATTGTGTCCATTACAATAAATTATACATTATCTTGAAAATTGTGCACAGTACAATCTCATGTACTCTAATAGTGTTTCAAAAATACCTTTTCTCCTAAAACCCAGAGTATAGCTAGGTAATATAAATGATTGTTAAACCTTCCCTTAGAATTCAGTTACCATTATGTATGATAGAGTACAAAGCTATATTACTCCAATTCCTTCCTGAAAACCTCAACATCCCTGACCTTTCATCCAAATCCTCAACCTGAAAAAAACTGTTAAATTATTCCTAAGTCTTTCAGTGATGTTGTGCCAGTTTCTCCAGTTTCAAAACGTGTTTCTTGAAGACATGTTATGATAAGGAGTTGACAAAACTATGAAATTTTCAAAATAGTATCGAATTTGTAAATATGAAAGATGTAAAGTATTTAATGTAAGAATAAATGTGTTTTATAACGAATTATTTGTTCTAATTTATTATGGATGTTTTCCTTCTCCTGAAATTGTGTATAGCCTACAGTTGTTACGTCATTAGGAACAAATCAGTATACTCATCTAAAAATTTGATATATTCCACGCAAAATAGAGGGTATTAGAGCATCATCCAGCAAGAAGAGATGATAATTTGTGGTTTCTTGATGAAGTTTCAAGATGACTTCGGTGTTCCTGTTCTAGAAAATACCTGGAACAAAAAGTCAATTTTTTAGAAAAATCCAGAAAATGGAACAAAATCTTCAAGACTATCTTCGAATTCCATTGGTAAAATAATTGGAGAATAATAATTCTTACTCACTGTTCCAACTCCTAACTATTATTTAGTATAATTTAGTATAATGTATTGGAGGGTTGAGTGTAAGAGAGGGCCGACTGCGCCCTAACTTCGCCCTCCCAGGTATAAAATAAAGGCAGTCATTCCATTCTATTCTATTCTATTCTATTCATTGCTTCTCTCAAAACTTGAATTCCTAAACTAAATTGATCTAGATTGTGGCTTCCCTCAATGAAATTGAAGGTCAAACAAATAAGAACTCCGATTGATTCGAATGCCATGTGTGGAAACCAATTCGAGCTTAAGCTGAGATCCACCACGTCACACAACGTCAACCAATCACGAGCGAAAACAGCTTGTTTGCCCGAAATAAGGCCACGCCCACAACGCGCTATCATTGGCTAAGCCGATACATCATCACACAACCTCCATTCGACAAAATCAATCGAATATTATTTCAAGTGTATGATTCTGTAGAAAGATGATTCAGAGACTGTAATTGACCAAGCGAAGTGAGGTCTAAGATACAAGTCGATGGTTTGGCATTTCTCTTAATGTTTAAATGTTTGAATGTTTATATGTTGCGCATTTACGGCGAAACGCGGTAATAGATTTTCATGAAATTTGACAGGTATGTTCCTTTTTCAATTGCTCGTCGACGTATATACAAGGTTTTTGGAAATTTTGCATTTCAAGGATAATATGAAAGAAAAAAGGAGCCTCCTTCATACGCCAATATTGGAGTAAAAATCAGACTATAGAATTATTCATCATAAATCAGCTGACAATTGATTACACAGATGTGTGGAGAAGCCAGTTCATTGCTGTATTTCCATAAGGTCTATAGTTTCAATCAGGTACTTGTGGATGAGAATACTGCGTGAGGTCCACTGTTCACAGAACTACTAGTGTAATCTTAATGATGATAATTATTGTAATCAAATAAATTTGATATTTTTAGAATGAAACAAAATATAATGCATCAATCACCATCAAGATCAGCATCGTTCTTATCGTCAGGATTTCTAAGTAGGAGCTTCTCTGTCAAATTCTCTCAGTCAAGAATTATTGATTGCCTCTCTGTCAAGAATTTAATGAAATTTGCTTCTCTGTCAATAATCTCTTTTGCCTCTCTGTCAATAATTCGATGAAACTTTCGATCAAGGTGAAAGAATCCAAAACAATGGAAACATTCTTAAGATGACAAGAAACACATGTTCTCAAGAACACATACATTCTCAAAAAACACACAGGAATTAACTGACTCATCAACTATCCAAATCCGAGGAATTCTGTTTTTCATCTCCCAATCAATATTTGGTAGAGAGTTAGTAGGGAGGATATTTTCAATATTCTTTCCGGAGAATGGACATTGATATGTCCAAAGCTCCGCCAATTTATGTAGATGCATAACAATATATATTATCCATAATTAAAAATAATTAAATAATTACAAATTACTTTTCATATCATATGCAGTTCAATAATTATTTTCTTAGTCTATATTATGTAAATTCATCTATAATTTTGCTGTATTGTAAGCTATTGTATATAAGTGTATAAGCCAGTATATATTGTAATCTACATAAATAAAGTACTCAATCAATCAATGTTTGATGTTGTGCATGTTTGAATGGAATGAATAAATAAATAAGTATTCCTATCTACTCTCATTTTGTGTTCTATAACAAACTGAAACACTCTTCAAAAATGACGAAGAAAATTATCTCTTCCAGTAGGAGTAGCTACGAGTAGGTTAATCTCATTTTTATCAGACTACAAATCCGATAGCAATAATATCCCAGTAGTTGTATCTCAATGTTGTGTCTCTAATATCTCCAATGAAATGTATTTTTACTTTCCCTGCCCTATTACCATAGGTAAGGAAAGTATTGCTTTCCGAAAAAAAATAAGGTACCCCAATTTCTAAATTTCTATACGTTTCAAGGTCCCCTGAGTCCAAAAAAGTGGTTTTTGGGTATTGGTCTGTATGTGTGTGTGTGTGTGTGTGTGTGTGTGTGTGTGTGTGTGTGTGTGTGTATGAGTGTATGTGCGTCTGTGTAAACGATATCTCATCTCCCATTCAACGGAATGACTTGAAATTTGGAACTTAAGGTCCTTACACTATAAGGATCCGACACGAATAATTTCGATCAAACGGCTCCAACGATTTTGATTAAATTTATACCTACAATAGTCATTGATAAGCTCAATCAACTGCCACAAGTCTTATATCTGTAAAAATTTCAGGAGCTCCGCCCCATCTATGCAAATTTTGATTTTAGATTCTCAATTATCAGCCTTCATATACAATTTGAATAAGTATGACGTCGTTTTGAAACACCAAAATAGTGTAATGATATCAAGATTATTGATAAATACTGATCTCGTGCACTAAGTCTGTAAATCGTTCCTGCTCTTGTCAAATTACTGTAGAACTTCTTTTTGAGATCCATATTATGAACAATAGTATTCATTTATCACATTCCGCAATCACAATATCAAATAAATGATTGGGAGAAAATCGACAGGATAAATATTGATTGTTATCTGTACCTACCAATCTACTAACATTGATTGTGTAAAATATCTACTAATTTTCCTTTTTTTTTTGTGCTCTTGTTAAACTACCTGACTTCTTCGATTCCCTCCACAACAAGAACATTCAACGTCTCATCCAAATAAAATATATATGGCAACCTTGCCACAACACAGCATAAAATAATTATCATGAGAATCAGTGGATCTCTTGAGTTCCCTGGACTCTTTATCAGCAATAATAATACGCGATCAACTTGTATTAGATTCAATTATTGTTCACTCTACAGTACATTCGTGATGGAGAAAATAAGGTGAAAGGAATGAGTAAGGAGCTCCAAGTGGAATATATTATATTATATTGAGAAATACAGTATAGACTAAATATTCATGAAGTAGACCTGATATACACTATACACGATCTTAATTCTATGAGTCAAGCCAGTTACTGACACACACATAGACTTTTGTTCGTACGATATTTTGCCGTTCTTATGAATTCTGTCAGATTAAACAGAGCTTGACAAACATCATCTTTGAAATAATCTGTTTGAAATCATTTGTTTAAAATTATCTGTTTGGAATCATCTGTTTGGAATCATCTGTTTAATCTGATAGAATTTATAAGGACGGTAAAATATCGTAGGAACAAAAATCGATATGTGTGTACGGGGCTCAGCTTTACAAGTTGATTTATTACTATTTTTTCGCCACACTGCACAGAAAGCGGCTGTTTTCCAGTCCCTACATGGATCTGAAAGACATTGTTTGCAGACGACTCTAGTCTGACGTCAGAACAGGTTTTTTTCCGGCCTAGGACGGAAAGAGTACCCTTTCCAACCGCTAACATGGAACTAAGGAAGGTGATCAAAAAACAGCTGATCAAAAAACGTTTTATTATTTGTGTTCATTATTCAGTAATAAAAACATCTATAATAATATCATCTTATTGTCATTTGAAAGAATAAAAAAGTATAAACTCAACCTCCCACATAATTGAACATCATCTTTTAGGTTATTTAGACAAATCAGAATAAAAAATAAAAATACTTGGACAATTTCCTGATATTCAGATCACCTCAGATTTGCTAGAGCTATCACTTTCCACTTCTGCTTTCGGAAGTGCTTAGTAAACAACTATTCTCATAATATATATTGTTTATTTTTGTGTGTGGCGGAAAATAGCGTTCGCACCACGGGCAAAAATGTTTTCCGGATCTTTTCTAGTCCTCGGCCTACGGCCTCGGACTTGAGAACCGATTTCGAGCCGGAAAAATCTAATTTTCTGCTCTAGGAGCGAAATATACTATATAGAATAAATCATTTATAGAATAGATCATTTATAGAATAGTGGTACTTTCCTGTAAGTTGTATAATCGTAGGGACAAAAATCGATATGTGTGTGCGGGGCTCAGCTCATACAAGTTGATTTATTACTATTTTTCCGCCACACTGCACAGAAAGCGGCTGTTTTCCAGTCCCTCTCATTGATTGAAAGATTTATCCATTAAATAAATAAATAAGATTAATTATATCGAATTTCACTACTGTATTATTATTCAATATTCATAGAGTATAAGCATGGTGGTTCAGTATATAGACCAGTAGATTAGATTTGAACTGTCAGCATTCCTTATGAATAACATTAATGCTTCCTATCTAACTAATGCTGACAGTTTGAAGTGCATATCACAAAAAACAGTGATAGGTTAGTTACTCACACATCGATTTGTGGACGTACGATTTTTGGACGTACGATTTTTGAACGTACGATTTTTGGACGTACGATTTTTGGACGTACGATTTTCTTCCGTCCTTATGAATACTTATTTAGATTAAACAGATGATGTGTGTCAAGCACCAATAAAACTCCAATAAAACTCATAAAGCCCCACCCACACATTCATTTTTGTTTGTACGGTATTTTGCAATCCTTTTAAATTATAGACCTACTAGCTTACGCGGCGAACTTCGTACCGCCAAAAAGTCAATGAATCACATGTCACACTTGACTTTATTTGGTGAATCATGAAATTTATCTGACAATCAATATTTTCATTTACATCTCAATAAGGAATTCCCATTTGATTAGTCATGCAGCATTTTTATGAGTAATAATAGTGAAGTGTTGAATTGAAATTGTGGTGCTACCGCAGGATGTGGCGGATTCCATGGACGGATAGAGTCACGAACATGGAAGTCCTAGGGAGAATGAAGAAACAATGTGAAATTGTTTACACCATAAAAAAGAGAAAACTCCTGTATCTTGGACATCTTATGAGAAGCCACAAATGTATAACTCTCCTGAATATAGTCCAAGGAAAAATCAGTGGGAAAAGGAGTGTTGGAAGGCGACGTGTTTCCTGGCTTAAAAATTTGAGGGATTGGTTTGACTGCAGCAGCAAAGACTTGTTCCGAGCGGCAGTGAATAAGATCCGGATTGCTGTGCTGATAGCGAACCTCCGATAGGAGACGCACTAGAAGAAGAAGAAGTTGAATTGAAAAAATAGATAGGTTGAATCAGTGTTTCAAAGATGAATTTAATGTTTTCATAGCTGTTGATTGTCAATAGATGGTCTAGGGAATATGCGATGTACGATGAATTACACAGAATTCCATATTCTTCCCATCTTCCATTTTAGGATGGACATATAAGCTAAGCTAAATTCAAAGAAATTGTAAATTATTCTGTCATTCTTCAGTGATATTAATGAATGCAATATGAACAACTCTTTCATGAGATGAATAATTTTTTTCCAACATTTTCCAGTTTCTCAATGATAGGGTAGTGATAATTATTTGTATAGGTCTTCTAAAGGTGCGTGCAGACTTTCGCTCTGCTCCGCAACCGAACGTCACTCCAGCAGAGCGATTGATGATCGACCGGGGAGCAACAGTGGTTCGACCGGGGAACGCGAGAAGATCTAACATCTTCCATAACGTTCATGATGGGTGTGTAGGCGGTGCGACTGTGGTTCGATGGTGGAACGAGGGCGGTACGAGGGCGGTACGAGGGAGGAGCGTGCTCGGTGCGGGTTGGAAGCGCGAATATGTGTACGCAGCTTATGGAACGATTATCTACAGCTGGTACCAATAAACTACACTTACTTCAACTCCAAACTACCGTTTTAATACCACTACACAATCTATCACGGGGTGATGTGTTTATTATACAGTTGGTAACTTTAGATACTAAATCATAATATTATCACAATATGATCTTGAATCATGATAATCTTTCCGTTCTTCAATAGCCGCTCGGCCAAAAATTTTGAAAACATAGGTCTGTAAAATGAATTAATAAATGATAATTATTAGCCCCCCTATTAAAATTTCTGGTCAGAAACCATCCCTAATATTCACACAACGTATCCCCGAAGTTTCATGCCGTTCTGTCAAGTAGTTTTCGAGTCTATAAACAAAGAAACAAACAAACATTCATTCATTTTTACTTTCCTTGCCCTATTACCATAGGTAAGGAAAGTATTGCTTTCCGAAAAAAATTAAGGTACCCCAATTTCTAAATTTCTATACGTTTCAAGGTCTCCTGAGTCAAAAACTGGTTTTTGGGTATTGGTCTGTATGTGTGTGTGTGTGTGTGTGTGTGTGTGTGTGTGTGTGTGTGTGTGTGTGTGTGTGTGTGTGTGTGTGTGTGTGTGTGTGTGTGTGTGTGTGTGTGTGTGTGTGTGTGTGTGTATGAGTGTATGTGCGTCTGTGAACACCATATCTCATCTCCCAATTAACGGAATGACTTGAAATTTGGAACTTAGGGTCCTTATAATATAAGGATCCGACACGAACAATTTCGATCTGATGCAATTCAAGATGGCGGATTTTCAAAATGGTGAAAATGTTGTCAAAAAACGGATCCAATGTTTCTGATCAAATTCATACTTAGAATAGTCATTGATAAGCTCTATCAACTGCCACAAGTCCCATATCTGTAAAAATTTCAGGAGCTCCGCCCCATCAAATCAGATAGATTCCCAATTATCAGGCTTCAGATACAATTGAAACAAAAAAAATCAATTGGAATAGATTGAGCATGAAAATCTCTACAATTAATGTTCAATAACATTTTCACCTAAAATTGAAAATAAGCTTTAAATTCGAGAAAATGTGATTATTCAATTGCAAATTATTGTTGATTCTATCAATCATTCACTATGAAGAGATAGCAGACCCCATGTGTGTCTCCAGCGTTATTGCCCTGTCACCAGCTGGCTCAAATCTTTGAATAGTAGACTCTTTTGCGCGTGAACACTAGCGTCACGTGATCAATTTTCATAACGGCAAGGAAAGTTGTGTGAGTGTGCCACACCAGATTTTTATATTAGTATAGATTTAATTGAACAGATGATTTCACACAGATTATGTTTTTCAAGTTTTCAAGATAGGGAACAAACAAAGAAACACACAAAAAAATATTCATTCATTTTTATATGAGTATATATAGATTTTATTGAACAGATTATGTTTTTCAAGTTTCGTTTAATCTGATAGAATTCATAAGGACGGAAAAATATCTTACGAACAAAGATCGATGTGTGTGTGGGGCTCAAGGACGGAAAAAATCGTACGTCGAAATATCAGTGTTTATGTAAATACGAGAATGCCATGTTAATATTATGATTCTAATTTTAAACTGTCATCATTGTTTGAATGGAAAGTTTTCATTATAATCTATAAGATTATGCTGACACATGAAAGTGGGTCTCACTTCATAATCAACCAACCAATCACAACTCAAGGCTAGAAATGTGATCACAGAGAGAGAAAAAATGTAGAGAGGCCATCTTCAGTAGGTGGGATGCTCCAATCACGAGCTATCATTGACAAATCATTCGGGATCTGATTTGATTTCAGGTTGAACTCCAGCTATTAAGCTCTATGGTCGCAGTCGTGATTATGGTTCACATTGAGAACACAGTCGGTGAGTCATAGATGTGTCGGAGGATCATATCAGTGTTGTAATGGTTCTTGTAATTGGTCGTAATGGGTGACCTTTCATTGAATTTTTGTGGAATGAGTTGAAGACTCATTGATTCTTGTACCAAATTTGAGTTATTTGATATTCCTGGTTGGATGGTGATGTGTAGAAATGCTTTTGTTCATGGAATATCTATTAACAAGCAACTCTTATTCATTCATTCATAAAGCCCCCCATTATTAGCACGTACCGGCTAGTCTGTCAGTTTTTTTCCTGTTGGTCTGACTACCTCATACACGTTCAGTTCAATTCTGTCAGTACTCAAAAATATACTATCCCTCAGATTTGTTATCTTGAAACATGTATCGCTTCACTGGATATTGTATAATCTTGTATGATGAGGGATAATCAAAGATTAACAAAGATAATCAAGAGTGAAAACAGAAAAATCTGGTGTGGCGCACTCACACAACTTTTCTTGCCGATATGAAAATTGATCACCTGACGCTAGTGTTCACGCGCTTTTCAAGTCTACTTATAAACAAAGATCTGAGCCAGCTGGTGACAGGACAATAACGCTGGAAGCACACGAGTTCTGCTGTTTCTTCATAGTGAATCATTTAATAGAATCAACAGTTGCTAACAGTTTGCAATTGGATAATCACATTTTCTCGAATTTCGAACTTATTTTCAATTTCAGGTGAAAATGTTACTGGACATTAATTGTAGAGATTTTCATGCTCAATCTTTTCCACTCGAATTATTTTGTTTTAATTGTATCTGAAGCCTGATAATTGGGGATCTAAAATCAAACTTTGCATAGATGGGGCGGAGCTCCTGAAATTTTTATAGATTTGTAACTTGTGGCAGTTGATAGAGCTTATCAATAAGTATTTTAGGTATTGATTTGATCGATATCGTTGGAGCGGTTTTCGAGGAAATCGCGAAAAACCCTGTTTTTGACAACACTTTTGCCATCTTGAATTGCATTTGATCGGAATTGTTCCTTCCTTTGGAATCGGATCCTTGTAGGTGAAGGACCTTAAGTTCCAAATTTTAAGTCATTCCGTTAATTGGGTGAAGAGATATCGTGTACACAGACACACATGCACACATACAGACCAATACCCAAAAACCACTTTTTTGGACTCAGGGGACCTTGAAACCTATAGAAATTCAGAAATTGGGGTACCTTAATTTTTTTTGAAAAGCAATACTTTCCTTACCTATGGTGATAGGGCAAGGAAAGTAAAAATTGGAAAGAGAGATCTAGTTTTTTTTTAAATTGAATGTAGTTACATGAAATTGATTGATATTGTATCAAATTTATAATAAAACGTTGTATTTAAACATAATAATGGAGTTTCAATGTGAATATCGATTCTCACTCATTCGAGAATAGTAAGTTTATATCTCTGAGATTAATATAGAAGATTATTGGTGGATTAACATAAACTCTCTTTCTCCATCATTATTATTCAATGTGTCAAGTCTTGTATGAAAAAATCCAGCACAATATCACCTCCTCTGATGTATGGGAAATAGGAACTATGTCTATGTTAATAAATTTGTGATAATAATAACACCATCTGGTTCTAGACCTCTGTTTTTTTCTTTGCAAAGTCAACGAGCTTTCATTGATTTTTATGTGAATTAGGATATAAAGTATAATTCCAATTTTTTTTCTTGTGTAAGAAAAAACTATTCACAGAACGCCCTTCTTAAATTCCATTGGTGAAACCTTTACAACGCCAGCTGATAGATCCACTACGGCACAAAGACGAACCAATCACGTGTGAGTACTCAAGCCCACGCCCATAACCCACTCTCATTGGTTGATTCCATCACTCCATTTAAAGACTCCGTTTTGTAGGATGATACTATTCACATGAATGAGGTGTTTTACTGGACATATTTGAAGTAATTCACTGAAGTGAGTCACTGAGTCTCACATAGATTCAAGTATATTGACCGATATCTGTCTTAATTGATCGAACGAAGTGAGGTCTGAGATTAAAGTCGACGGTTTGGCATTCCTCTTAATGTTTAAATGTTTATATATTTATATGTTGCGCATTCACGGCGAAACGCGGTAATGGTTTTTCATGAAATTTGACAGGTATGTTCCTTTTTAAATTTCGCGTCGACGTGTATACAAGGTTTTTGAAAATTTTGCATCTCGAGGATAATATAAAAGGAAAAAGGAACCTCCTTCATACGCCAATATTAGAGTAAAAATCAAACTATAGAATTATTCATCATAAATCAGCTGACAAGTGATTACATAGATGTGTGGAGAAGCCAGTCTATTGCTCTATTTCCATAAGGTCTATAGTCCATAAGGTCAATCAAAGACATTAAAGAGGTATGCATCTTCAAGCTGGGTTTACACCAAAGTTATTAACAAAATGGTTATAACTTAATCCTTATAGATTCTATTAGATTGAACGGAAGTTGACAAACACATATGTTCATCATGTGTATGATAAGTTATGTTCAATCCAATATAATCTAAAAGGATTGAGTTATTAACATTTTTTAATAAATTTGGTCTAATCGCAGCTTTAAGGTCTTTGGTTTCAATATTTTGTTTTGCAGTCATGGTATTATTATGCGTGCCCATCAGTATCAATATTCTCACATTCGAAAAACTAATTTAATAGGTGAATAAAAATAAACAAATGAACTAAATAATGCTGGAGAAATATTATAATATTTTTGATTCTAAAAAGTTAATTCTCATCAGATAGAAAGATCATCACGGAACTGGATGAATTATATTATCATATGAAATACAAATTCAAACGTGAACTGAGTTTGTTATTTAAAACAGTTGACATCTGGTAGGTACTTGTGGATGATAATACTGCGTGAGGTCTACTGTTCACAGAACTACTAGTAGATGTTCACTCTGTACAGAAGTAGTGTACATTCGTAGTTTAAGCAAATTTATTAAATCCAATCATAACTCTGTCTAGCTTAATACTCGAGAAAGGGAAAAGTTCATGAGAACTCTATGAGTAGACTCTTCTATAGTAAGGAAACATTCTTTTAGGAGCTGGAAACAATTTTCGCATAAATTATAACATAATCAGATAGTTACTAGTTCCTTCCATGATTTAGAACTTCTGTTTTTTCATGATGTGATATATCTACAATGGCTAGTATAATAATGTGAAATATTATTTATTCTATGTTTGGTTTTGAAGCATCTAAATTCAAAAATTCACTTTGTGAAAATGATTGATAACTGGAGATTTTGTGAAGTGAACAACTTCAAGACTCAACCTATTTCGGACTATATGTAACCTTATCGAAATTTGGGAGAGGAATAGCACAAGGTTACCTTATTTTTCTCTCCCTATCAATCTGATAATGTACTTATTGTATGAATCAATATTTTCATGTATCGAGCACTGATTTTCACTAAGGATGGATATCGAAAGACAAAACATCGATGTTTTGAACATCGATGTTTTATTCTCCTAAACATCGATAAGTGAAAAACATCGAACAGTAAACATCGATGTTTTTAAACATCGATGTTTTAAACATCGACGTGTTGCCGTACATTTTACGGAAGATTATTATATCCTTAGAGTAACTCAGATAGTGAAATCAATTTCCTTTTTCATGTACATGTAGAAGAAAGGGACAGAGCTTTTAAAAAGTAGTTAACAATAAAGGAATATTATTGATTGGCAGCAACGAAACTGAAAGTTACCTAATAAATTGTTTGTAGTTGTAGGTAATCAGACTCTACGTTATCAATGGAGATTGATATTTAATCGAATATAAAAAGAAAATCCAATAATCTAAAATATTGCCTAATAGATTTGAATATTTGTTTAGTATAAGAGAAATTAAGACGGTATTATTCTTTTGTCCAAATCTCGAAATACTTAAAAATACAAAAAAAAACTCCTAAAGCGACTACAATTTTATCTGGAGCTATTGTTTTGATATTTTAACTGTTACTAACAAGAATTACAGCAATTTTAGACTTGGTATTCAAGTAAAAGTCTTTCAAATAATTGAAGTCAGGTTGTGACTTGAAAGATACATCAACTCTATTATAGTTCACAAGATTTGTCATCTTCTTAGTTGAGTCAGAAACCTCTCGGGATATCCTCGAAGATTCTGTCTTGGGATTTTATCCTAAGCTAAATTTTAGCAATCTTTGTTACTCATAATCGTTTTCATTCAATACCTGATAGATTTATTTAGGAAATGAGAATGAATAGAAATGTTTTTTTATGGCTATCTACACTCCATACTATACGAGGACCTCTACTCCAGAGCTAGATTAATAATTGGTATTGAACGTATATGTTGAGGAAAGCACTTGTAATAAGAAAAACTCTTTCTTCCTAAGAAACGAAAAATCCGACCTCTTATTCAATTATAAATAGGTATCTAACCTTGACAAGGGCCACCGTAATGTAAATCTTCAAGAGTATCCAACAGTCTCACATAAAAATACAGAGAGCCTGATTGAAAAATTCCTTTTTGTTGGGAAAAACATCGAATGACCGATGTCTAGGTAAAACCATCGATAAGTGAAAAACATCGATGTTAAAAACATCGATGTTAAAAACATCGATTTTAAAAACATCGATGTTTCTAAACATCGATGTATCAATACCCATCCCTAATTTTTACAAAGATTCAAGGATATCGATCGATATCTGTTTCACCATACTTTAGTTCCTAGATGGTAATGAATGAATAAATCAGTTATTCACGCTCGTGAGTATCGGAACATCTGCTTGTATTCAACAAAGCCGGTGAGAGACACCTGGAACTTAGTTGCAACTGAACTAAGCTTGCTGAACTAGCTGTAGTTAGAACATAGTTATGGCAAGAGCTGAGCTACAGAACTGCGGTATGACCTGCTATGTTTACTTGTATCTTGACCCCATTTAGAGTTCATGGAATCCTTATCTGGATGGCTTAGTTCCCAGCATCTCCACTGAGGAATATATGAAGAAGAAAAGAGAGGAAAGCAAGAAGAAAGAATCAGAACGAAAGAAGATGAATGGTGTTGGAAAGACCGATATTAAAAAAAAGGAATGGGTTGTAGAGGTTGGACCAGGAATAAACATAGATTATTTATTTATTTATTCCATTGGCAATTACAGATCATAATTATAATAAATATAATATGATTGGGAGAAGACAACAGGCATAGCCCAAAACTGTCCTCTACCAAATTTTTACAAATAAAAGTTTCAAAAAAGAATAAGGTTAAGATTTCACTTTCACTTCAAAAAGTTCAATTTTCACTTCAAAATTAACGACTAAACTAAAAATGTTGACATTAAAAAACTGATTAAAAACAAAAATATTTCACTCAAATCTCTACAAATTGGAAATTTTAGAGTAATTTTGCAAAATTTTGAGCCAGAAAAGAAACACAACTTCACTATTAGCACAGCTGATTCGACTATTGGTATTTTAGTACTTATCAGTTCTAATTAGTACTTCGGTCAATATTTGCAGTAGCAGAAGTCCTTTTAATTCTATTTATATAGCTTTTATTGGATATTTTAAATAAATATTATCAAAATTTTCTTGTTCTTTGCAGAGAAAGGAGCGTATTTCAGCGGCGAATCAGTGCTACAAAGGAAGTAAGAGTATTTCACCAATCATATTATTCAAAGGATAACAGGATGAACCGTTGAAGCAGGAGATTCTGAAAACAAAAGTCCAATGAGAGAGACCAGAGAATAATAATTCAACAGTAGGAATTATGATCTATTTTCTCTGCACAATATTTGTTTTATTTTTCATGATTCTGCTGTTATAGAGTTTTGTAATTGTTAGTTCAATTTCAACTCAACTTTCTGCATTATTTCGAAATATTATGTTTTTATTGTACTCTTTTGCAACTCTCATCAGCGGGCAAAGATTTTCTTTTTGCTGGTGATGATAGATTATTATATATTATTTTAATTTCATTCAAGTATATGTATGGGTAATCATCCTATTATATTAAGCGAGCAATTTCTGTATATATCTGGTTATTTCTATATCTGACTATTTTTATATCTGGTTATTTCTATATCTGGCTATTTTTATATCTGGTTATTTATGTTTTACGGATCTCGAAAACGACTCCAACGATTTTCACGAAATTTGGAAGATAGTAGGTTTATGATATAAAGATTCGATTGCACTAGGTCTCATTCTTTGAAAAACTCGCTGAACGACATTAAAAGGATAATTTATTCTTGGAAAACAGATGATAATTTCGTCGTCTCTCGATAACAGAATATGCGTGTGCCTGTGTGGGAGAGAGACAGAATTATTTCCAGCTGTGTAATCATAATCAATCAGCGAGGAATTTTATCTAGCTAGACAATTTAATCGATTTGATCAACATAATCTGATTTGTTGACATGACATGATAATCCTCCTAAACTAAAGTATATCATTTTTTGTGTAGTTGAGAAGTTGATATTGTGGTAATTATTCATATTGAATGAAAAAGACTAAGAAATTGTCAAAAAACCACTGATTATTATAAATGAATCAGTGGTTTTTTGACAATTTTCTTTGTCTTCTTCATTCAATAAAGTATATCATAACTATTTTCAAAGTTGGTCATTATTTGACAATTTCAAGTGATTAGTGAGTGTTATTTTATTTAGTTTTGTATATAATCAAAATTATAATTTTTTTGTTTTCAAATGTTTGAACAGGAAATTGAACCTGAATCCAATGTATGGAACATAACCTACTTTCTGGACTATTTATAGTGTATAAATCAAAATTCGGGAATGGAACAGTTTTGGGCTGTGCTGTTAGTACTAACCCAATCATTTTAAAGAATTGTGTTTGGTTCATCAAAAGTCAATAAATGAATAAAGAGCGAAGCTCCGTGACCCGATATTGTTCATTTTATTTTATGTCATATTATAAAAGAGTTTTTAATATGTTTTGAATATTCTAATTGGAAATAAATGGAATAAATTTGATTATTCATTCACACATTTCATGATACACAAATCATATTAATGATCAGTGAAAAATAATGAGAGATTGTGAGAAAATTGATTTTTAAAACCAATAAATTATTATTAAAAAGAAGAGCATAAAATTCTTATAAAAAAAAATAATAATTGGAATGAGCTAAACAGGGAATGAAAAGGGAATCATGAGATAGGATAATGGTGAGAGGAGCTAGAAAGAATTTTGGAAGAAAAATGACTAAGAGAGTAAGGAGAGTGAGATGAAAATGAAGGATGAAGAAAAGGATTAGAATTAGAAGATACGAAAGAAATTGGGGATCGGAGTAGAAATAAGAGAAGTGTGTGGAGGATAAGATGAAAAAATAAGAAGGAATGAAGAAGGAAGGATGGGAGGAGGAAGACGATTGAAGTGATACATGAAGAGGGAGAGAAAAAAAGTTGGCAAGGAGAAGTCAGCATGGAAAAGAGATGAGTGAAGATTTCAGGAATGAAGGAGGATCACAGCTTTAAAGAGAAAAAGAAGAAGAAGATGAGAAAGAGAACGAATTGGGAGATGAGTGGTAAATCTCACACCAAGAACAATACAGTCATGACTGAACACTAAACGTGTCCACCGATAAATGATCATTCATGCATCAATGATTTTTCCCACACTGATTTTTTCGGCTCTGACTAACAATATTAGTGTTTTGAAATAGTATCCCAATTTATTAGCTAAGCTTAATGTCTTATTTCCCACTGACTTTATTCATAGTTATTTATTTCGTATTATTATTTTAAAATTGAGAGTTGAGTTGGCTGAATCACCAATTTTGGCAATATTAATTGTGTAAGAAAATTATTAAAACTCAACAATTTTTATATTATTTTTTTGTCCATAATATATAGTTTGTTTATCAAATACTTGATTATTGATAAAATTACACATCCATAGATTATCATCCATCAGCAGAATTGTATCATTTATACTGCTGTTATTATAGATTAAAAAATGTAATTCTTATTTTTAGAACTCGTGGCTGGAGCTCAAGGCCTCTTTCTCCAGTCACGCCAAAAACTATAATTGTAATTTAATAGTTATTTGTATATCTAGAGTGAAAAGTACGACTTTTTCTCCTTGTGGAAAAAAGTTTGAAGCCCGAGGCGAAGCCAAGGGCAACAATTTTCCTGAGGGAGAAAAAGTATTTTTCGCTCGTGATGTACACAACAGTTTGAAGCCCGAGGCGAAGCCAAGGGCAACAATTTTCCTGAGGGAGAAAAAGTATTTTTCGCTCGTGATGTACACAACATTTTTCCTCCATCTACATTTTTTTAAAGAAACTGCAAATTAAATCATTCTAATAACTTACATATTGGTGACAATGTTTCCTAACAACATAACCTAAAATCTAAAACCTAAAAAACGGTCGTCTGATAGGCACTGCCGATTGCGCTATCTATCGGCCAAAGTTGTAACAATTATATCAGCTGGGCAGGCTACCAAAAATGGCTGACTCCAGATCACGCGGTTCAGATTGAATTGCAGAATGCAGATCAAAAATATTTGTTGGCTGGTATTTTGAATAGAATAAAATATTTCAAAAATTGTATAAATTTTTATCGTCTACTAATATTAAGAATATAATATCATACAAACATATAAGTTATTTCATGAGTTGATCAAATTTCTGGTTGTGGTATTGACCTCGGCTTTAGACTAAGGACTATGCTCCGTTTTCATGACTTTGTCAATACATGTATAATTGTGAACGACAAAAAAAACATTTGATTGATTTGATTTGATTGAATTCAGTTGACTCAATGACTGAAACCTCTATTACGCTTTTTCATCTGAGCTTAGACCTTCTAACCTATTACCATGTAAGTTTTTAAAATAGAGATGCTTCCCATGTTATTTAAATGGAGTCACTTTTACTCCCTAGGGAGTTTTTCTGTTTTTTACTACCGAGAGCGAAAAAGTGACACTTTAGTATTATGTTTCAGGGAGTAAAGTAAGTACTTTAGACAGTAGGTGGAGGAAAAGATTATTTTTATTTCTAGAAATATTTTTACTTTCCTTGCCCTACCACCATAGGTAAGGAAAGTACCTATATTGCTTTCCAAAAAAAATTAAGGTACACTAATTTCAAGTTTTCCATACGTTTCAAGGTTCCCTGAGTCCAAAAACATGATTTTTGGGTGTTGGTCTGTGTGTGTGTGTGTGTGTGTGTGTGTGTGTGTGTGTGTGTGTGTGTGTGTGTGTGTGTGTGTGTGTGTGTTGTGTGTGTGTGTATGTGTGTGTGTATGTGTGTATGTCTTTGAACACGATAACTCCATTCCTAATCAACCGATTGACTTGAAATTTCAAACTTAAGGTCCTTATACCATGAGGATCTGACAATAAGAAATTCAATAGAATTGAATTCAAAATGGCGGAAAAAATGGTGGATAATTACTAAAAAAACCATGTTTTTCATGGTTTTCTCAAAAACGGCTTTAACGATTTTCTTCAAATTCATACCATGGATTTATAAGCCCTATCAACTGACATGAGTCTCATTTCTGATAAAATTGCAGGAGCTCCGTAATATTCTTGTGAAAAATGGCGGATAATCACTGAAAAACCATGTTATTCATGGTTTTCTTGAAAACGGCTCTAACAATTCCCTTTAAATTCATACCATGGATAGCTATTTATAAGCCCTATCAACTGACATGAGTCTCATTTCTGAGAAAATTGCAGGAGCTCCGTAATATACTTGAGAAAAATGGCGGATAATTACTAAAAAAAACCATGTTTTTTCACGATTTTCTCAAAATAACTTGACCGATTTTTTTCAAATTCATACTCTGTATAGTTATTCATCAGCTCTATTAACTGGCATGAGTCTCCTTTCTGGTAAACTAATGGGGGGTCCACCCCATCCTTGAGAAATGGACTTTGTAACCTCCTTCTCGTGCATGAGGTAGGTAGGTAGAGCAGTTCATAAAAAGAACACATAGTCGAGATATTTCATCTGTAGAACAGCTGTTTTGACGACTTTAAAAAAATGACGACTAAAAAAAATCATCGAATTTCACAATTTACACAAAGGAAAAAGTACTCTGAAAACAATAATTATTTATACACATATACAAAAGTCTGATCGTAGTTTCAAATATGAGCAAGGAAAGTTGTGTGAGTGTACCACACCAGATTTTTTGTATTTGGCAATAAATTTCAATTCAATTACAAATGTATTGATTAATATCTATTGCTTATGCCCGGTTGCACAAGAGCTGGTTAAATTTCAATCGTAATTAATTTCAGGAGAACCAATCAGAGGAGCATTTTTTTTATGAAAGCCTTAGACTGAATCACGTGTGAAATTAATCGCTATTAAAATTCAAGCGGGTTTTATGCAACTGGCACTTGGTTTTTTTTGGTTTGTAGTCCAATTAATAGGAGACCATTCAACAGGACTCAAATGTTGACTTATAAGAGGCATAGGCATCAATATAGTGTGGTCCACGTTATAATGACTGTGGAGAATAATAGAAGAACTTCGGCATTGCCGATTCTCTACCTTGCATAGAATATACTGGTACATCTGATGGAATATTAACTATTAATTCTTCGATTCTTGTTAAAAATGATCAGTTATATTCAGTAAAATATATATTCCTCAATGATTGAGATGAAATATTTATTTCATTGCTTATATTTCGACACTGATGGAAAACTATCTGACAACGTTGCTGAGGTGGAAAAGATAGAGGTATCGGCTTTGTCGAATGATTGATAGCAACATCAATGTTGATATAGGCATACGATCCATAATGAATATCAAGGTTCCATGAATTTTCTATTGTTAGTAGAAAAGAATTGGGGAGGCGAAGAGAAGAAGAATGAAGAGTAGAACAGGGAGTGGAAGAAGTAGAGGAAGAAGGAGAAGAAGAAGAAGAAGAAGAAGAAGAAGAAGAAGAAGAAGAAGAAGAAGAAGAAGAAGAAGACGAAGAAGAAGAAGAAGAGAAGAAGAAGAGAAGAAGAAGAGAAGAAGAAGAAGAAGAAGAAGAAGAAGAAGAAGAAGAAGAAGGGAAGAAGTAGATGAAGAAAAAGAAGAAGGAAACATAGATTGTCAGTATGGTCTGATTACAGGTTGGAGACGAAAAAGATGATGCTAATAATGAAGCCTCCATACTGCAACCTTACAGCTTACAGGTCATCTTTTGCAGATCGTTTGCAACAACAGATGAAGAGGGAAGAAGAAGTTGAAGGAGAGAGAAGAAAATAATAAGAAGAGGATGCAATAATAGAATTACGAGGTCATTGGAGACAGCTAGATCATGGTACTATGTGACCTGCTTAAGTGCTTATATCCAGTGGTTGGTGGATATAATAATATGCCCTGTACAATTTTCATCTTCAGTTGCTACTGTAGAAAATTAATATGTCGGTTCAGTAAGAAGGTTGCAATGCCATCTTCATTCTTCTTCTTCTTCTTCTTCTTCTTCTTCTTCTTCTTCTTCTTCTTCTTCTTCTTCTTCTTCGCCTTCTTCTCTCTCCTCATCTTCTTCTCCTTCTATAGTGTGGTCCACGTTATAATGGCAATGGATAAAGATAGAAGAATAGCGATGCCGATTCTCTGCATTAATTAATTATATTTCTACACTGTCAATATAGTTATTTGTGCAACTAGTGCGCAAAGTGACAGTTTGCTGCACCGAAAGAAACGTTTACGCCCGAGCCGTAGGCGAGGGCGGAATGGTTTCTTGAGTGCAGCAGAGGAACTTTGCGCACGTATTTCACATTAAGTTTTTCCTACAGTTACCATTGAATATGAAAAGTGGTTAATTATGGGTAAAATTGCCTGAAATGCATCAAATGTTTTTCTGTGTAATTTTATTATTGATAAAAACCTTAATCCTAAAATCCTAAAGTCCTCGTTGTCCTTGGTTATAATATATAATGAATAATAATTAGCGCGTTGTGCTTGGTTGCACCTCTGCTCACTATAGCAGCCACAGCAGTCACTGTTACCAACTTCATTTTGATTTTGCTGCACTGTTGCTCCATATAACCTACTAAGTATTTTGCGTTGCCATGTTGCAAATCTGGAGTGCAGAAAAATTTTTCCCGCACTAGAGCGGAAAAGTGATTCTTTGCGTTCTGTAATCAGTGCAGCAATGGCCACTTTTCAACCTAACTGTAGGAAAACATAATTTGCATCGTTTTGGACCTAGAAAAGGGTAGTACAACCGGCTTTGTCGAATGATAGACAAGGATAGCAAAACCAAAGTTGATCAAATACTGTCATTATAACGTGGACTTCACTATAAAATTCCTAGCTTTTTTCTCTTCTTCTTCTTCTTCTTCTTTTTCTTCTCCTTCTTCTTCTTCTTCTTCTTCTTCTTCTCCTTCTTGTTCCTCTTCTTCTTCTTCTCTCTCCTCACCATTCTCCTTCTTCTTCACTCCACTCCATTCTCCTTCTACAATTCCTTGTTCTTTTCTCTCCTTCTTCTTCATTATCATCATCATCTTCTTGTTCCACTCCTCCTTCCTCTCCTCCTTCAACCCTCTCTCTCTCCACTCCATTCTCCTTCTACAATTCCTTGCTTTTTACTCTTCTTCTTCTTCTACTCCTTCTTCTTCTTCTTATTCTTCTCCTTCTCCCACTTCCTTTTCCTTTCCTTCTCCTCCCTCTCTCCCCTCTCTATTCTCCTTATACAATTCCTTGATTTTTTTCCTTCTTCTCTTCATCATGATCTTCTCCTTCTCCTCCTCATCCCACTTCTATTCTTCCTCTCACCCTATCCATTCTCCTTCTACAATTCCTTGCTTTTTTCTCTTCTTCTTCTTCTTCTTCTTCTCCTTCTTCTTCTTCTCCTTCCTCTTCTTCTTCTTCTTCCTCTTCTTCTCCTTCTTCTTCTCCTTTTCTTCTTCTTCTTCTTTTTTTCCTCCTCCTATTCCCACTCCCTCTCCTCCATCTTCTCCTTTTCCTTCAACTTTTTCTTCCCCTTCTTCATCACCTCCTATATCTACCTCTACTTCTCATTCTTCACCTTCTCCTTCTCCTCCTTCTCATACTTCATAAATAATATGTTACAGGAGCGAAAATGGGTTGCAAGATATCAAATACTTATTTAAGCTCATTGGGTCAGGCAGTTTGACTTTCCCTAGCTTATTGCCTAAACTCTCATTTTGAAATATCCCAATTATCTCCCAAATGATAATACTAGGACTAGAAGGAGGAAAGGACATATCAAATATGATGAAGAGGATAAAAGCAGAAGAGGAGGTAAAGGAGAAGGATAGATGCAGAAAAGAAGGTATGCGAGAGAAGGATGAAAACAACCATAAAAAAATTATCCTCTTCATCACGTTTAAGATTGAGTAATTTGATAAGCACTATGTTCAACCTACGTGCTAATTCAATTTGTTTGGCTTCATCAATTTATTATAATATGACTTATAATCTAATTTATTGAGAAGACAAGATGCTGTATATGAATGAATACAGTTACGATATAGTGAGGTTCACGTTATAATAGCAGTGGAGAAAGATAGGAGAACAACGTTGCCGATCCTCAGTCTTGTCAATGCCTTCTATAGACGGTAGCAGATACAGGTTTATTGATGTAATATTGACGGTTCATTCTCGTTTGAATAAATCAATTATATTTTATTAAGCAGGAAATTATATTTTCCTACAGGTACCTTGGAAAGTGGCCATTGCTGCACTGATTACAGAACGCAAAAAATCACTTTTCCGCTCTAGTGCGCAAAGTATTACTTTGCGCACTCTTAATACTAAGGCCCGGTTGCACAGCAGCCTGTTAAATTTTTAGAAATTAAGATTTATTCAAATTTTCAAATTAATTGAATCAATTTAATTTTTAATTTGAATGAATTATCGATTATTAATTTTCAATTGGATTATCAAGTTTAAAATAAATTAAAGTTGTTATTAATTTATACAGACAAACATTTGATGGATTTCAGCCATCATTTTACCCATCATCAACCACGTCTCATATTCAATGGTAACTTTAGGAAAAATTTAATGTGAAATACATGCGCAAAGTTCGTTTTCTGCACTCAAGTAAACGTTTCTTTCGGTGCAGCAAACTGTCACTTTGCGCACTAGTTGCACAAATAAACTATTTTCGATAATTTCATGATGGAGTCTGAATATTTTGTTAATTAACCAAACGAAGTGAGGTCTAAGATTCAAGTCGACGGTTTGGCTTTTCTCTTGATGTTTAAATGTTCAAATGTTTATATGTTTTTATGTTGCGGATTTACGGCGAAACGCGGTAATAGATTTTCATGAAATTTGACAGGTATGTTCCTTTTTAAATTGCGCGTCGACGTATATACAAGGTTTTTGGAAATTTTGCATTTCAAGGATAATATAAAAGGAAAAAGGAGCCTCCTTCATACGCCAATATTACCGTAAAAATCATACTATAGAATTATTCATCATAAATCAGCTGTCTAGTGGACTATAATACTACCCGTTCAAAAACATCGAACATCTTGGAAATTTATCTTTCCATCAACGTTAGTAGACAGATGACTATAACACTACCCGTTCAAAAACATCGAACATCTTGAAAATTGTATCTTTCCATCAACGTTGTAGACAGTTGCAGCCAGACCTGATAACAGCGCTCACACTCACATTCCGGGACGACACGTCACGGTACGATTGGACAGAAAGATCTATATTTATTTAGGATTTTTTCTAGACATTTTAAATAGATAAATTATCTATTAATTATTGAGAAAACATAACAACAGGTCAATGTAACTTACTGAGCGCGAGGTCTACTGTTCACAGAAATACTAGTTAACTATTAATTCCACTTTTATGAAAGACGATCTGGCATGAGAGCAAAGCGTGAAAGAGATAGCGCTATCCGCTTTGCTGAATGATAGACAAGGATAGCAATACCATTGCTAATCAAACACTGCCATTGTAACGTGAACCTCATTATAGGTAGGTTGAGTACCTGAGAGGATTTGGTGGTAGCTATCAAAATTAATTAGCTATGTCCTATCAAAAGTCAATTACAACATTATTGATTGCATTCTAGTAATTTATTCACAATTTTTTCAAAAAGTGCAATATTTCTAAAGTTTTTAATTTATTGTGATACATTCTGTGATTCATTTAGAGTATAAAATCAACCTTCAAAATTCAAAATTCTAAATCATCATTTCTGGACCGAAAATCAAGTGACGAAGCAGTGTGTGACTATATATAACCATATCTTTTGGACATCATTAACATTTTATCAAAATTTTTGGAGAGAAATAGTACAGGCTCAGCCTAGTTTTTCCTCCAATGTCATAATTGTATTATAATTATAGTATTTTATACAATAAATAAATGAATAAATAAATTTAATCAACTCAATTCAGAGAAGATCCATTGTTAACAGTGTCTTTTACAGTCTCTAGTTAGAGAAAATTATTCATCGAATTGAATCATAGTTCTGTCTAGTTTCATACGTGAGATAGAATACAATTCATCAACATTTTAATTTATTGAATTGAATAAAAATTATGTCCAGTTTGATAGGCGAGAAAGAGAATAATTCATCAAAATTTTATTTTCGCCACACTGCACAGAAAGCAGCTGTTTTCCAGTCCCTACGTAGATCTGAAAGACCTTGTTTGCAGACGACTCTCGTCTGACGTCAGAAAAGGGTTTCTTTTCCGGTCTAGGCCAGAAAGTGGTCTCTTTCCAGCCGGTCATGGAAGTCCGTAGTTAAAAAGTCATCCGCTAGATCGGGCGAGTGTCCACTTTCTTCATCAGCTGAAGTCGCCATGATTTCAATTCGAGTTTCAAATCAAACTAATTCAGCATTCACTTCGCAACCAGTTTTATTCAATTATTTATTGTTGATTAGCGCATTCCAAATTTTCAAAAATGCTTGAAGATGACGACGCCCGTGATATTCCAAGTGGAATTTTAAAAGAATCTGAAATCCTGACTGCAAATCTTTTACCACTAAAATCAAGAGATAGGTATGATAACAAGAATTCTTTATTTTGTATTCTTCATTTATTTTGTCAGCAATACCTGTAGTGTGGCAAAAAATTTCGTCGCACCACGGGCAAAAATGTTTTTCCGGCTCTCAATCTTTTCTAGTCCTCGGCCTACGGCCTCAGACTTGAAAACGGATTTCGAGCCGGAAAAGGCTCATTTTCTGCTCTAGGTGCGAAATATACTATTATTCACTCATCTATTCATGAGTATACAAGGTTACTCCTCATCAAGAGTATATTGGAAGAAAACCCTCCAATTTTCTCCTCCCAGATTTAGATCAGTAGAGGAATATTTTACAAAATTTTCGCATATTGTAACAGAATCTGAAAGAAGCTCGTTCTTCCTAAAATTTAAACTTTTTTTTTGCAATTCCAATAATATAATTAGCATGAGAATAAGTGGTCAACATGAATTTCAACAATAATATGTGTCAAGACCTCTAGAGTGCGATCTAACGACCTCATTGAATCAAGTCGTGATTATTTTTAATTGGAGAGAAACGAGGAAATGAAGGAAAAGAAAGAGTGGAAATGCGGAAAAGTTGGAGATCGTTGATAAATAAAAGCATACAACACTCTTACAGAGAATGAAGACAGAGAAAATAGTATATTTCGCACCTAGGGCCGAAAATGATACTTTTCCGGCTCGAAATCGGTTTTCAAGTCCGAGGCCGTAGGCCGAGGATTAGAAAAGATTGAGAGCCGGAAAAACATTTTTGCCCATGGTGAGAACGTTATTTTTCGCCACAATGAAAAATAAACATTATAAATATGAGAATAATTGTTTATTAGGCACTTCCGAAAGCAAAACAGGAAGGTCATAGCTCTAGCAAATCTGAGGTAATCTGAATATCAGGAAATTGTCCAAGTATTATTATTTTTTATTCTGATTTGTCTAAATTACCTAAAAGATTATGTTCAATTATGTAAGAGGTTCAGTTTATACTTTTTATTCTTCCAATGACAATAAGATGATATTATTATAAATGTTTTGATTCTTGAATAATAAACACAAACAATGAAAAGTTTCTTGATCAGCTGTTTTAGCACACTTGAAATTAGGCCAATCTGAATGTCAACGTCAACAATGCTTGTTAGCTTGTTGTCGTTGACTTCGGAAGTTTAGGTTAGAAGTTCTATCCTACTCTGAAAATCGAATTTGAATAATTTTAATATATATCTTATCTGTATTCTATTCATCCAAATAAAATGATAGTATCTTATTGCAGAATACTTATCCAATTCTAGAAGCATAAACTAGTTCCGTTTCATAAACCATTTTGTAAACACGTTCACATCAAATCAGAATCAGCTGACTTCAAGGTTATTTTACAGCCCTAGAGCCGTAAAACTTTTACCGGCCTGGTCAGAAAACAAACATTTTCGGCCTCCATATGACGCACGAAAACCAGCTCATTACATCCAAGTGGGGGGGGGGGGAAATAATAATACATTCAACAATCTTTTTCAATAATCAAGATCCTTCAATCTTATTTTCTGGTCCATCAAAATTATATTTCTTACATAAGCGAATTTATAATTTTAGAGATAATAATGTGAAGTTTTTCTTCTATTTTTGGTTTTTGGAGCATCCAAATTTATAAGTTTACATTGTGAAAATAATTATTGAGAACTGGAAATTTTGTGAAGTGAACAACTAACTACAAGACTTAACCTTTTTCGGACTATGTTTAACCTTATCTAAATTAGGGATGGGTATCGAAAGACAAAACATCGATGTTTTGAGCATCGATGTTTTTTTCTCCTGAACATCGATAAGTGAAAAACATCGAACAGTAAACATCGATGTTTTAAACATCGACGTGTTGCCGTACATTTCACGGAAGACTATTATATCCTTAGAGTAACTCAGATAGTGAAATCAATTTCCTTTTTTATGTGCATGTAAAAGAAAGGGACAGAGCTTTTAAAAAGTAGTTAACAATAAAGGAATATTATTGATTGGCAGCAACGAAACTGTAAGTTAATAAATTGTTTGTAGTTGTAGGTAATCAGACTCTACGTTATCAATGGAGATTGATATTTTATCGAATATAAAAAAGAAAATCCAATAATAGTTGAGTCACAAACCTCTCGGGATATCCTCGAAGATTCTGTCTTGAGATTTCATCCTAAGCTAATTTTAGCAATCATTGTTACTCATAATCGTATTCATTCAATACCTGATAGTTTTATTTAGGAAATGAGAATGAATAGAGGTGTTTTTTTATGGCTATCTACATCCATACAATACGAGGACTCTATTCTAGAGCTAGATTAATAATTGGTATTAAACGTATGTTGAGGAAAGCACTTGTAATAAGAAAAACTCTTTCTTCTAAGAAAAGAGAAATCCGACCTCTTATTCAATATAAATAGGTATCTAACCTTGACAAGGGCCACAGTTATGTAAATCTTCAAGAGTATCTAACAGTCTCACATAAAAATACAGAGAGCTGATTGAAAAATTCCTTTTTGTTGGGAAAAACATCGAATGACCGATGTCTAGGTAAAACTATCGATAAGTGAAAAACATCGAACAGTAAACATCGATGTTAAAAACATCGATGTTTGATGTTGAAACATCGATGTTTCTAAACATCGACGATGTATCGATACCCATCCCTAATCTAAATTTGGGAGAGGAATAGCAGAAGGTGACCTTATTTTTTCTCCCTATTATTTCTGATGATGTACTTATTGTATGAATCATATAAACAATATAAGAGAGGGAAGAGCTTCAAAGGAGACTATGAAACATTATGATTCGATAATATTAAAAGGAAAAAATATCTATTATATAATAAAATATATTAAACGAAATATAACATAAGTTATCAGTTTTTGATATTTCACACAAACTCCTATGTACTCTTTCATCTCTCTACAAATAAAAAAACAAAGAGAGTAACTTTCCTGTATTTTTTATGATATTTCACAAAAATTCTATTAATACTCTACCATATCCTTGAACTGTTTGATATCTTTCAAGTCTGTGGTTCTTAAAAGAATGGAGAAGACAATTTTGCTTGACCCCAGAACTCCACTATTATAGGTCACAAGAAGCGAATTACACTTATCAAGCATTATCCACTAACTGGAAGATGTCAACATACCAGTTTCAGCAACTCTAAGAATTACAAGCAAAAATGCACCGTACTACCGGTAGAAGATTACAGATTCCAGACTATTAGAATATTTCGTTGTGTATTATTATGTGAAAATTGATGTTGAGGTGAAATTTTGCTGTTCCAGAAATACCATCAGCCAATATTGCATTGATATCGTGTGATACAAATTGTAGAATTCTCGCTTGATTCAGGAATTGGTACATCGTTGTAGCAGTGAAATTTTTCTATCGCTCTCCTCCTCCCTTTCCTTCTTCTTCTTCTCCTTTTTCTTCTTCTTCATCATCTTCTTCTTCGTCTATAAGAGTGTAGCCGAAGATTCTACTGCTTTTCAGATTGCAATGATTAGGTTATTGTTACTTGTAACAATTTCCCTGATCCAATTCTCCGACATTTGACCTGTGTTGTATGAACTATAATCTATCAGAGGAAATTCCAAACATATTTTAACGTTGCAATGAACTTCGATAATTGACCGAGCGAAGTGAGGTCAAAGATTCGAGTCGACGGTTTAGCATTTCTCTTAATGTTTAAATGTTGAGCATTTATGGCGAAACGCGGTGATAGATTTTCATGGAATTTGACAGGTTTTCGGAAATTTTGCATCTCAAGGATAATACAAAAGGAAAAAGGAGCCTCCTTCATACGCCAATATTAGAGTAAAAATCAGACTATAGAATTATTCATCATAAATCAGCTGACAAGTAGTGATTACACAGATGTATGGAGAAGCCAGTCTATTACTGTATTTGTATAAAGTCTATAGTTTCAATCAGACCCTAAAGAGGTTTGCATCTTTAAGCTGGATTTACACCAGAGTTATTTATTTATCACATTGTATACAAATAAATGTATTTTGTTATAAAGAAAATGTTAATAACTTTATCCTTATAGATTCTATTAGATTGAACGGAAGTTGACAAACACACATGTTTATCATGTGTATGATAAGTTATGTTCAATCTAATAATTATAATCTATAAGGATTGAGTTATTAACATTTTGTTAATAGCTTTGGTCTAATCGCAGCTTCAAGGTCTTTGGTTTCAATATTTTGTTTTGCAGTCATGATATTATTATGCGTGCCCATTAGTATCAATATTCTCATATTCGAAAAAACTAATAATTTTTTAGGTGTAAAAATAAACAAATGAACTAAATAATGCTAGAGAAATAATAATATTTTTGATTGTAAAAAATTAATTTTCATCAGATAGGGAGATTATCACAGAACTGGATGAATTATATCATATGGATATAAATTCCAACGTGAACTGAGTTTGTTAACATTTAAAACAAGTGACATCAGGTACTTGTGGGTGAGAATACTGCGTGAGGTCTACTGTTCACAGAACTACTAGTTGAAAATTATTCTGTCTACATTCGTGAGGATTTCTATGTTGAGTAAGCTTTTTCATCACTCATCAACCAGCTTGGTTACTCACCTATTTGCTCTTACTTGAGTGAGTATTGTGCGAGTGTAATGGAATGATAAGTGGGTTCCGAATCCGAAACACCGACCTGGACTGTTTTTCAAGCTCAAGAGTTCGTCATTCAGTATAGCTAGTCAAGCACTATCCTAAAGAGATGACAGATAGCTCTTCAACCATTCAAATTCAACAAGAAAAATAACATGTTTCCATCAAGCACTATCCTGAAGAGATAACAGATAGCTCGTCAACCACTTAAATTCAGCAAGAGAAAAAACATGTATCCACCTCCTTCCAAACAAGCTTGTAGTTGAGAAGTTGATATTGTGGTAATTATTCATATTGAATGAAAAAGACTAAGCAATTGTCAAAAACCACAGATTTATTGATACTTAGAAAGACCGGTTTCGGTTATTACACCATTGTCAATCTCTGATAAACTCTGTTTTTCAGAGATTGACAATGGTGTAATAACCGAAACCGGTCTTTCTAAGTATCAATAAATCTGTGGTTTTTGACAATTTCTTAGACTTTTCCATTCAATAAGCTTGTAACTAGCTCAAAGCTCATTCACGGATGAATAAAAGTCTAATTGGAATATATTTTTTTCTACCAGTTATCAATTTTTGAGAAAAACTTCTTGTAAACAATTTCACTTGTCTTTAAAACTCAAATATTCAACGAACTCCTCGACTTTAAGCATAGAATAAAGCAATAAACAATCTAGATTACTGTTAGAATTTAGACACAGTACTTTGCATCCTTTATAAACATATATTGCATCCAGTACACAGCTTCCTCCTTGATAAAGAAGCTCCAAATAAGTTCCAATATTGAAGATGATAGTATCCCTGCTGCTTTATAATGCACTGCGTTATTGTGCGTAATTATTACACATGGTTTTCTCAAGCACTGGACCACGGAAGAATAAAACCAAGAAGTAGAGTCTTCTACTCCGCGTCTGTAGGTACTAGACTATTTACTAGACTACTATAGTTTGAAAAAGTCATATTATGATAATCAAATATTCATTGAAGCAGCTAGAGGAACAGAACGTCAAATTTCTTTTTCCTCCACCTACTGTCAAAAGTACTTACTTTACTCCCTGAAACATGATACTAAAGTGTCACTTTTTCGCTCTCGGTACTAAAAAACTCCCTAGGGAGTAAAAGTGACTCCATTTAAATAACATGGGAAGCATCTCTATTTCAAAAACTCAAATTGTAATGGGTTAGAAGGTCTAAGCTCAGATGAGAAAGCATAAAGAGGTGTCTGTCATTGAGTCATCTGAGTTCAAAACCACAACCAGAAATTTGATCAACTCATGAAATATATGTTTGTATGATATTATATTCTTAATATTAGTAGACGATAAGAATTTATACAATTTTTAAAATATCTTATTCTATTCAAAATACCAGCCAACAAATATTTTTGATCTGCAATTCAAATCTGAACCGCGTGATCTGGAGTCAGCCATTTTTGGTAGCCACCCAGCTGATATAATTGTTACAACTTTTGCCAATAGATAGCGCAATCGGCAGTGCCAATCAGACGGCCGGTTTTTAGGTTTTAGATTTCAGGTTATGTTGTTAGGAAACATTGTCACCAATACGTAAGTTATTAAAATGATTTTATTTGCAGTTTCTACAAAAAAATGTAGATGGAGGAAAAATGTTGTGTACATCACGAGTGAAAAATACTTCTTCCTCCACCTACTGTCTAAAGTACTTACTTTACTCCCTGAAACATAATACTAAAGTGTCACTTTTTCGCTCTCGGTAGTAAAAACAGATTTACTCCCTAGGGAGTAAAAGTGACTCCATTTTAATAACATGGGAAGCATATCTATTTTAATTACTTACATTCTTTTGAAATATGTTAGAAGGTCAAACTCAGATGAGGAAGCATAATAGAGGTGTCTGTCATTGAGTCAAATAAATACAATACCTAAACCAGAAATGTGATCAACTCATGAAATATATGTTTGTATGATATTATATTCTTGATATTAGTGAATGATAAAAAGTTATACAATTTTAAAAATATTTTATTCTATTCAAAATACCAGCCAACAAATATTTTTGATCTGCAATTCAAATCTGAACCGCGTGATCTGGAGTCAGCCATTTTTGGTAGCCGCTCAGCTGATAGAATTGTTACAACTTTTGCCGATAGATAGCGCAATCGGCAGTGCAATCAGACAACCGGTTTTTAGGTTTTAGATTTAAGGTTATGTTGTTAGGAAACATTGTCACCAATACGTAAGTTATTAAAATGATTTATTTGCAGTTTCTTTAAAAAAATGTAGATGGAGGGAAAATGTTGTGTACATCACGAGCGAAAAATACTTTTTCTCCCTCAGGGAAATTGTTGCCCTCGGCTTCGCCTCGGGCTTCAAACTTTTTCCCACAGGGAGAAAAAGTCGTACTTTTCACTCTTGATATACAAATAATTATCACTGTCTAAAGTGCTCACTTTACTCCCTGGAACATAATACTAATGTATCACTTTTTCGCTCTCAGGACGAAAAAAAACAGAAAAACTCCCTAGGGCGTTAAAGTAACTCCATTTAAATAACATGGGAAGCATCTCTTTTTTTGAAAACTTACATGGTAATAGGTTAGAAGGTCTAAGCTCAGATGAGAAAGCATAAAGAGGTGTCTGTCATTGAGTCAACTAAATACAATACCTCAACCAGAAATTTGATCAACTCATGGAATGTATGTTTGTATGATATTACATACTTGATATTCGTGGATGATAAAATTTATACATATTTTTTTCTATTCAAAATACCAGCCAACAAAATAATATTTTTCATGTGTGATTAAAATCTGAAACGTGCGAACTGGAGTCAGCCATTGTTGATAGTCGGCCAGCTGATAATATTGTTACAACTTTTGTCGATCGATAGCGCAAACGGCAGTGCCAACAAGACGACCAGTTTTAAGTTTTTAGATTTCAGGTTATGTTGTAAAATGAAACCTTAGACCAGTTATAAAATAGAATCGGTGGGAAGTCTAGCCTCTGAAGCGAAAATCTACTGCCAAATCCACCCATCTTGACGTCACAACCAAGCTAACAACAATACATTGTTCAACAAAAATGTAACTTAAACACCACAAACACTTACACAACAAACAAAAAAGTTTTCTATAATTTCTTTATGATGCCTGACGTCATTGTTATGACGTCAAGATGGGTGGATTCGGCTGTAGATGTTGGCTTCATCAACTTTCAGTATGAATATACAATGAGCCGTGTCTATTCTATAACTGGTCTAAGAATGAAACATTGTCACCAATAACCTTAGTTATTGAAATTATTTGATTTGTAGTTTCTGTAAATGTAGGTGGAGGAAAAATGTTGTGTAATCCCAAGGGAGAAATGTTTTTTCTCCCTCAGGGGAATTGTTGCCCTTGGCTTTGCCACGGTCATCAATCTTTCCCCACAGGGAGAAAAAGATGTATTTTCCCCTGTAGATATACAAATAACTATTACTGTCTAAAGTGCTTACTTTACTCCCTGGAAAATAATACTAAAGTATCACTTTTTTGCTCTCGGGACGAAAAAAACAGAAAAACTACCTAGGGCGTTAAAGTAACTTCATTTAAATAACATGGGAAGCATATCTATTTTAATTACTTACATTCTTTTGAAATATGTTAGAAGGTCAAACTCAGATGAGGAAGCATAATAGAGGTGTCTGTCATTGAGTCAACTAAATACAATACCTCAACCAGAAATTTGATCAACTCATGGGATGTATGTTTGTATGATATTACATACTTGATATTCCTAGATGATAAAAATTAATGTATATTTTCAAATATTCTATTCTATTCAAAATACCAGCCAACAAATATTTTTCATGTGTGATTCAAATCTGAAACGTGCGAACTGGAGTCAGCCATTGTTGATAGTCGGCCAGCTGATAATTGTTAATCAGCAACTTTTGCCGATAGATAGCGCGATCGGCAGTGTCAACCAGACGACCAGTTTTTAGATTTTAGATTTCTATTCATGTTGTAAAATGAAACATTGTCACCATTAACCTTAGTTATTGAAATTATTTGATTTGTAGTTTCTGTAAATGTAGGTGGAGGAAAAATGTTGTGTAATCCCGAGGGAGAAATGTTTTTTCTCCCTCAGGGGAATTGTTGCCCTTGGCTTTGCCACGGTCATCAATCTTTCCCCACAGGGAGAAAAATTTGTATTTTCCGCTCTAGATATTGTCACGGTGAGATTCGCCAAACAGCTTTGATAAGCAACTTTCTATAATAATAAGCTAAAAATTACACTACTCACCTTTATTGGCTGTTGAAATAACATCAAAATCTATGAAATATTCATTTATTAAGATCCAGATTCACAAACAATTTGTAAATGGTTTTCAAATAACCTATAACGCATAATGTTGAATGTTTGTTTACAATAAGGGTTAGTTTCTCGATGCAAACTGAGCCGGCTACCTTATCAGTCAGCTGATAACATGCATGTCTGTTTCTGGTTGTTGACTGCTTGCTTCGATTTTCAATTTTATTATATTTTTTTATTGTACACTCTGACCTGCTGAAAAATGTGCTCATTGTTTCCCTATATTTGTTTCGCTTGTTTTCTCGTTTTTATTTGTAAAATTATTTATTTCTTCTATATGGCACACCTGAGCACATTTTCTTTATTGGTAGCCATCCTATTGGTAGATTCGTTTTTCTGATCAGTGATTGGTCATTAACTGGTCATGTGACCTTTTCTTCCCCAAACCTAGCTTCTAAATTTCGGAGAAGAAGGAAGAAAGAGAGAGATTAACTGAGCACGCTAATGGAGAGTCTTTTGTAACTCCTATGTGTTATTTTTTTGTCGTTTTAAATATTTCATTGTCAAATTTATGTAAGAGTGCTAAATTCAATTAATGTAGAGTTCCCGTAACGTTAGAATTTAATTTGATTGCCAAGTCTCAGTTAAAAAGGAGTTATCAATTAGTAAAATCGCGAGCCAAATAATGAAGCCTAATATGATGTCATGCAGCCTGACGAAAGATGCCAGCCATGCAGTGAACAAATCATGAGTGAGTGCGCGTATATTATGGGCCCATACAAATGTGAGTGATTTATAATATTATTTTTTCAAAATCTCTTCGACTCAATTTTCCATAGACAAACTGGTATATCGTTTGTAAAAATTCTGACGTTACACTGTCCAAACTTGAGTCGGGCAACCCTTGGGTGAAAGCACTACATGCTCATCCTTAATGAATTTATGAACTTGAAAGAACTCTTTAAAATTCAAATTATATTGTTTATGGGCTTAACCCTTCATTATCAAATTCATTTATTAATAATTGAACAAACAATATTCTTATATGATTTAGTAAATTTAAATAAATGCAACTTGTCATCACATGTTGTTCCTTAGTGACCCTGTGTTCGACCCTGCTTAAAACTTATTCATTTGCTAATACCATTTTCATTTCAGAGGTCAATAGTAACCCATCATCGAGTTACTTGATCCTGAGGAAATATAGTACAATTAATCCTTTGATTAATTGTCAGGAAAATAATTTAGTAAACTCTAGACATTTTTTCCTATTTCGTGTGAAAAAGGTTCTCCCAAAACAGGAGTTAACCCTCGGATAAGTGCCGTCACTGACAGGAGACAGGTATAACCATCACAATATACAAATAACAATTTTTATCAATTCTTAGTTTCATAAGAACATGGGCACAGTTACAGAGGTATTCAAATAGCTACTAGCAAAGAAGAAGGATATGTTTTTACTCCGTGCTGCTAGTATAGAATAAACAATCTATAGCTATTATCTGCTACTAGTAACAGATTGTCACACAGTAGCAACCAGTATCTCACTAGTAGCTGAGAAGTTGATTGATAATAATACGTAATTATCAGCATCAATAAATTTTGTAAGGCACTGAATATTGATTGTACCGCTTAATTAATAGTCGCCGATTGTGTGAATGATGTCTCATTTTAATTATTGCTGTATGCAAATGAGTGAGCCAACCCACTGGTCCATTCATTATCAACAAACATACTTAGACCATGTTCACACGGTATGCTAAATATGATGTCATGCTACTAATTATTATAGTTGGTCAAAGTATTGGTGATGATTAAGATGATGTTGAGAAGGAGAAGTATGATGTGAGAGAGTGAGAAAAGGTGTTGCGGGAGGAATAGGATGAGGTGGTGGAGGAGGAGGAGGAGGAGGAGACGGATGAGGTGGTTGTGATTGATGAAGGAAGAGGAGAAGGATGAGGAGGTGGAAAAAGAGAAGTAGGAGGAGGAGGTGGAGGAGGTGTACGTGATGAATATGGTGAAAGAGGAGGAGAAGGATGAAGAGAAGGAGGTGGAGGAATAGGATGAGAAGGAAAAGGAGGAGATGAAGGAGGAGAAGGAGGTGGTGGAGAAGTAGGATGAGTAGGAAGAGGATGAGGAGGAGGAGTAGGATGAAGAGAAGAATGTGTGGGAGGAGGAGGAGGAGGATAAAGAGAAGAAGGTGGAGAAGGATTATGAGAGAGGGTGAAGAGGAGGAGTAGGATGAGGAGAAGGATGTGTGGGAGGAGGAGGACGAGGATGAAGAGAAGAAGGTGGAGGAGGATTATGAGAAATAAAAGGAGGAGGAGGAGGAGTGGGATGGAGAGAAGAGTGTGGGAGGAGGATGAGGATGAAGAGAAGAAGGTGAAGGAGAAGGATGAGGTAGAAGAGGAGGAGAAGGGGAAGGAGGAGTAGGATGTAGAGAAGAATGTGGTGGAGGAGGAGGAGTCGAAGGAGGAGGAGTGGTGGAAGAGGAATAGAAGGGGAGGAGGAGGAAAAGAAGGAACAAGGTTGAAAGAAGAAGAAGGATGAGGAGGAGAAGGAGAGAAAAATACGAAGAGGAAAAGGAGGTGGAGGAAAAAGAGGAGAATGATAAGGAAAAGGGAGGAGAAGGATGTGGAGCAGGAAGAGTAGGAAGTGGAGGAGAATTGGGAGGAGGACGAGTAGGATGGGGAGGAGAAGGAGGAAGAATAGAGAAGGAGTGAGAGAATGAAAATGATGATGATGATAATGTTGACGATGATTCAACACTGCAATAAGTCAATGCAAGAGGTGTGTGCCTAATGCAGTTGGTTCTCACAATGTTCGAATATGTTCAATTCTAATTTGCTGAAGGAATTTTTCTCATCAGATTACAGTAAGCATATTTCACAAATTTGACGGAGCGGAGTAGTTTGTGGGAAAACTGCTCACAAACTTTTGTCCTTGAGATGATCTACTTAGCAGCTGACCATTTATTACACTTTTCCAATTATTGTATTTCAGAAGTATAGCTTTGAGAAATTGATAATCGTCATTCGTATTTGAAGAAATGTCAGATAAAATGTGAACAGTCAATAGTTTCGATAAGTTATCATGTGTAATTGAGAATAGTGTATTGTATATGAGAAAGAATAATTCCAATTGTAGATAATGATGTTGGAAACTTGTATTATCAAGGAGATGTCAGTTGTAATTGAGAGATTGAATTGAAATAATACAGAATACAGGATCGCTTTCCTCTAAATTAATTGACTGATAAGGTATAACACAATTCATGCAAGTGGATAGTTTCATCAGTTTCAATAATTGATAGGATTTTATTTTCAGGCTATATTTTCTCACATGCAAAATATTTTTCAGTCTCAATTATAATTTTCAATAAATTAAAGTAGAAAATGTAAAAGTGGATTCGAGATTGGCATCAACATTTTAGAGATTTTTTCTCTGTTTAGAGGTTTTCTTCTATCTATTTATTTACAATGCAAATGACCCTAATGTACTTTTGATTCTTTCGACCCTTTAGCACCAACCTATATTAGTAATATATTTAAGTGGATTTATTTTTCACATTTGATGTTATTGTTGTTCAATTAAAGTCATTTTTTTAGGTTCAAAGAAAAGTAAAATTGATAAGTTGTTTAAGAAATGAATTTGATTATATGTTTTTCTTAAGGCTTATCTAGATGAGAATTCTTTCCCCACACACGGATTAAAGTGGGGAAATATATTTCCTTGATTGGTTTTTGTTTAACTATTATTGAATATGTATATGATTTTTCTGTTGAAATAATTGAATTGAATTGAATAACATTGGTAGATAAAATAATAAGGTAGACCTCGTGCTATTTTCTTTCAAATTTATAAGTGGAAAAGTCCAAGATAAGGTTACAATTATACTACTACAATTCTTATAAAATTTTAGAAGTAAATAAACATGTGATAAATATGCTCCTGATATCTATCAAAATAACTTTTCTGGTAGCAAAATTAATAGAGGACCAGGTAGGCTGAGTCCTGAATACAACTCGTCCTACCAAAACAATAGGTAATGCGAATAATTGCAAAATCAAATAGTGAATAATTGTTATTTTTATTGTTGAATTAATTGTGATGTAACTTTCAAAATACATAAGTTGAATGTGATGCCAATTGTAAAGACTTTTAAATTGTGAAAAAACAAATTCAAAAATTAAAATGATTTTATATTCAACATTTTGAATATTATTCAATGTCCTGAAATGACAAACTCTTTGATTGCCTAAGTAAGATAAATCTATATAAGTAAATGAACAATAGCAGTATGAATGATAATGAATGAATGAAAATAGACAGATGAATGGATAAGAATGGATGATATTACAAATTTTTGATGAATATACAATTACTCAACCTGAATATCTTGAGGATGTCGAAAGCTGTCGAAGATTGTAGGCATTTGTAAGAAATGCTCCGGCAATGGAAATCATCATCACCATACGGCCAGAGAGTGGGAGGGTATATGTAACCCCAAAGTGGAATGCTAAATTGCACAGTCGACCAAGTGAGTGGGAGGGTATATGGAACCCCAAAGTGGATGCAATTTCGACTGTCAATAGAGACTGCAGACCTTTATCGGTAGATTCGATCGTAGGTAGAATTGTAGAACAGATTCGGTAGCAGATTGATTCGAGAGATGTAGAGAGAGAGATTGATTGAGTTTCCCAAAATCCAAACTGTGGACAGAGGAAAAGAAAATACCCTACGGTAAGAAAATATGTTGACTGTAGCAACAGCGCTCTGAACTACACAGAGTTCAGAGTACAAAGAGTTTGAAAACAAGAATATGAAATAAAGATTTGTAGAAACATCAAGCAATCTTGATGATCTTGGAATTTTGCAGAAATGCAATGGAATCAAAATTCTAATTGACATCTTTTAAAAAGATTGAAATAGATGAACAATGTAAAATTGGAAAGAGCTTTAAACTAAATTCTAAAAATTGAGTTCAGAAAAGCGTGTTCAAATTGAAAGTGAAGTTACACCTACCAGAAGTTTGAGATTCAAACACAATCCGTGAAGACATACAAGTTGTTTGATTGAATTAGGCCAATATTTATCGCAAATATGCCAATGAAACATGAAAGTACTGAATATTCAGCTGGAATAAATTCAAATTCGAAAATTGAAACAAGAGCTGGCCAATTCCCACATTCCGGAATCGAGTTGAAAACAAAGAAGCAGCACACCAGCGCCACACAAACCGAGTGGAGCAAAACCTACCTACAACGGTTTCCGCAAGTGAGAAATGCAAGAATAAAGATACAAAACACAAATATTAATCAAAAGCAAATGAAAAAGGACAAATTTGAAATTAATCAAATAATACTAGACAACAAATTGAAATTATTACAAAGATACAAATATTGAAAACAATGCAGACTAAATCTGCCAAACGTTGGCTATACTGGCAACGCGCTAAGTTCAAAGATCAAGGATGATGAAAATTGAGTTTTAACACATGAAAACTATAAATTTTGAATTCAGATGGCTTGAATTGATTAATTGATTAGAAATATTCCACTAAATTACCACTTGTAACGAATAATATAGATTTTTTTTTAAAAATGGAGCCATTGAAGAAACACAAACTTGTAAACACTGAAGCTCATCTTAGATTTTTCTTCCATTGGAATCTTGCTTTTCACTGATTCAGAATTCTTCATTCATTGCGGATAACACAATACTATAAGTTATCAAGGGAAACTGTTGTTCCTTACATAGTTTTGTATGAGTATAATTTGGTAATAGTGCATTGAGAACAAAAGTACAAAAGTTGGGTTAAAGCTTTGATAAGACTGGGTGAGAGATACTATACAGCTAGAGATACTGGTAGAGATACTCAAAACATAGAAGAATATGTTTTCTGTACTGCTTATAACATTGCTGTGAAGAAGAGTCGAGTGGGTTTCATCTTCTCACACTAGGTAGCGCTTGCTTTCAAACTGAAATTTTAGCACTTGAAAACAAATCTCAAGAATAAAAAGGTGAATTTGGAAATTAATACTTTACTTGTGCAACCTTGGCGTGGAATAATTACATTTCAATCGATTTCAATTATTGTGGGTTGAAGAATATCCTTGTATTTTTTCTGAAATATTTATTAAAATTAATAATTGTATCAGTGTAATTTATTCTTCATTATTATTACAAAAATACAGTTAAATATAGTGCTTCATAAAGGTTCTTATCGCGTTGTGATATTGTGTTCATAATTATGAACATAGAAAAATTGAACATTATTGAAAATTATTTCTTTTTGAATTGTTTAGAAGATTGTAACCCAAGCTTCCACCATATTCCATTGCTATCTATATTATATTATTATTATATCCTATATTATTATATTCATTCCATGACAAGTCAGGTCCTGTTCCTTGTGTCGTTTGAATTATGATTTTCTCCATTTCTATAAATAATGTTATAATACTTTTCAAATACGAGTAAGTTCATTTCATATACTAAAGTGCAGCCTTCATTCATTTCGACTTCACATAACAAATTAATCTAGAACATATTAGTGTTGTATATTGCACTAGTACTTTTGTCCTAAATATATGGAATACGCATATTACATAGGTGATCATCATACAATGAAACTATACTGGAATTCAAGTTCTAAAGCTAGCACCTAAACATTGGTATCTTATGATTTTCTGCATCAGGCCTGAAGCCCAGAACTGTTCCTTTCTCAAATTCCAATGGAAAAAGTCCAAAAGTAGGTTATGTTTTCACTCCATAATTTCTGTCCAATTTCGAGTCCAAGATAGGTATGAGCCAAAAAAATATCTACATCAGTTGAAGATCAAATCAAATAAAAAAATCCCTCTTAAACATCACTCATAACTGGAAAATACTGAAAACACTTCACTCATTTGGGCTACTTTTGTTCAAATTGATAAAAACGATATTATAAAAACTTGTAGTACCATTTATTCTTTCAAAAAAACTTTTCAACGACTAGTTCCGACCGTATGTCATTTTCAAGTTGAAATAAGACCTATGACATTTAATATGACATTTTCAAGTTAAAAAATGATCTATGGTCGGAACTAGTTGTTGAAATATTTAAAAGTTTTTTTTTAATAATAGAGAGAACTACAAGTTATTATTGTTTTTATTAAGCTGGAAAATAGTGTATCAATCGGAGAATTTTGTGAATAGAGTAGAAACTATTTTAGAAGTCATTGTTTTCTACTTTCATTGTCCTATTACATAGGTAAGGAAAGTCTTGCTTTCCGAAAAAAATAAAGGTACCCCAATTTCTAAATTTCTATACGTTTCAAGGTCCCCTGAGTCCAAAAAAGAGGTTTTTGGGTATTGGTCTGTAGTCTATGTGTGTGTGTATGTGCGTCTGTGTACACGACATCTCAACTCCCAATGGACGGAATGACTGGAAATTTGAAAATTAAGGTCCTTACACTATAAGTATCCGACACGAACAATTTCGATCAAGTGCAATTCAAGATTGCGTCTAAAATGTATAAAATGTATAAAATGTTGTCAAAAACAGGGTTTTCCGCGATTTTCTCGAAAACGGCTCCAACGATTTTAAGCAAATCCATACCTAAAAAAGTGATTGATAAGCTCTATCAACTGCCACAAGTCCCGTATCTGTAAAAATTTCAGGAGCACCGCCCCATCTATTCAAAGTTTATTTTAGATTCTCAATTATCAGGCTTCAGATACAATTTAAACAAAAAATTTCAAGTGGAAAAGATTTAGCATAAAAATCTCTACAATTAATGTTTCGTAACATTTTCACATAAAATTGAAAATAAGCTCGAAATTCGAGAAAGTAAGATTATTCAATTGCAAACTGTTAGCAACTGTTGATTCTATTAAATCATTCACTAAGAAGAGATAGCAGACTTCGTATGTCTGCAGCGCTATTGCCTGTCACCAGCTGACTCAGATCTTAGAATAGTAGACTTGAGATGCGCGTCAACACTAGCGTCAGTTCAGCAATTTTCATAACGGCAATGAAAGTTGTGTGAGTGCGCCACAACAGATTTTTGTGCATAGTTATACTATTTTATCAATAGATATGCTATTGTATTCATACATATGCTATTGTAACCATAGATAATGCTGCTGTATCCATAGAATAAGGTAAGAATTACATACAATTGGCTAGCCTAATTATTCCAATTAGCCTTAGTATTCTTAGCATCCGTGGGATGATGGTACTCTACTCCCAACAACGTGTAGCAAATGAATTTGCAGAGAATTTTATGAGTATTTTTTTAGCAATATACTAAGATGGCAGCAAATTATTCAACGGTTGCTGTTAGAAAGTGATTCCAAGGTTGACCGCCAGAAGCGCTCAAGGTCATCTGTTTCCTGTTGGTTTTAATAGGTGAGGTCGACCCAGTGACCGATGATACATTATATATGTATTTGTACGTGGTTAAAAACATGTATTTTGTAATAGTTGTGGAATACAATCCATTCACTGATCACTGGATTCGATATAAATAAATTTAATGTGACTGCACTTAATAAGGAATGTAATAAATCATTGATTTTCTTATAGAGTTTTCATTCTCCTTGAACTGTTGATTGGTGATCTAGTCAAGTACCGGTATAAAGTTTCTATTCCTAGAACGGTAAGGCTACATTCAAATTCAATTTGAGTTTTATTCACAAAATCATTACAAATGCAGTACATGTATAAATTTAATAATATAAAACACTTTTTGAATTTTCCCCACATAGACAAGTCTGTGTGTGGGGAAAGAGTTCTAATGAAAAATAACATGGAACTAAAAACAGAATGATAAATATTTACAATATAACTTGAACATTTCTAAAGTAAATTGAATTAAATTAAACATTTGGCGACAATGTAAGTATAACCATGGAAATTCTTGTTACCAGGGGCTCTTACATTATAAATGATTGCTCAACTAAAATGATTGAGATGTTAATAACTTGAAAGGGAGGGTCCTAAGCTGAGTTTACACTAGTAGTTCTGTGAACAGTAGACCTCACGCAGTATTCTCATCCACAAGTACCTGATTGAAACTATGGACCTTATGGAAATACAGCATTAGATTGGCTTCTCCACACATCTGTGTAATCACTTGTCAGCTGAATTATGATGAATAATTCTATAGTCTGATTTTTAATCCAATATTGGCGTATGAAGGTGGCTCCTTTTCCTTTCATATCATCTTTGAAATGCAAAATTTTCAAAGACCTTGTATATAGGTCGACGCGCAATTTGAAAAGGAACATACCTGTCAAATTTCATGAAAATCTATTACCGCGTTTCGCCGTAAATGCGCAACATATAAACATATGAACATTTAAACATGTAAACATTAAGAGAAATGTCAAACCGTCGACTTGAATCTTAGACCTCACTTCGCTCGGTCAACTATGTAGCAGAGCTATATAGCAGAGCTACATGTAGCTCAGCTATATAGCTCTGCTTCAAGTTCAAAAAGTGACACTGGAGATCTGCTATATAGCCCGGCTATATTGGCAGTTTTAAGCATATTTTCTCAGCTATATAGCAGAAAATGACCTATCCAAAATTTTCGGTAAACATCGAAGAGAATCTGAGCTATATATAGCTCTGCTACATGTCAATTTTTGTTTATAGCAGAGCTAGATGTAGCTGATCTGTCCTTGAAGGAAGGCTGCCGCAGCTGTTTACTGCTGTTTGCAGCTGTTAGGTGCCTGCTGGGTTTACACCAGATATACTGTACTCATTCGTTGTCAGATTACTATTAGGATCATCTTTTTACTTTCCTTGCCCTATCACCATAGGTAAGGAAAGTATTGCTTTCCGAAAAAAATTAAGGTACCCTAATTCCCAAATATCTATACGTTTCAAGGTCCCCTGAGTCCAAAAAAGTGGTTTTTGGGTATTGGTCTGTATGTGTGTGTGTGTGTGTGTGTGTGTGTGTGTGTGTGTGTGTGTGTGTGTGTTGTGTGTGTGTGTGTGTGTGTGTGTGTGTGTGTGTGTGTGTGTGGTGTGTGTGTGTGTGTGTGGTGTGTGTGGTGTGTGTGTGTGTGTGTGTGGTGTGTGTGTGTGTGTGTGTGTGGTGTGTGTGTGTGTGTGTGTGTGTATGAGTGTATGTGCGTCTGTGTACACGATATGTCATCTCCCAATCAACGGAATGACTTGACATTTTGAACGTAAGATCCTTACAATATAAGGATCCGACACGAACAATTTCGATCAAATTCAATTAAAGATGGCGGCTAAAATGGAGAAAATGTTGTCAAAAACAGGGTTTTTCGCGATTTTCTCGAAAACGGCTCCAACGATTTTGATTATACCTGAAATAGTCATCGAAAAGCTCTAACAACTGCCACAGATCCCAAATCTGTAAAAATTCCAGGAGCTCCGCCCCATCTATGCAAAGTTTGATTTTAGATTCTCAATTATCAAGCTGCAGATACAATTTAAACAGAAAATTTTGAGTGGAATAGATTGAGCATGAGAATCTCTGCAATTCATGTTCAGTAACATTTTCACCTAAAATTAAAAATAAACTCGAAAATCGAGAAAATGAGATTATCCAATTGCAAACTATTGGCAACTGTTGATTCTATTAAATGATTCACTATGAAGAGATAGCAGACCTCGTGTGTCTCCAGCGTTATTACCCTGTCACCAGCTGGCTCTAATCTTTGAATAGTAGACTTGAGATGCGCGGGAACACTACCGTAGCGTCAGGTGTTCAATTTTCATAACGGCAAGGAAAGTTGTGTGAGTGCGCCACACCAGATTTTTTGATATTATTGTTCGATGATGGAGAGTGAATTTGACTGAAATGGAGACAAAATTATCCAACATCTTCTTTCTCTTCTCTGTGCTTAAAATATCACAGTAGCTGCGGCGAAAGCAGCAGCTGCTGCAAGAACTACCTTCTTCTTCGGCATCTGCCTAGGAACTGAGAAGTGAGTACTGGGTAATTCCAAACTATAATTATGTAGCTCTGCTACAAGTAAATGGCATCAAAGTTAATTTTTATTATAGCACAGCTATATCATCATCTAGCCGAGCTACATTTAGCTTTGCTACATAAAATTAGCATTAAATCCATCTATAGCAGAGCTACAACTAGAAGAGCTATATATGTAGCTGACAGAGCAATGTGTAGCTCAAATTTCATGTAGCTCCCAATCTACATAGTGTAAACGTAGCTTAAGTTCGTCAAGCTTTTAGCATTGGCCTGAAAAGTGAATAAATGAATAATTAATTTTCATTTGTGATTTGCAAATTTGTGATCAACTCCAGTGATGAATGATTGAAATCCTAGTGGAAATATTCTTCAAAAAGTCCATTTTTGATTGAAATTTGAGGAAGAATATACATATTACATGTTTGGAAAAAGTAGCAGTGAATAAGAAGAAAGAGAATTAGGCCCAAAGAGAACACATGTTAAGGAAAGAAAAGAACTATAATATTGTAGGACCTGAAGACGTTGTAAGGTGATAGAGATAAATCATGAAATAGACAAAAAAGCGGATGAATTCCGGCCTCACGGAAAACAAGCGACAAGTACTAGCCTAGAGTGATCTTGTTTGATAAGATAAAAAGTGAAAAAATGGAAACAACTTATTAAATTGACTTATCTTTCCTCGTCTGTGGAAAATTTCCAATATTCATAATCGATCAAGTGTGAAATCTCCTGCATTAATATTCAGTATGATGCATTTTCAAGACAATGTTACGTCAGAAATGCAAGTCTGGTTTTCAACAACTGGTCCTGGATTGAGCCTAATTCTGATGGGTCGTCTTCTTTCCAGTCGTATTTTCACTATTTTCATCTTTTTTCTTCTTAAACCTGTCCATCTTCTTCTTCTCCCTCTTCTTCTTCTTCATCTTTCTTTGCATTATATTTTTTAATAATGTTGGAATTTCACCACTACTTGAGGTCGTAGGATAGAAGATAGAAGTTACTGCTGGAGAAATAGGGATGAAAAAGAATGGGAGAAATAGAGAAGAAGAAGAAGAAGAAGAAGAAGAAGAAGAAGAAGAGAAGAAGAAGAAGAAGAAGAAGAAGAAGAAGAAGAAGAGAAGAAGAAGAAGAAGAAGAAGAAGAAGGAGAAGAAGAAGATCAAGAAGAAGAACAAGATGAAGAAAAAGTGGAACAAAAAAAGATTTCTGAAAAAAATGTTGAAATAGACCAAGTTTGACTCGTTTGTAGATCAGCGGAAATTGATATGAATCTAATAGGATTATTTCTTTGAGTCAAGTTTTCGGACCTAATCAAGTGAATCAGCGCCCATCGATTTCATGATTCACTAGACTCGAAATATTTGATTTGGAATTCGATCAACGAAGAATAATTTGATGATCGCAATCTGGTTTGAGATTACGTAAATTTCGTCTAGAAGTTTTTGACCTCTAATTGGGTTCACTAGCCCTGAAATTCCACCAGACCAGAATGTCAAGATCGATATCGAGATTACTTTCTTCCAGGTGACTTGCTTTGTCAAGAACTCCTTTCCATTTTGATTTTTTATTTATTCCAGTTAGTCCAGACAATGAATGCAAGGCAACAAAGCTGCAAAGTCAAAAATTTCCTTCAAAACATTCTCTCCAAATTCCTTTGTCAATTGGTCCAATGTTGCATAAATGGAGATTTCACACTCAACACTAAAGCTGCTGCAGAAGGATTGGGGGAATTCGTAAAAGTGTGAAATTCTACATTAGATTTAAGAGAATCTAATGCTCTACAAGCTCATAATCAACATGGATTTTCACCATCGATTTTTATAACGTTTAAGATCAAAAATAGAAAGAAATTGGTGACAGACGCGTTTTTACAAAATGTCACACCCTCAAGAGTGGATATCTCTAAAACTAGAGGAGATATAAGAAAAATTGTGGAATGAATATTGTAGAAAATTATGTAAGCTTTAATTTGTTATATGACAGTCAAGTCCTTAGGATACATAGTTTTTGAGTTTTATGCGGGAAACCAAAAAATGGCACCTCCAAACAACCCCCACCCATTCAGCACAGTAGGTAGGGGTGGGGACTATTAACATATTTACCTCCTTACCACCCTAAACAGAACTGCGGGGTTAAAAATTGTCTTCCCAACTTTTCCCTCTATAACCTTTCCTTAACTGGACTAAGTACCAATTGTCAATTTCAATTTTGATGGAATTGAGCAATAGAGATATAATCATCCTTTACTATTAAACGAACAATTTCTGTTTATATGTTTAGATGTTGGATGTTCAGATGTTCAGATGTTTATATGTTTTTATTTCACCGGATCTCGAAAACACCTCTAACGATTCTCACGAAATTCAGAACATAGTAGGTTTTGTAATATAAAGATTCGATTGCACTAGGTGTCATCCCTGGAAAATCTCTCTGAAAGACATTAAAAGGATAATTCATCCTTGGAAGAACGGATTTCGTAGTTTGTCGATAACAGAAGATGCGTGTGCCTGTGTGGGAGATCAGCTGTGTAATCATTCAAACAGCTTACCGTATCTCGCGAGAAATATTATCTACAAATTTTAATAGACTATCAAAATAATCTGATTTGTTGACATGACATGGTTTATCACTCTAAATTAGAGTATATCATAATATTCAAAGTTAATCATCATTCTACAGTTTTAAGTGATTAGTGAGTGTTAATTTGTTATTCAATTTGGTTTGTAAACAATCTAAATTGGAACTCTTCTGTTTTTAAATATTTTGACTGAAAATTGGACTTGAATTCAAGTGTATGAAACATAACTCACTTTTTGGACCTTTTATAGTGTATAAATCAAAATTCGGGGAAGAAACAGTTTTGGGCTGTGCCTGTTTGTCCTTCTCCAATCATTTTGAAGAATTGTGCTCTGTTTATCAATAAATAAATAACGAGCGAAGCTCGGTGCCCCGATTTTTGATCATTTTAGCAATAATCAACAATCAATATTATATTAGATGTATTATATACTCGGTATTATTTTTATTATCATTCTAGTGAGTATCATTGTAGGTATATTATAATTATTATTATTAGTTAGTATCATATATTATTGATATTTTATTATTTCTATTATTTATACCCAGATGCCTTGATCCACATCTATTTGCTATGCAATGGGGTGGGAAAAAGTGGCAACTATGCCTCTTTTTCACTGACTTTAAAAATTAATCTCATATAAGGTACGATAATTCTATGATAATAGGCTACAGTATAGTGAGATTCACGTTAAAATGTCAATGGAAAAGATAGAAGAACAGCGTTGCCCATTCTTGATTTTTGTTGAAGATAGCGGCTGATTTTGGGATTCCTGATGTAATAATAACTGGGTGTAAGTTTACGTGCAGTGCCAAAATACCTGTTATGAAATTTTTGGTTGGGATCGATTTAGTATGTTATTTAGATCACAAAATAATTTTTTCAGACACTTCGTCAGTATCTAACAGTTTTCAGGCAACATATTGTATATTGTGATTGTTCTCTGAAGATGTGCGGGTTAGAGTGAGGAGGTAACATGCTTCTAACATCAAACAAAGGTCAGCTGTGGTCACGACATAATATAATAGATACGCGGTCACAGACTGAATAAATAGAACTCTATCTATATAGGTATTTAGCTCAGTGTTTGAATACATAGAACTCTACCTATACAGGTATTTGATTCAGTGGTTGAATGCATAGAAATTCATCTATATAGATATTTAGTTCAGTGGTTGAATACATAGAACTCTACCTATACAGGTATTTGATTCAGTGGTTAAATGCATAGACATTTATCTATATAGGTATTTAGTTCAGTGGTTGAATACACAGATCTCTCTACCTATATAGATATTCAATTCAGTGGTTGAATAGCAAGGAGCTATCGTGCGGTTGATATAGACGAGCAACATTTTAGCCACGAGTTGAAATGTCAATTAGTAGATTTTCCACCGCGTTCCACAATTCAACAGAAACATTTTCAAGGAGAAACAATAGTCTCTATAATTGTCTAGACCAATGTAGTAGAGAGCCAAAGTAAGAATTTGTAATATATGATCTGATGCCTGTAGACAAATACAGTGCACTGGAAATATACCTGTAGTGAGGTCCACGTTATAACGGCATTGAAGGAAGATAGGAGAACAACGTTGCCGATTCTCACTGTCTTATCAATGCCTTCTTTATGGTAGGTGATACAGGTTCATTAATGTAATATCTATTGTTCATTGGTATTTAAAATAATCAATTATGATTTATTGAACAAGAAATTATATTTTTCAATAATTTCATGATGCATCTTCATAACTAAGATGAAATATTTGTTGATCAATTATTATTTTTACCAGTTGAGAACTGAGATTACGAGTGGTGAGGGGCTCATAGTCTACTCCCGGAGACAGTTGAATCTCGGGCAAATTGTCAGGACAGTTGGCAGGACAATTGGCCTGAAGTTTTTTCTACGAAGACAATAATTTCATGACAGTCAGTTGCCTTATGACAATTGTTTCGCCAATTGGCATCGTATAAACTGAGCTTAAGATATAATGCTACTATGGCAACTATCTCTGATTCACTATGACAGTATCAAGATTAATTTATTCTACAATACTCTCTGTCTTTTTCTGATATAATTACATCTCAGAGCTCCACGACGATTTCAAACTTTAAAATGCAGTTTACAACTAGCTCAATTAGCTAATACATCTCCTCGAAATGTATTTGCAGAAATACACAGATGTGAATGCAAGCTATTGGAAATCCACAACCCTCAATGACTGAAGGAGGTTTTCATGGACTATAGAGACAAGAAATTTCCAAAAGTCAGGTATCAGAGTGTAATTTGGAGACATATGCAATTATAGTATTGACTCAACATGAAGCAGAAGTTAGCGGAAAGCTCGTGAATCAAATACCGTGAATACTCCTACAAGGAATAAGGTTGTGTTTCGGCAGATATATGCTACTTTAGCATTGACTTAACATGGAACAGGTGTTAGCTAATAACTCGTGGAACAATTATCGTGAATATCTCCATAGATAAAACTATGTTAAAGTGTTGAAAAATTGGATAATACACACAACTTCCCCACTAGTGCATGCAGTGAATCAGTTTTGAAGTGGAAAAGTGAATCAGTAAAGTTCAAGTGCAAGCTAATAACCTGGGTGCCTGTGGCAAATAAACATTCTACAACAGCCTTGGAAGGTGATCTGGTTTAGCCACCTGGTGAAATGCCTTAACTGGAGCGCAGTTCATTGATAAATTGAAGATCAAGGTCAATGTTACTACAAATGTGTAGACGGCTTTTGCCACTCCCCTGGTTCATTGACTGAAAGTTGCTCGCATAATAAATCACTGACCTACAACCAGATTAACTGGATTAAGTTGATACGGCACAACATGAACGGATCAATGAACTGTGTACACGTGGTAATGAACTTTGATTTATTTCTTACAGTCAGTGCACTTTCTTGAAGTTCATTACCTTTAGGCAATTTTTGTATAAATTTATGGAATAATGCGATAAAATATATTTATGAGAGAATGGGCACGGTCTGGGAACACGAAAAAGTGGTAAATTGTTCCAATTCCAGTGGTAATAAAAATAATAATATCGAGTGACCTGGCTGGCTCAGGTCTGGTGTCAGAGTTTTCAGGTCGCAACTGATCAATTTCAGGGCCTCTGACATGACCTAACGACTGCTTTTTAGGCAGCCGGGACCGACGGCTTAACGTGTCCATCCGAAACACGGTAAATCATCCAATCACGTGACTAATGCAAAATGTTCCCATGAAACGCCATATCAAAATCGTTGTTTCAAGCTTTTGGCGCTTACATATAAAGTTGATTTACACCAAAATGTGTCGTTTACTAGTTGCGTAAATAAAGAAAGGCTGTTTTACAAACTTACCGTCTAGAAAAGAGTGCATTTCTTTCATTCTATAACTCTCAAAATTTCTAATAGAAAAATTATTTTAACGAATGGTCATCAAACATCATTTTGTTAGTCATGTATTCTATGGCTATGCTATGATAAACAATCAAGTTATCAGCGCATGCGCAGAGAAGCAAGCAGACTACAATTCAATCGACCAATGAGAGATCTGAAAATTTGAAATGTCACAATTTACCAGGCTTCTACTGTGGGGCAGGAACTTGGAACTGGAACTGGTTTCTGGTACAGAATCTTTCAAAATTCTTCCCATGGGACGCTGAACTTTTTACCTGGTAAATATTATGAATCAGACAATTCACCACATTCCATGTTCCCAGAACGTGCTCAATGGTAGGCCTGCTCCAGGAGAGTGGAAAATGCTTTGGTTGCATAGAAATCAGAATATTGCATAGAAATCAGAAAAAATCACAAATACGCTAAATCGAACTGATTGACTTGAAGCATGCTTGGCTGGTAGAGTTTTGAATTGTTGTTAACAATGCCTCTTGTTCACAATGAGTATAGAATGTACATTCTATAAAAATAGAATATGAATATAGAATATTACCAGAGAGAAACAATAGTGTAAGGTAAACAATAGTGTATGCTATTGTTTCTCTATGATATTACATTCTATACTCAGTTATGAACAGTTATGAACTTACTACAGTTATGAACTCACTGCTCGTTCATCAAATTCATCTCAACCTGCTTCTTCACTATTTTCATCCTGAGAAAAAGCAAATCTCTACTAAGAAAATCACAAAAATGGATGCTCATGAAAATGACATTAACCTCGAATTCAATGAAGTTTTTTGACAATTTCTTAGTCTTTTTCATTCAATATGAATAATTACCACAATATCAACTTCTCAACTACACAAAAAAAAATTGAATGAAGATTTTGTTTGATATTCAAGTAATTTGATAATTGAAGCTATCCATAAAGTATTCAATCTTCTTTTTCTCATCCTGAGAAAAAGCAAATCTCTACTAAGAAAATCACAAAAATGGATGCTCATGAAAATGACATTAACCTCGAATTCAATGAAGTTTTTTCAGTGGTTTTTTGACAATTTCTTAGTCTTTTTCATTCAATATGAATAATTAGCACAATATCAACTTCTCAACTACACACAAAAAAAAATTGAATGAAGATTTTGTTTAATATTCAAGTAATTTTATAATTGAAGCTATCCATAAAGTATTCAATCTTCCTCATACTTTATGGCTATTTTTCATACATCTATACTGAATCTTGCTCTTCAAACCCATTCTTAGTTTCAGTTAATACAAAGTTCCATCGCTTTATAGATTGTAATCTTGGAACTTCCTTTTGAATTTTTTCCCTGCTTTTTATCTGACGTGAGTTCCACGCCTTCATTTCGATGTTATTCCAGTTTTTCTTTTGCTGAGGATGATGCCCAGATCAGCTCAGGCTTGTGTTTGGGTGATGAGACGAATGATGATGAGAGATTAGTGTAACTACAGCTTTAGGTGAGCTCCAAACCACCAGAAATATCTATAATCATATTTTGAACGTATCTGAAGAATAATATATATTCTATTTCATTCGTTTTGAATGATCCCTGGAGAATGATATTAGGAAGGGAAGAAACTGGAACTAAGAGAAAATTATGTATGGAGGAGAACGCCTTTTTCAAAAGATTCAAATTCAAATTAGTTTCTACTTTCCTTGCCCTATTACCACAGGTAAGGAAAGTATTGCTTTCCAAAAAAAATTGAGGTACTCTAATTTCAAGTTACTATACGTTTCAAGTCCCCCTGAGTCCAAAAGCATGATTTATGGGTGTTGGTTTGTGTGTGTGTGTATGTGTGTGTGTGTGTGATAACTCCATTCCTAATCAACCGATTGACTTGAAATTTTAAACTTAAGGTCCTTACTTAAGTCTTGAGAAAAATGGCGGATAATGACTAAAAAACCAAGTTTTTCACGGTTTTCTCGAAAACGGCTCTAACGATTTTCTTCAAATTCATACCATGGATAGCTATTTATAAGCCCTTTCAACTGGTATTAGTCTCATTTCTGGGAAAATTTCAGGAGCTCCGTAATATTCTTGAGAAAGATGGCGGATAATGACTAAAAAACCATGTTTTTCACGGTTTTCTCGAAAACGGCTTTAACGATTTTCTTCAAACTCATACCGTGGATAGCTACTCATAAGCCCTATCAACTGGCATGAGTCTCATTTCTGGGAAAATTTTAGAAGCTCTGTAATATTCTTGAGAAAAATGGCGGATAATAACTAAAAAACCATGTTTTTCACGGTTTTCTCGAAAACGACTCTAACGATTTTCTTCAAATTCATACCGTGGATAGCTATTCATGAGCCCTATCAAGTGACACGAGTCTCATCTCTGGGAAAATTGCAGGATCACCGTAATATTCTTGAAAAAAATGGCAGTTACCAAGAAACCATGTTTTTCACGATTTTCTCAAAAACGGCTCTAACGATTTTTTTTTCAAATTCATTCCCTGTATAGTTAATTATCAGATCTATCAACTGGCATGAGTCTTTCTCCTGGAAAACTAATGGGGGTCCACCCCATCCTTGAGAAATGGACTTTGTAACCTCCATCTCGTGCATGTGGTAGGTAGGTAGGTAGAGCAGTTTATAAAAAGTACACAGTCATAGTCAAGATATTTCATCTGTAGAACAGCTGCTTTGACGAATTTAAAAAAAATCATCGAATTTCACAATTTACACAAAGGAAAAAGTACTCTGAAAACAATAATTATACATACACATATACAGTAGTCTGATCGTAGTTTCAAATATGTTACCGCCAATCGTCATTATGTTATTCCCCTTAATTATTCTCGTTTGAGAATGAGGCTTACAGTTCAATGATCAAGGAAAGTTGTGTGAGTGTACCACATCAGATTTCTTTATTAAATATGACATATTTACAAAGTATAAAGCTGTTACGAATTACATGAATGGATGATTTGTCCGTGTGCAGGGAGGAGGATAAGCAATAGAAAATGCGATGGAGAGTGATTTAACAAATCTCATATTCTGCTTTTCAGAGAAGCTGTTCCAAAATAGAATGAAATATGATACAAAGCACCAAATGAATGAGCAAGAGAGGAAGATTTTGTGAGAGAGTGTGAGAAAGAGAGAGTGAGTGGAAAAGAGAGATATGAGTGAATGACAGACAGAGGTAGAAAATGAAAGAGATAGTAAGTATATGTGCGTGACAGAGGGATAGTTCGAGTGAGAGAGCATGAATTAATTATGAGTTAGAGAAAGAGCAAATCCAGAATATTCTCCTTCAGTTTTATTGGCCAATTAACTACACGGATGTTTGGCCCGGTGAAAGGTTTCCAGTTTTTTCGCTATTTGTTCAATAAACTTGTAAAAATAAACGACAAGAAGCATGACTTTTTAATTAAAATTACAAAATACACAACTTGTTTGGTTAACTGAAAGGTCTCTGGGAACTGGGAAGCTTCTAGACTGCTTAGTAGGAGTATTGCAAAATGTAATGTATAATTCGGTATATCTGCATTGATGTTCGTTGTAGTTTATTTATTTTGCAGTAGATGAGTGTAATATTAGAAGAAGAGAAGCACATGTAAGATTTTTTATAATTTTTCTTACTGGATAAGCATATTTCCAAAACAAAAGAAAATACTACAATTATTGACCGAGCAAAGTGAGGTTTGAAGTCAATGGTTAGGCATTTCTCTTAATGTTTATATGTTGCGCATTTACGGCGAAACGCGGAAATAGATTTTCATGAAATTTGACAGGTATGCTCATTTTTAAATTGCGCGTCGACGTATACACAAGGTTTTTGGAAATTTTGCATTCCAAGGATAATATAAGGAAAAAGGAGCCTCCTTCATACGCCAATATTAGAGTAAAAATCAGACTGTTCATCATAAATCAGCTGTCTAGTAGAATATAGTACTACCCGTCCAAAAACATCGAACATCTTGAAAATGTATGTTTCCATCAACGTTAGTAGACAATTGAATATAATACTACCCGTCCAAAAACATTAAACATCTTGAAAATGTATCTTTCCATCAACGTTGTAGACAGTTTCAGCCAGAACTGATAACAGCGCTCACACTCATATTCCGGGACGACACGTCACGGTACGATAGGTACGATAGAAAGCTCTATGTCTATTCAGGATTTCTCTAGAGATTTTAAATTGATAAATTATTTATTAATTTTTGAGAAAATATAACAACAGGTCAATGTAACTTACTGAGCGTGAGGTCTACTGTTCACAGAACTACTAGTAGTTATCATTGAACAATGTTTTTGTACAGTAGCAGAGTCGATGCGCTTGATCACTCTTTTCCTCTCTCTGACTATCTCTGTCTCTCTTTCTCTCACTCCAACACCCTTTCCCTCTCAATCTCTCTCAGTATATTTCTCTCTGGCTTATCTTGTTAATTAACTTTTGGTACTTTTTATCACATATTTCATACTGAATGGAATAAATTAATATTATTACAAACATTTATTGCAAAATCCTTTCCGGAGAACTAACTACATATTAGTTAAACTATCAGTTGTCAAACTATAAATTAATCAATGTATGATAGTGGACAGAAAGCTCAACATGGAACAGCATAATATACGGAGTGAATGGAGCTATACGATTGGTAGTTGGTTGACCAATCAAGGTTGAAGTCTGGCTTTCTTTCAGACTGAAGACACGCCTACAGTTGGGACAACATTCAAACTTCAGCTATGAGACACTGTTAAATAACAGCAACGATTCTAGCAACTGGAAATTCCTATCTTATGCAAAGAAATTCTCCCAATTCAATTAGGATAATCCTGGATTAGGATAGAATAAATGAGGATAATCCTAGATTTTTAATTTGGCACTGGTATAGAATCAAAGTATTCGTGTTGACGAATGGTATCTTAAATCTATATTTCTTTTCAAATGGAATGTTTTGGGAAGCTGTCTCATTCTTAGAGCATCTTGAATACCATTTTCAAATTCTACAAAATTGTTGAATTTCGAAGTCAATTCAGTTTTAATAAATGATATCATTTTGAGAATCTGTCTCATTCTTAGTGCATCTTGAATACCCTGAACAAATTCTTCAATATTTGGCCTTTCCAAGTCAATTCAGTTTCAATGAATGAATGAAATCATTTTGACAAGCTGTCTTAGTGCATTTTGAATACCCTTATCAAATACTTCAAAATTTTTGCATTTCGAAGTAAATTCAGTTTCAATGAATGGATGAAATCATTTTAAAAAGCTGTCTTAGTGCATCTTGAATCAAATTCTTCCAAATTGTCGAGTTTCCAAGTCAATTGAGTTTCAATGAATGAATAAAATCATTTTGCTGTCTTAGTGCATTTTGAATACTCTTATCATATACTTCAAAATTGTTGCATTTACAAGTCAATTCAGTACCAATAAAAAAATAATAAACGATTCTTCCCACATCACAAATTTGCTTTGAGAGTTTTGTAACGCGTTAAACGTGTTGATAACACTTTGAATAACAAAGATTAACTGAGATTAACTGATTTAAGATTGTAACTGAGTAACTGAGATTAACTTAAATGTGTTGATAAAACGTTCAAGTAACTGAGATCATAGTTTCCTATGAATGATTATTCAGGTTTAAGATTCTTTTAAGATCATTCCAAGCTCGTTTTTTTAATGTTCTTTAAAATGTACTTATGTATTCCTACTGTTTATCCAGGTCAAATAATTGAAATAGTTATTTGTGCAACTAGTGCGCAAAGTGACAGTTTGCTGCATCGAAAGAAACGTTTACGCCCGAGCCGTAGGCGAGGGCGGAATGGTTTCTTGAGTGCAGCAGAGGAACTTTGCGCACGTATTTCACATTAAATTTTTCCTACAGTTACCATTGAATATGAAAAGTGGGTAATTATGGGTAAAATTGCCTGAAATGCATCAAATGTTTTTCTGTGTAATTTTATTATTGATAAAAACCTTAATCCTAAAATCCTAAAGTCCTCGTTGTCCTTGGTTATAATATCTAATTAATAATTAGCGCGTTGTGCTTCGTTGCACCTCTGCTCACTATAGCAGCCACAGCAGTCACTGTTACCAACTTCATTTTGATTTTGCTGCACTGTTGCTCCATATAACCTACTAACTATTTTGCGTTGCCATGTTGCAAATCTGGAGTGCAGAAAAATTTTTCCCGCACTAGAGCGGAAAAGTGATTCTTTGCGTTCTGTAATCAGTGCAGCAATGGCCACTTTTCAACGTAACTGTAGGAAAACAATATTTTTGATTCTTGTTATCTCTTTCTCACTCAATGTAAACTCTTGTGTTTTATCAGAAAAATGAATTCCAATTCATGGATAACAACCAGTAACTGAATAGAACTACTCAGAAGACAAACTCAATCGGAAACTAAACCTTTTTCGGAATATGTGTAACCATAGAGAAAGGATAGCATAATTTATTAGATATCCCATGGTATAGGGCGTTTATGTCGCAACTTTTACTGTTATCTCAAGCTGATAGTCCACGTAGTTCTTTCCTGTGAAGCTTTATGACTCTGGTAGTCTCTCATATTGTACCGTTCATACACTCTTACCCGGTCAAAACAATGAAAATCGACATTAATCGGCTTGAGATAACAGTAAAAGTTGCGACATAAACGTCCTATACCATGGGATATCCACTTACGCTATTGTTTCTCTATGGTGTAACCTTATCTAAATTTAAGGAATAGCACAAGGTTACCTTATCTTTCCTCTCCCTATCATCTGAATGATGTACGCATTATATAAATCAATAAATAATAAAGAATCACCATAACGGCCAATACTCCATTCCATGAATTAATGCATTGCCTACCAAATAAGAATATTACACTCCTCTGAATTGCAAAATTCTCCAAAAATCTGCATAACCAGAGAACGAATATTGCATAAACGCATGTTTCTAAAAATGAAACCAGTCGTGAATATAATAAGTTTTGCAAACAGATCTCTTATTATTATTCATATTTAAATCGCCAGCTTGAGCTGTTCGTCTCTATTAGTCTTGACGAGATATTTGCCTAGAGATACAAGAATCTGGCAACAAAAATACATATATTTATCACCATATATAGCCCTACATAGTATGTTGTATCACTATCCACAAATAAATAATAATACTGTATACATGCTAAATGCATTAGTGAAGGTAGCTTTGAATATTTGCGAAAATATATTTGGCATGTGTCTTGAGACTTGTTGGTGCATCATGTCTGTTGATGCCTTGCTTCATAAGATGGATTGCAATTTGTAATTACTTTTATGCAAAAGTGCATCCATATGTTGACACGGAAAGTAGAGATGTTATGAAAAGCTTAGAAGTGATAGAGTTTTTCCTGGGTTAATGACTCTTACGAAAAGGATAATTATCCTGCATGGCTGAGTTGTTGAAAGAATTTGACAACAGATTTCCTGACCGCAAGAAAAATTGCGGAAAGGAGTTGCCAATAAATTGAATGATTATTATCATAAATAAGATACTCGAATAAATCTTTGATAGCGTTGAGTGGATTTGAGTGAAACTCGATTTTTTCATGAGTTATTTCAGTGTGATAACATGAATGGAACGATGAAAATAAATTTACTTAATAATGAATTGATAAGATGAATTGATAATATACTTGTAGATAAATGCAAATCATTACCCCCCTCAAATCTCCCCCATCATCATTGTTCTTCACCTCTTGCAAACTATAAGAAAGGGAGGGTATCTTTGATATTCTTCGATTATTATCAACCATGAATATCATTGCTCCTTATATCATAAGAACTAATTGATCAGTTTATTACCTGAAAGTATGCTTCACATAGTTACCCCCATACTAATAGTAGAAAGCTAGATTAAAAGCAAAAAAATCTGGTGTGGCGCACTCACACAACTTTCCTTGCCGTTATGAAAATTGATCACCTGACGCTAGTGTTCACGAAATTTGACAGGTATGTTCCTTTTCAAATTGCGCGTCGACCTATATACAAGGTTTTTGAAGATTTTGCATTTCAAGGATAATATAAAAGGAAAAAGAGCCTCCTTCAAACACCAATATTAGAGTAAAAATCTGGTGTGGCGCACTCACACAACTTTCCTTGCCGTTATGAAAATTTCAAGTACTCGCGCATTTCAAGTCTACTAATTCAAAGATCTGAGCCAGCTGGTGACAGGACAATAACACTGGAGACACACGAGGTCTGCTATCTCTCCATAGTGAATGATTTAATAGAATCAACAGTTGCAAATTTGCAAATTGAATAATCTTATTTTCTCGAATTTCGAGCTTATTTTCAATTTCAGGTGGAAATGTTACTGGACATGAATTGTAGAGATTTTTATGCTCAATCTTTTTCACTTGTTTTGTTTAGATTGTACCTGAAGCCTGATAATTGAGAATCTGAAATCAAACTTTGCATAGATGGGGCGGAGCTCCTGAAATTTTTACAGATATGGAACTTGTGGCAGTTGATAGAGCTTATCAATGACAATTCAAGATACAAATTTGATCAAACTCGTTGGAGCCGTTTTTGAGAAAACCGCGAAAACCTCTGTTTTTGACAACATTTTCGTCATTTTAGCCGCCATCTTGAATCGCATTTGATCTTAATTGTTCGTGTGGGATCCTCATATTGTAAGGACCATAAGTTCCAAATTTCAAGTCATTCCGTTAATTGTGAGATGATATATCGTGTACACTGACGCACATGAACTCATACATACACACACATACAGACCAATACCCAAAAACCACTTTTTGGACTCAGGAGACCTTGAAACGTATAGACATTTAGAAATCTGGGTACCTTAATTTTTTCCGGAAAGCAATACTTTCCTTACGTATGGTAATAGGGCAAGGAAAGTAAAAATGTTCTGTAATGTAGTCGTAGACTATAGAAATGGTATATATCTAATAATGTTATTATAATGGTCGATATAACTAATCATTCAATCCTTCCTTATTTCCAAAAGTTACTGTTGCTTCTCCTATACCTGCTTCTTGTATTTTTTCACATCGTATCTCCTCATCACCTTACATTTTACACACCTCCCTCTTCGATTGCATGGAAAACTGGGAAAAGAGTACAATACACATTCCTGATGAATTATTAATGAAAGACAGGATACAATGTTGCCATCAAACACTTGAATGAACGAAATAATGCCAACAACTTCATCTAGCTCTGGTGATACACTCTGAAAAAATCAAAACACCTCTTAGTTCTTCCTCAATCATTTTCCACTGCGCAAGAAAAAAGAATATCAATTTGTAAATGTTAATGTGATTGCACGGTAGATGATTTCGTTTACAAGCTGGTTTAGTAAGACAGTTTCAGTGTTATTTTACTTCCGTCTATTTTTCTGATTCCATGCTTATAAGAAGCTCTCAGAGCTTCTCAATTTTAGATCAGACTCTTAAGATTTAAAGAGAGGTGTGGAACTATTATCATTTTGAAAACGTCGTTTTTGAAGTTGCAAAGGTGTGAATAGAACTGAAAAAGAAATTCCTTGATACATTCTTTATAAAATTCAAATTCAAGCAGCATTACGAAATAAAAACACGCACATATATTGTCAAATTCTACCGTGTGTTTTTATTCAATCATGGAACAGTTCTATAAAATTGACAGTGACTCATTCGAATTTTCAAGCAGCATTGTCAATGCGAATATGGACCTCAAATTCAGAAATTTTACCTGAAATTTTAGTATTCCAGATATTATTCTAGCCAAGTGTATCTAATGAGGGTGGAGGTTATCAAATACAATGGAATTTAAATTATTCAGACAAATTTGGCTGGACCACACACGGTTAATCAGGCATTAGGATAATTGGAGTTTCCACATAAAAACGGGAATTTATAAAAACCGTTATTAAATATAATGAGTATTACTCACTTTGAACCGATTGAATATTTCTCTGTATGAATAAATTGAACTGTTTCGACCTTATTTGAAATTCGCGGAAATTGACAGAGATTCCGTCTTATCTTTTCTGAAAGAAAACCAGATAATCAGATCATGGATAATTGGAATTCTACTCTATTTGAGTATCATGCATGTATTATATTATTCTCAATACCTAGGAAGAGAATACACAAAACTAGCTGTCAGGCTCGCTTCGCTCGTCATATCCGTCTAGCAAGGGGGCTCCGCCCCCTGGACCCTCGAATGGGTCATTCTAAAATGGGATCAGCAGGCTCACTTCGCTCGCCTGCATTTTTCGTTTGAGCATGCTCAATTCCAACAGAAAGTCAAAGTACTGAGAAAACGCAAAAAAAACTGAGAAAATCGCTGATTTTGGGCGTATCCTCGGTGAAATATTAGAGTCACCTCATTAGAATATTATTAGACCCTAGCTAAACCTCTGTACCAAATTTGAACATTTTCTGTCTATTAATGATGAAAGAACTGAGAAAACGAAAAAACTTCTAATTTTGGGCGTATCTTTGACGTTATTGCAAATTCCTTCTAACACAGCATTACTACACCCTAGCTTAGCTTCTGTACCAAATTTGAACAATTTATGTTCATTTGTTCTCGATAAATCTGAGAAAAAGCAAAAAACCGCTGGAAAAACGCTAATTTTGGGCGTATCTTTGACGTTATTGCAAATTCCTTCTAACACAGCATTACTACACCCTAGCTTAGCTTCTGTACCAATTTCGAACAATTTATGTTCATTTGTTCTCGATAAATCTGAGAAAAAGAAAAACCGCTGGAAAAACGCTAATCTTGGGCGTATCTTTGACGTTATTGCAAATTCCCTCTAACACAACATTACTACACCCTAGCTGAGCTTTCCTCCTAACACAACATTACTACACCCTAGCTGAGCTTTCCTCCTAACACAACATTACTACACCCTAGCTGAGCTTCTGTACTAAATTTGAACAATCTCTGTTCATTTGTTCTCGATAAAGCTGAGAAAACGCTAAAAAACGCTTGAAAAACGCAGATTCTGGGAGTATCTTTGGAAATTTTTCCAAATTCGTTCTTAGTGCGCCTCTAAAGGGCCAACTGAACATAGACTACCTACCAGATTTGAACGTTTTTGGTGCGGTAAATTTTAGTTCTGCGAGTGAGTGAGCCAGTCAGTCAGTCAGTCAGTGAGTGAGTGCCTTTTCGCTTTTATTATAGAATAGATAGTAACAAATGCATAATTACTATATCCCATTCTCATCACATAGTATACAAGTAATTACATTGTAACTAATACATCGTTACCACAGTAAATATAAGTATATAAGTAACTATAACTATAAGTAACTATATTGGTATCACATAAGTATTACATAAGTAACCACACAGCTTGGTCGCTGAATTAACATTCTCTTGTTGAGCAGTAGGCCCACTGTATTCTAATAAACTTTGAACTCTATTCTTCTATCTTCAAGATTATTTTTCCAGTCCAGCAGCCGATATTATACAAGTAATTCGAATACTGATGTTTTTTGTGCGTATTTTTCTATTTTAGGGACTTTTCTACTAGCTTCTGGGGGGTTGCACTTCAGAAGAAATTTCGCTCTTATACTAATACTTAGCTATCTTATCATACTTAAACTAGTAGTTCTGTGAACAGTAGACCTCACGCAGCATTCTCTTCCACAAGTACCTGATTGGTACCTGATTGCTGTTGCTGTTGTATTATAAATGTATTCTTACCATTGTTATATGCTTAAATTTTTCATTTTACATTGTTATTCTGTCTATTTTTATGTTTTGACTTGGCCTGTATGTTCTTTTTTGGCTCAATAAAATGAATTTGAATTTGGAACTATAGACCTTACAGCAATAGACTGGCTTCTCCACACATCAGTCTGTGTAATCACTTGTCAGCTGATTTATGATGAATAATTCTATAGTCTAATTTTTACTCTAATATTGACGTATGAAGGAGGCTCCCTTTTCCTTTCATATTATCCTTAAAATCCAAATTTCCAAAAACCTTGTATATACGTCGACGCGCAATTAAAAAAGGAATATACCTGTCAAATTTCATGAGAATCTATTACCGCGTTTCGCCGTTAATGTAAACATTCAAACATTTAAACATCAAGAGAAATGCCAAACCGTCGACTTGAATCTTAGACCTCACTTCGCTCGGTCAACTACATTGGTATCACATAAATATCACATAAGTAACTAAACAGTTTGGTCGCTGAATTAACATTCACCTGTAGGCTCACTGTATTCTAATAAACTTTGAACTCCATTTTTTTATCTTCAAGATTATTCTTCCAGTTCAGCAGCCGATATTATACGATATTATTCGAGTACTGATATTTTTTGTGCGTATTTTTTATCTTAGGGACTCTTCTACTAGCTTCTGGGGGGTTGCACTTCAGAAGAAATTTCACTCTTATACTAATACTTAGCTATCTTATCATACTTAAACTAGTAATAACTAGGTATCTTCAACAGCTTCACATCTCAGCTATCTCCCACCGGCTTACATTAAACTTTCATAGACGTTGTTGCAAAATGGAGAAGGCAATATCGCAACAACAAAGTACTTCCATTACTTACATGCTTACGCACTAAGCAAGAGATCGGAACAATTATCGTAAACATCCTACCAGCTCCTGCAACAGAAGTTGCAAACACATTATTATTACTCTGAGTAAAGTCATAGGGAAGATGCCGTTAGATAAATACTAACATTCGCCTATAGTAGCCTATAGTACAGTTATTATCACTTTTGCACGCTAAGTACCGATGATTTCTGTTGTAGACAGAAGACCTTCATCTTCCATGATTTGAAAACACAACACTATAAATACTTTTTATTCATTTATCCTTATTTTACTTGGATTAATCCTTTATTGGTGACTGTACTTTGTCTATAGGTCATTTCCACGTCTGCTATTCACCTCTAATATCGAGGCACCGAGCTTCGCTCAGTATTATCATAGAGAAACAATAGTGTAAATAGATATCCCATGGTATAGGGCGTTTATGTCGCAACTTTTACTGTTATCTCAAGCCGATTACTGTCGATTATTGTCGATTTTTACTGTTTTGATCGGGTAAGAGTATATTAACGGCACAATATGAGAAACTACCAGCATCATAAAGCTTCACGGGAAAGAACTACGTGGACTATCAGCTTGAGATAACAGTAAAAGTTGCGACATAAACGCCCTATACCATGGGATATCTACTTATGCTATTGTTTCTCTATGGTATTATTATTCATTGACTTTTGATAAACCGAACAAAATTCTTTAAAATCATTGGGGAAGTACTAACAGGAACAGCCCAGAACTGTTTCTTCCCCAAATTTTGATTCATACACTATAAATAGTCCAGAAAGTAGGTTCTGTTCCATACACTTGAATTCAGGTTCAATTTTCTGGCTAAAAATTTGAAAACAGAGAATTTCTAATTTAGATTGTTTACAAACCAAATTGAATAACAAAATAACACTCACCAATCACTTAAAAGTGTAAAATAATTATTAAATTTCAAAATTATAATATACTCTAATTTAGAATGATATACCATGTCATGTCAACAAATCAGATTATTTTTATCAAGTCGATTGAAATTTCTAGATAATATTTCTCGTAAGATTAGCTGATTGATTAAACAGCTGAAAATAATTATTCTGTCGCTCCCAATAGACGACGAAATGATCATCTGTTATCCAAGGATGAATAATTATTATCCTTTTTATGTCCTTCAGTGAGTTTTCCCAGGGACGAATTCTTATATCATGAACCTACTAAGTTCCGTGAAAATCGTTAGAGCCGTTTTCGAGATCCGTTGGACATAAATAACCATATAACCATATAAATAACCAAATATATACAGAAATCACTTGCTTGATATAATAGGATATTCTACTTTGAACTCACAGTGGACATAGTATCACAATATAGTTGTATAGTGGAATAATAAGCATCTACTTTTATTAGATTCTACTATCCTCAATTTTGTCACATGACTTGTTCTTCCATTCTATGTAACTCGTTCATACAACCATAATATAAATGTTTATCTTTATCATCCCTTCTTCTCAATTCATTTATTAATACGTTGTGCCGTCGGTCCCGGCTGCCTAAAAAGCAGTCGTGAGGTCATGTCAGAGGCCCTGAAATTGATCAGTTGTGACCTGAAAACTCTGACACCAGACCTGAGCCAGCCAGCTCACTGGATATTATTTATTAATTATTGAATCTCTCAGTATTAAATTTCATTCATTTTCATATCTATGGTTTCCTTTTCGATTCTAAATTTTATTTTTGTCTTCTTCCTCCTTTTCATCAATGCTTCTTTCATATCTTTCCAAACTCAAAATCGTTTTTCATCAACTTCCATAAATTTTCACGTCATGCATCAATTCTATTATCATCATCTTTACATAATCTATTTTCTATATCAAGCCTCTCTTATCTTATCAGCTTTCATCATGTTCATTGGAATCTCTTCGATATTTTGCCGCTTTCGTTTCTCGCAATGTCTATTATTTTATTTATCGTCTCCATCCTCCCTCTCATCTTCAATTTGTTTCCTATTGCATTATTGCACTTAGATATTGTGAATTTCAACAATACATTATTGTATCCACCCCAATATTATATTAATCAACTTCTCATAACGTCAATCTAGCTTTTCCTCCATTTTCCCTTATTTTTCCAGCTCTTTTGAACTCAAACAGATATAACTCAAACCTTACATACAGAGAAGCTTTTCTGTATTTTGTTTTTGGCAAATAAATTCATTCATTCCCATCCAATTCTCATCCTCTATCTTATCCACTCCATTCATCATTAGATAATTACTATGGATATCTATTGATATCCATCAACTTTATAGATGAACCTCTGAATAATTATAATAGAAAATTATCAATTATCCTATAATTAACTATTTTTCCAGCATTGAACAACAATCCTCATCCCATGTGGGTGGAAAATAATCCCAGACATTGATGCCATAATTTTTTGACATTAAAAAAAAATAAATTCCAGTATCTCCCTAGTCACTTCTCTATCCCAATGAACTTCTTTCTTCAAATTATCTCTCTGATACACAACTATCTCTGTATTGTGACATACATAAATAAATAGCCCTGATCTAATATCCAAGAAATACTTGTAATTGGAAATTAATTACAAAGTTTGAAAGTTTGTGTTTCTTAAATGGTTCAAAATTATTTAAATAACTCAGTATTAGTCGTTACGAATGGTAATTGGGTGGCATATTTCTGATTAATTCAAGCCATCTCAATCCCAAATTAATAGTTTTCTTTGGACAAGTTATAAATGTTTATTTTGGACAAAAAGTTTATAAAAATTGTACACGTGGAATTCTAACCTCATCTTGGACTTAGTCACCTATAAATTTGGAAGAAAAATAGCACAAGGACTAACTTATTATTTCATTTTATCAATGTTATTACATGAGTGTTATTTTCATTGTAAATGAATAAATAAATATTTGAATAATTCTTCATCCCATTTCTCCGAATACTCTCATCCTATTTCTCAAATATCTATGTTTCTCATACACCCGTCCTTTTTCTTCAAATATTACCTCTCTAATACTCTCATATCCTATTTCTCTTAATAATAATCTAATATTATTTCTTCACCCAAAAACCGAAATTCAACTTCCCAACATCCTTCAAAATCCTATCTCCATTATCCTTCTATTCCAAGTTTTCCTCCATTCCTTCAAAAGTCATTATCATCACCTTCACCGACGCATAGAAAATAATTTCCCAATCAACTCTATAGTTTTCGCCTGACTTATTATATTGGAGGCGATAGTTAACTGGCTATACTAGTGTGGTGACCTTTATGAAATGAGTAACCAATTATGTTAATAAAGATCTATCTCTGGAGAAGTGCATCAGATGCAACTTGTAACACACCTTCTTGTCACTCCCTTCCACTTCTTCTTCTCCTCCTTATTCTTCTTCTTCTTCTTTTTCTACTGCTCCTTCTGTTCATCCACCTCCTGACTGTAGTCTTCTCCTGCATATCATACTTTTCCTCCTTCTCCTTCTCCTTCTCTTTCTATATTTCCTCCTCCTCCATCACATTCATTCTTCTGCTACTGCTCCTGATCCTCCTCCTACCTGTCTTCTATGCATCATCATCCTCCTCCTTCTCTATGCATCTCTCTCCTCCTCCTACACCTTTCCTTCTTCTTTTTCTTCCTCTTCTTCTCCTCCAATTCCTTCTCCTGCCAAGAGGCATCTTTCCTCCATCTAAGTGCCGACTATATAAATAGCCATTGTGTGGGGGAGTTGATACAAGCTATTCAGACTTCCCAGCAGTCTAGTTACATCTGATCATAGTGCTCCACGAGGTACCGGCTCTTGGAATAATTATCTTATCAGTCGTCATGCAGTCGATTATCCAGGTAAATTCATCAATTTTCCAATAAAATATTCTGATTTTCTTCAATTATCAAGTTGATTAATATTTTTTTCCATTGATCTCACAGAGAACTAATTTCTATTCAACACAATTGATTGAAAGTTCAAATACATCTTGAATTCGTAGAATGGAATGACTAGATAATTTTAATACATCTGTAAAAAGACTAAGTGCCGGTTGCACAGCAGCCGGTTGAATTTTGACAAGGATTAATTCCAAGATAACCAATAAAAGATCCGTCTTTTCAAAACACATTCTCTGATTTGTTCTCGTGAAATTAATCACGGTTATATTAAACCGGCTGTTGTGCAACCGAGCCTCATTCTACATCATCATACTATATTGTAAATGTTTATAATTTTCTTTTTAGTATCAATTGTTTTTCATAAGAACTCTTTCCCCACACACGGACTTGTCTATGTAGGGAAAATTCACAAGTATTTATATTATTTAAACATGTGTTCTGTATTTGTAATGATTTCTGTGAATAAACTCAATTTGAAATGTTTGAAATTTCCTAATCCAATCATCGATTTCCATTAGTAGGTTAGTGCATTTATCAATAAAACTACTCTATTCATGATTGAATAGATTCATGTGAAGAATAATATATAAAGTTATACATATTTTATAATATTAACCAGAAACCTCAAATTATTTTTCACTCTTCATTCAACTCTTGAATTTAATTTACATCTAGGGATGTGATAAATTGTTTGTTGAATCGATCCTTCATTTGTGTGATTTTTTTGGGAAAATATTTATCATATAAAGCTGTAGTTACAGCTGTGATAAGTTCTAAATATTGTGTTTGTCTTTTCGGTCTCAAAATTTTATAGTTTTTTCAAAGTTTGGAATTTTCTAATTAATTGTGATTGATTTAATTCAATTTTGAAGTATTTTCAATTTAAAAATATTTTTTGTGTGTTTTGAATTGTAAATTGAGTGTGTAATAGGAGAATGAGTGACACATAACCTAGCTACATTTGGACTGTTGTATAAATTAGAATTGGAACCGTTTTGGGCGTAAGCCTGTGGTACTCTTCTGAAAGTTGTGTAATTCTGAATGATTGAATAAATTGAATAAATAAATTGAATTGAATATGGGATTGATGTAAAGGCTCAAAAGCACTAATTGATATTACTGAGATATCATAATATTATCTTCCTCATTGTTCTCTGCATGATATCAATCGCACTTGTTTTCCACTGCTTCTTTCGGACAAGATTTCCAGTTCGATATTTTTGGCTATTATTCACATTATTATCAATTAATTTCAAATCCATTAATCAGAATGTGTACTATCAGCAACATGACATAGTATTTCAATATTCTATCCGAGTGCATTGGTACTTGGTATTGAGGGTGATCTGAAGATTTAGATAACTTGTTTTTTATTACTTTTGCTGCTTTGCTCTCTTTTATATCATGTTTTTCCATGAGTCAATCAATAATGGGGATTTCCCTGGTGCCTTAATATTAGGAATAAATGAATATTTTCAATAAATATTGAATATTGAAAATACAGAATATGATATATATTCATTACCCATTTCTACTTCTCTTAACACAATCTCTCAAACTGCTATCAAGAGGGCAGGATTTACAAATTTTGCGCCCATAGGCTCAATATTTCTGCCGCCCCAACTCTAGATGGAGTCCACTCTCTCAAATATATTTCAAAAATCTATAACAGTTCTTGGCTACTATGTTAATCGCTTGAAAACCATATCACGATGAACCTTCATAATATAATTTAAACTCTGCCAGAGAATATACTGGTTTCTTCACTTACAAATTTTTGAGAAATGTGATTATAGCAGGGAAAGATAGAATTAACTTAAGAGACTAAAACGTATGGGGATGACTAAGCTAACATATAAGCCACGCCCCAAACACAACTGGCAGTCTCTCGGACAATGACTCTCTTGTGACATTCTCAAGCTAGCTTCCTATTGGTAGTGAGCTTCGTAAGTGAAATGGCGTCTAATCAACCCATCGACTAATCAGAAATCTCCTTGGTTTTGGAGGTGTGAACAACCATGTTCCTCTCCATATCCACCTCTAATTCAAGACCTGAGATATTGCAACGTAGCAGTGTAGGCCTAGAATCTAATACATGATTGGTGAAAAATTTTAGCTGGTATTTTTTTCTAAATCTTTTTCACCAATCATGTATTAGATTCTAGGCCTACACTGCGACGTTGCAATATTGTGGGCCGGGCCTTGTACTAGAGGAGGTTATGGCCTCTCCCATTTCATGCTAAAGGTCTAATTCTTAGCCTAAGAGCCAAATTATGAAAATTTCTCATCAAATCATGAATTGTATAAATATTTTTTTGATTAATACAATATATATCTGAGATAAGAACAACCACCACAATCACATTCAATTACCGAGAAGCATCCAAATTTAAAAATGTACATTGTGAAAAAAATTAAGGACTGAAAATTTTGTGAAGTGAACAACTACAAGACTTGACCTATTCCGGACTATGTGTAACCTTATCTAAATTTGGGAGAGGAATAGCACAAGGTTACCTTATTTTTCCTCTCTCTATCATTCCGATGATGTACTTATTGTGTGAATCAAATTCAAATTCAAATATTCTTCATCCCAGAAAATGCATATATACAATAATAAATACAATTACAATAATTGTAATAGAAATGTATGGAATACCCCTACAGAGACTATACATCTGAGAGTTGGGGTGAGTTCCGGTCAGCCTGTTGAGGCCTGGATAAGCAATAAAGAAACAAAATGAGCATTTGACATTTTCAAAATGCTACCAACTATACTCTAAAATAAATTACAAATCAAAATAATAACTGAAAATGAAGCAACTTCTGGTAGAATATCAAACTAGTGTGCATCATACTCCTGTATCTATGATACCAGGTAGTTGAATTACAGAATCTGTAAATAAACAATAAATACAACTCAGTAGTAAAATCCAGAATTAAAGTTAGGGAACATCTTAATAATGAAGACCAGCGGATGGTCCGGTGATTTCACATTGAAAAAAAAGAAAAATGAAACTAAGAGATAAAACCCACACAGCACAAAATTTTAAAAAACGTTTAAAAAATGTTTAAAATGTATAAATCCGATAAACGTTATGAAAACAACGTTTAATAAACGTTAGAAAAGTTTACTAAAATAAACGATTACTCTATAAACGTTTAATAAACGTCTAGAATGTATATTGCTGATAAACGTTATGAAAACAACGTTATGACTATAATGTTTATCAAAACGTTGATATAACGTTTATTGAAATGTTGAATACAACGTTTAAAAAAATGTTTATTAAACGTAAAGGTCAGTACCAAACTAAAGGTTGAATAAACGTTTAGAAAACGTGATGGTCAACAACATACAACGTTGTCTAAACGTTTCAAATGTTTAAGAGGTAACGTTTATTAAACGTTTTATAAACATCAGTGTGCTGTGTGGGAAGAGGAGCAAGAAGCTGAAATGCGGGAGAAAAAAGGAAAGAAAAACACTTGTTAAGACAAACACTAATCAATAAAGAATAAACAATAAATACATACTGACCCACATTTGTATGATGTTGTGTTACTTTTCTATAATTTTTGTACCTCATTTAAATTGATAATTGATTAGAAATTGATTAGATCAAACCAATTATACTGGGATAACTTGAATACTAGCATAGAGAAACAATAGCATAAGTAGATATCCCATGGTATAGGCGTTTATGTCGCAACTCCTACTGTTATCTCAAGCCGATAGTTCATGTAATTCTTTCCCGTGAAGCTGTGTGACGCTGGTAGTCTCTCATATTGTGCCGTTCATACAATCTCACCCCAACAAAACAGTAAAAATCGACAATAATCGACAGTAATCGGCTTGAGATAACAGTAAAAGTTGCGACTTGAACGCCCTATACCATGGGATATCTACTTACGCTATTGTTTCTCTATGATACTAGCTACTTACTCAAGAGGGCGGTGAAAAAAGAAACGTTTTAGCTCTGCTTCCAAATTCTTCTCACTGATGAATATAAAACTTAAATATTACTAAATCAAAACAACTGCAGAGCATGCAACAATGTATGATGCGTAGGCAGTCATTCAGGAATTTTTCGCCAATTTTCTTCATCATTTCAAGACCGCACGACCTTTCTATTCTTATACTCTCAATTTCGCCGTTCACGTTTTCCAATCATGTGAAGAGCAAAAATAATTGCTAATATTGAAAACGCTTAATGCATGGAATCATTTAGAAGCGTCCATTTCTGTTCAAGGATGATAAAGGGCATTATTTTTTTCTCAATGTTGGAAGGCTAGTCACGAAATAGAGGATAATAAGCTCAATTATCGAGATTGAATGATCATGAAATCAGCTTAATGTCTCATAATTTATGTATTATCATTAATGAATTTCACAGCACTTAGTTTTGAATATCATAATTTGCTTCGTGAAAATTCCAATTTGAATCATAAGCAGTAATCATAATTTCAATTATTGTTAAACGTGAATCCAAATTAAATGCTGTAATTCACCCCGAAGACTTCTGCTACTGCAAATATTGACAACAGGGTGAACAGCTAGATGGAAATTCGATGAGTGCTACAACACAAAAATTATTTATCAGCAATCGAACCCAGTACCTCCCAAATGCCGGTCAGGAATGCCTACCCTTACACCAAACTGACAATCTCTGGATTCATTCGAATTTCTATCTAGCTGTTTACCCTGTTGTCAATAGTTGAAGTGGACGAAGTGTTTTGCTGGATTTTATTGGAATTCCGTTTAATAATAATTATTTATTAATTAGCATTTGAACAAATGCAACTTCCAATTCATTTCTATCTGTAATCATAATTTTATTTATTCCAGAATTCATTATTAATCTATTAATGTTTCTGTATAATATGACGTAGAGTTCTTGTTGTAGAATTCTTATGCCTTGAATTAGAATCAATTAATGAATTATGAATTAAACAAAATTTGATTAGCTTTCATTGGATGGATTCAATGAAAATTCTTGAAAGAGGCGAGATTTTCCTATCAAAACTTAAACCATGCTTTATTCCTTTATTTTATTCACTATCTTCGCGATTATTACGCGACATCACCCTTGAAATTAAGCTACTTTTGGAATACTATGACTCTCTTCCCATTCGACTTATTTTCCATTCATTTATTCCATTTTAATTCCGTATCTACCACTTTCAATTCACAATTCTCATGTATTCTTGTGATCTGACTTCAGGTACTTCTCAGCTAGACAAAGTAATACTTATTTATTAATTTATTTATTTATTAGATAGAGCGAACAATACAATAGTCGGAAAAGTAAAAACAGGCTACTGCCCAAAACTTCTTCAATTTCCTGATTTTGTCACAAATCGCCCAAATATTATGTAGGTTATGTTCACTTCAATTTCAACACCAAATCTTCAATCTGAAACTATGAATCAGAATAAAACAAAGAATTTCAAATTTAGATAGATTGATAATGAAACTTCCGTTAAAACAAAAACCAAATATGTGGTGAATTGATTAATTCTTCACTTGAATTGATAAACATGAGTAGACCATTAATGAAATCAACTTCTGTTCTTCAAATTCTTCCAACCGTATTCTACTTAATCCCAAATTTCATATCCATTAAGGCAATTTTCATGTCAATTTCAATATGGATTGGAAAATTTGGAGAAAACTTGAAATTTCAATCTTCCCACATGATAATTCACGACTGTCTTCCAGCAACTGATATCCTTACTTCTCCTTGTGTTGTCTCTATCTGAAATCATGTACAAGAATATGAGATGTTCATAATAATCCACGATTATTATTATGAATATAATGTTCATAATAAGTTCATGAAGAATTCTATTCCAATTTTTTATTCTTAGCTTTTAAGCTTTACAAATTGAAACGCGACGTTGCGTGACATGACGAGACGTTATTCTGCTAGATGAGTTCATTTCATTACTTAAGTTCATAATATGAACAAAATACATGACTTCAACTTATCCCGCTGACTATAGTGAGGTCCACGTTATAATGGCAGTGGAGAAAGATAGGAGATTAACGTTGCCGATCCTCCTTCTTGTCAATGCCTCCTATATACGGAAGCTGATACAGGCTCATTGCTGTAATATTAGCTTTCCATTCTCGTATAAAATAATCAATTAAATTTTATTAAACAAGAAATTTCAATTTTCAATAATTTCATAATTAAGATGAAATATTTTGTTGAATTGAATATTATTTATTTATTTATTTAATCATTCAGAATAACACAACTCACAGAGAAGTACCACAGGCTTATAAGCCCGAAACGGTTCCAATTCTAATTTATACAACAATCCAAATATAGCTAGGTTATGTGTTTTAACATTCTTCAATTACACATTCAATTTACAATTCAAAACACACAAAAATAATTTTTTAAATTAAAATAAATCTTCTAAATTAAATTAAATCAATCACAATTAATAAGAAAATTCCAAACTTTGAAAAAACTATTAAATTTTGAGACCGATAAGACAAAATTTAGAATTAATTCTAAATTGTTAAAAGACGATCTGGCAACAGAGCAAAGCGAGAAAGAGATAGCGCTATCCGCTTTGTTGAATGATAGACAAGGATAGCAATACCATTGCTGATCAAACACTGCCATTATAACGTGGACCTCACTATAGGGCCACCTCATGTCACGTTGCATCGCATCTCAATATGCGACTAGCCTTAAAAGCTTGCTTGTAATAGTCCGTTTAATCAATCATTCTCAAGAGTTATAGCTCGTCAATTTATATACAATCTACAATCTAATAACCTGAAAATCTACTCAAATCTTTCCTTGCTTAACAACTCAATTCAATCGATTTTATCGCGATTTAAAGAACACGGAGTGTTTTTTGTCAAGTTTCCAGGGAGGGCTACAGAAATTGCATGTAGCAGATGACGAGGCATACTCAGGCGTAGCATACTCTGGCTCAAAAACTTGAAAATACTTCTATGAATTGTTTAATTGTCTTCATCTCTTTCTATTATCAATTTGTCTATGCCACTGTATCCATACGACATATATATTTTATCGCTTATCATTAATACCTCCCTAAAATTCTATCCTGTTCTTTCCTTGTTCATAAGATCAATTCAATCAATTTTATCGCTCACTTTTTGAAATGTTGTTTCAGAATTGCGCAGTTCTGTGCCTAGTGGCGGCGTCAGCTCTGGCGGCTCCCCAGGCGCCAAGAGGAAGTGACGCGGCTGCCACGATAGAGAAGGACGACAGAGAAGTCAACTATGACGGATCATACAGATACAGGTAGAGGCTCCGAAATCCTTTATTCCAGATTTTGTCCCAAGATTAGATATCTAACCTTATCCAAGTCTGAAAAAGCAGAGAAGGCTTGAAACATTATTTTACTTCACATTGAGATTTTCAATCAATAATTATTTTCAATTAGACTAAGTTTTCATTCATATATAATTCAAATATTCAACAGAATCAACCCTCATGAATTGAAACTCAAATTATTATTGAAGACTGGTTCCAGCAATCACAATGAATTGAATTCATTAAGGCTGTGCATGGGCTGAGAATAAACTTTCTACTCGTAATATTTTTTTCAAATTTTTTCGATTTGTATATCAATCATCAAATTATCAAAATGAAAAAGTTTTCTCTGAAAAACATTTTTCTCTGATTATTACTTTTTGATATATGAGCGCCTAAAGTTTGAATTTTTGGGACAGAACATTTCAAATTCGGTAAGAGATAAATCCATGAGATTCAGAGGATAGATTCTTCATGGTATTGTTGATCCAGTGGAAAAAAATTCTGAAAATATCAATTTCTAAGATAGTTATTCAATTTACTAGATATAACTTTTAGTTAAGTTATTTTTGGCAAATTGAATAACTTTTTCAAAAATTGATATTTTCAGAAACTTTTGTTTTACTAGATCAACAATACCATGAAAAACCCATCCTTTGAATCTCATGCATTTATATCTTACCGAATTTGAAATGTTCTATCCCAAAAATTCAATCTTCAGGCGCTCATATCTCAAAAAGTAATGATCGGAAAAAAATGTTTTACTCAGAAAACTTCTTCATTTTGATAGCTTGATGATATACAAATCGAAAAAATTTGACTAAATATCATGAGTAGAAAGTTTATTTTTAGCTTTAATAGTGTCTATTAAACATGAGATTTCATAAATAATTAATTCAATGTAGATTAGAGATTGGAATTAACTATATGCGCATTTATACTCTATTGGAGTGATCCGTGGTCTAGTGGATAGAGTGCTTGCGTAGCAGCATAGAGATCCCGGGTTCGAACCCCTCTCATTACCAAAAGTTTTTTAACCAGATCACTCCCGTGTTATCGGATGGGCACGTTAAACTGTCGGTCCCGCTGAAGTATGACAGTCGTAAGGCCCATTGACGGCTTAAATTATATATTCAGGCGGTGGAACATTCCCGAAAGGGAACTCCCCACCAACAAAAGCCATACGAATTTATTTATTTATACTCTATTATATCAAACATGAGATGATTTTGTTGAAAATATGGTATTTAGTTGCTTTACAATGTTTAAAGATGGAAATTATTTTTGTATAGTAGCGCTCATCGAATTTCCATTTGGCTGTTTACCCTGTTGTCAATATTTGCAGTAGCAGAAGTCTTCGGGGTGATTTACAGCATTCAATAGAAAATTCCGTTTAATGATAATAATTAATTCATTAGCAATTGAATAATTGCAATATCTCAGTAATTTCCATCTGCAGACTGGCTGGCCGCTATGGCTTCGTATAAAATGAGCGCTGCTATCCAGAGATTGCCAGTTTGGTGTGAGGGTAAGCATTCCTGACCGGTAATTGGGTTCGATTCCCGGGCTGACAAATAATTCTTGTATAGTAGCTCTAATCGAATTTCCATTTGGCTGTTTACAGCGTTGTCAATATTTGCAGTAGCAGAAGTCTTCGGGGTGATTTACAGCATTTGATTGGGATTTCCGTTTAATAGGTACCATGTTTCATTGAGATATATATTATGCCTAAAACAAGTCCTCCTTCAACCACGATTTTAAAATTTGACAAACTAAAAACTTGACGTGATTGAATCTTGAAGAGTTGGGAATAAGCCTATAATCATCCTCGATTGATTAAAAATCTATATGGATAATTTCAAGTTAATCAGTACAGTAGTTCAGATGTGTCAAACATAATTTCCCTTTTCCGTACGTGTATAAGTCAGTTCTTTCCTTAATTATAGTTTAGATGATCATTGAAATGAATGATAATTATTAATAGATATGTTATTGGAAGTAGAATTCTATCAAACCAAATTATGATAAATTTCAAGTTAATCAGTCCAGTAGTTCAGATGATAAATTTCAAGTTAATCAGTCCAGTAGTTCAGATGATAAATTACAAGTTAATCAGTCGAGTAGTTCGGATGTGATGATGTGTCAAACATAATTTCCCTTTTCCGCACGTGTATAGTGTATAAGCAAGTTCTTTCCTTAATTATAGTTTAGATGATCACTGAAATGGATGATAATTATTGATAGATATGTTATTGGAAGTAGAATTCTGTCAAATCAAATTATGATAAATTTCAAGTTAATCAGTCCAGTAGTTCAGATGATAAATTTCAAGTTAATCAGTCCAGTAGTTCAGATGAGATGATGTGTCAAATATAATTCCCTTTTCCGTACGTGTATAAGCCAGCTCTTTCCTTAATTATAGTTTAGATGATCACTGAAATGAATGATAATTATTAATAGATATGCTACAGAAATTAGAATTCTGTCAAACCAAATTATGACATTCAAAACTAAGTGCTGTGAAATCCATTGATGATGATTCATGAATATCATGAGATATTTATCTCGGGCCACTCCCGTGTTTCGTATGGACACGTTAAGCCGTCTGTCCCGGCTGCCTAGAATGCAGTCGTTATGTCATGTCAGAGGCCCTGGAATTGATCAGTTGCGACCTGAAAACTCTGACACCAGACCTGAGCCAGCCAGGTCACTCGATATTATTATTATTATTATTATAGATTTAGTGGAATATAGAGTGACTAATGTTGTGATTCAACTGGTAGAAATTAGAACTTAGAATATCAAATCCCAGATAGAAACTATAATGGACTTTTAATTTAATTTATTGAACATTTTACAAAAATTTTCATTTGTGGTATTATTATAGAATGTATAACTATTATGATGTAGTATGAATTTGAATACTCCTCAATTAGCTCTAAGCTAGAGGAGCAACAAAACACTGTATGTATATGATACTATGTAACTTTAAATGAAATAAATTGAAATTTAAATTGAAATTATGAGACATCAAGCCGATATCATGATAAACGACTGCTTGTCATGTCAGAGGCCCTGAAATTAATCAGTTGCGACCTGAAAACTCTGACACCAGACCTGAGCCAGCCAGTTCACTCGATATTATTATTATTATTATTATTATTATTATATTATTATTATTATTATTATTATTATTATTATTATTATTATTATTATTATTATTATTATTATTATTACTATTATTATTATGAGACATCAAGCCGATATCATGATCATTCAATCTCAATAATATTGAGCTTTTTCCTTTATTATAGTATAGATATGATACATTTTAGTTACTGAAATTATTATTTTACTGATGTTCACAGCTACCAAACATCGAACGGAATAGCGGCCGACGAACAAGGCGCTCTGAAAAACGTCGGAACCGACGCCGAAGCGATGTCAGCTGCGGGACAGTTCAGCTACGTGTCACCAGAGGGCGTCCAAATCAGGGTGGTCTATGCCGCTGACGACAACGGATTCCAACCCCAGGGCGACCATCTCCCAACCCCCCCACCAATTCCCCCTGCAATCCAGAGGGCACTCGAGTACCTGGCTACCCTCCCTTCAACCCCTGACACCCCAGTCAATGCTCCCAACCGCAGATTTTAAGAAGAGACTCTAAGGAAACAGAAGGGTTGTCAACCGAAAAATCCACCGCAGACTTCAAGGGATGAACATCAGGAAAGTAGCTGGAGATTTCAAGTTTACATGAGGATTGACAACTGGAAAATCAACCACAGATTTTAAGGGATAAACATCAAAAATTGGCCGAAGATTTTAGGTAAAAATGAGGATTCAAAACTGAATAATTAAGCACAAACTTCAAAGGATATACATCAGGAAAGAAGCTGGAGATTTAAATTGATCATTAGGATTGACAACTGGAAAATTAACCACAAACTTCAAGGGATAAACATCAAAAACTGGCCGGAGATTTCAAGTAGAAATTAAGATCGAAAACTGAATGATTAAGCACAGACTTCAAAGGATATACACATCAGAGAGTAGCCGAAGATTTCAAATGTACATGAGGATTGACAACTGAAAAATTAACCACAAACTTCAAGGGATAAACATAAAAAACTGGCCAGTGATTTCAAGTGGAAATTAAGATTGAAAACTGAATGATTAAGCACAGACTTCAAAGGACTCCAGAGATTTCAACTAAACATGAGGAATGATAACTGACTAACTAACCACATATTCGATAACCTAAACATCCGTGAAGGAACCTGAGATTTCAAGTGAACATGAAAGATGTCAACTGGGAAATCAACCGAAATTAATGACAGATTTCAAAGATTCAAGTAAACATTAAAATTGTCAACTGAGGAATTAACTGTAATTAAACACATATTTCAAGGGCACATGATTAACTTGACCATGGTTATCGTTCCTCATAACAAGGAACTTTAGATAACGAGCTCTAGAGTTCTAGGAACTCTAGACAAGTTTTCTAGATAACGTTATCAGTTCAGAGATTCAAAAAAGGTTTCACAACTGAGAAATTGTCCAAGGAAGGCTGACCCTTGAAAATCTGTTGCTATCAACTGAAGAAAAACCCAAAATCCATTGTACAATTTCGGTTTTAAATCTTCCAAAATTATGAAAATATGTTTCATTCATTGGAATGTCATTCTATCATCTAGATTTCATAAAACAAAAATCATCGACTGATATAGCTCATATATTTATAATCACATTGATAATAAATGTTTGTATTTTTCGTATGTTGTTGTTTTGAATCCTTCATCCAGTTCATGCTCCGATTAGACTGAAATTTTATATGTATCATTTTGTAGTAAACATGATCAAATGTCAAATGATCAATGTAGATCATTGATGAATTTCAAATGATCAATGTATTTTGTAGTAAACATGATCAAATGTCAAATGATCAGTGTAGATCATTGATGAATTTCAAAATTAGAGAGACTTGAAATGCTGTCAAAAATTCCACTTTTTGACATCATTTCAAGTCTCTTCAATCATCATGGAAAAATTCCACAACATCAATATTCACGCTACAAATTTAAATAAATTTAAAATTTCGATTTTGTCAAAAACTCAGTCATTGAGTCTACTATGTCGATGACTGTTTCTCGGTCGGTTGCATGAAGCTTTAACCGCTGTTAAATGACATCATTTAACGGATTCATTGCAATAAAGTCTTTTGGGAAAGTAGGACAATAATATGATGACGTCATTCAACTACGTTTTCATTCAGCCTAATAGACGTATGCGCAACCGAGCCGTTGTCTGTAGTGAGGTCCACGTTATAATGGCAGTGTTTGATTAGCGATGGTATTGCTATCCTTGTCTGTCATTCAACAAAGTGGATAGCGCTATCTCTTTCTCGCTTCGTCATGTTACAAGATTGTCTTTTAACAATGTAGAATTATAATAATTAATAAACAAAATATTTTATCTTATATGAAAATTCATTATTAAATCATCGAAAAATAATAATTTATTGCTTAATACAAATATATATTTGACTAGCCGTCAGGCTCGCTTCGCTCGCCATATCCGTCCAGACCCCCGACTGAATTGTCCAAGAATGAGATCAGCAGGCTCGCTTCACTCGCCTGCATTTTTCATTTGAGCATTTTTATCATATGTTAGGACGATCCAGTCGGGGGTACAGACTAAACGTCTGGCTAAACGGATATGGCGAGCGAAGCGAGCCTGACGGCTAGTAATATAATATTACCAGTAATAGCTCTGATTGAAGTAGCAGTGCTCAATCAATTTTTCCGCGATAAATGCATTTCAATCTTCAACTTGGTGCCAACCTAACAAAGTCAACTCAACTCAATGCCAACCTGACAAGATTATTAATTTAGTTCCCAGTTAACAACTGTTTCGAAGAGGTACTCTCTCTAGATTATAACTCTATATTAACATGTGGTATGACCTTTTTTCAATTATAATTAAGAGAATAAGAAGAATATACATGCTAAAAGACGAACTTTAAATCCTTAAAAACCACCCTTAGAGTTAGAATATTGCCAAAAGATTTCTTAGTGCGCCTCTAAAGGGCTAATTGAACATACCTACCAAATTTGAACGTTTTTGGTCCGGTAGATTTTTAGTTCTGCGAGTGAGTGAGTGAGTGAGTCAGTCAGTCAGTCAGTCAGTCAGTCAGTGAGAGCCATTTCGCTTTTATATAATAATATAGATTATTTCAAACTAGAATGAACAGTAATATTACATAATAAAGCTGTATCAGCTACCGTCTATAGAGGGCATTGACAAGACAGAGGATCGACAACGTTGTTCTATCTTTCTTCACTGCCATTTTTACGTGGATCTCACTGTAGTTGTCTCTTAATATATTAGTTAGATAGAATAGGCGGCATGCACACCGGAGAAACGCGTTTCGTGAAAAAAGTTTCAGGAAACGTGGAACGAAAGTTGCTCGCAATCGACTGATAAGATTAAGCAGGGATCGTTTCTTTTGTATGCATGCGCGAGTGAAACGGATTGCATGAAACAAGTTTCATGAAAGAGGGCTTCACGAAATGCGTTTCTCCGGTGTGCATCCCGCCTCACTATGAGACAGTAAGAGACAGTAACTGTAGATTGATGTAAACTGTCTGTCTTGTGCATACTGTAAATTTTGATGGTCATCAATTAATTTCCGTCGGAGTTGGAGAATAATAGCAACTACTTCCAGAAATGATTTCAAATATACTGTAACAAAATTGCCGTTTTGTGAATTGATCACCTGACGCTAGTGTTCCCGCGCATCTCAAGTCTACTACTATTCAGAGATCTGAGCCAGCTGGTGACAGGAGTATAACGCTGGAGACACACGAGGTCTGCTATCTCTTCATAGTGAATGATTTAATAGAATCAACAGTTTGCTATTGAAATAATCATAATTATTTTTTCCAATTTCGAGCTTATTTTTAATTTTAGGTGAAAATGTTACTGAACATCAATTGTAGAGATTTTAATACTAATTCTTTTCCTCTTAAACTTTTTTGTTCAAATTGTATCTGAAGCCTGATAATTGGGAATCTAAAATCGAACTTTGCATAGATGGGGCGGAGCTCCTGAAATTTTTACAGATATGGGACTCATGGCAGTTGATAGAGCTCATCAATGACTAATTTAGGTATGAATTTGATAAAAATCGTTGGCGCCGTTTTCGATAAAATCGCGAAAAACGCTGTTTTTGACAACATTTTCGCTATTTTAACCGCCATCTTGGATTGCATTTGATCGAAATTGTTCGTGTCGGATCCTTATATTGTAAGGACCTTAAGTTTCAAATTTCAAGTCATTCCGTTAATTGGGAGATGAGATATCGTGTACACAGACGCACATACACTCATACACACACACACACACACACACACACCACACACACCACACACACACACACACACACACACACACACACACACAGACCAACACTCAAAACCCACTTTTTTGGACTTAGGGGACCTTGAAACGTATAGAAATTTACAAATTTGGGTACCTCAATTTTTTCCGGAAAGCAATACTTTCCTTACCTATGGTTATAGGGCAAGGAAAGTAAAAAACTTTTTCCTACATCTACTGTCAAAAGTACTTACTTTACTCCCTGAAACATGATACTAAAGTGTCACTTTTTCGCTCTCGGTACTAAAAAACAGAAAAACTCCCTAGGGAGTAAAAGTGACTCCATTTAAATAACATGGGAAGCATCTTTATTTTAAAAACGTACATTTGGAATAGGTCAGAAGGTCTAAGCTCAGATGAGGAAGCATATAGAGTAGTCATTAAACCAACTAAATTCAATACCTCAACCAGACATTTGATTGATATATAAAATTTATGGTTTTATGCTGAAATTATTATTACAAACTTCATATCACTATAATAAAAAAATGTATATTTTTTTTTCTTTTATTCCATGTTATTCAAAATATCAGCCAACGAATATTACTTATCAACTAATCAAATTTTAAACGGGAACTTCATCATAGCTGTAGTTTTGGCTGTCATTGTTGTTACAACTTTAGCCGACAGATAGTGCTGTCGGAGGAGAACTGTGATTACAAGCCAGATGTTTCTGTTTACTTTTTAGATTATGTTGTAACACATTGTTTGGTCTCATACGTTTTTAAAAATTATTTTATTAGCAGTTTTTATAAAAATGTAGGTGGAGGAAAAATGTTGTGTGTATCACGAGTGAAAAATGTTTTTTCTCCCTCAGGAAAATTGTTGCCCTCGGCTTCGCCTCGGGCTTCAAACTTTTCCCTCAGGGAGAAAAAACAGCAATTTTCACTCTAGATATACAAATAACTATTAGTAACCTCTTAATTGAAACTTGTAAATAAAACATTTGATTTAAACTTCTGAGTCGTTAAAGTATTTCAAAGTTTTCAATGAAAGGGTACTAAAATTTTTATATTGTTCTTATTTAACTATTATTATCGAAGAAGAAGAAGAGAAGAAGAAGAAGAAAGAAGAAGAAGAAGAAGAAGAAGAAGAAGAAGAAGAAGAAGTTGAAGAACAACAACAAGAGGATAACGGAGAAAAAGAAGAAAAATGATGATGATGATGTGGAATGATTCAAAGGAGAAAATGGGAAAGATGGTGGATAAGTACAAGACAAAGAAGATGATGGAGGGGAAGTGGAAAAATGGTGAAGTGGATAAGAGAAAAAATATGTAAGATGTAGAAAAATATGAGGGTTACATAGTCAAGTAGGAGGAGGAAAAGAAAAAGTAACTTAATAAGAATCAAGATTTTGCAAGTTGAAAGATAATAAATGAATTTGATATTCCTTGAGTTTCTCAATTCGCATCTCTGAGAAGAAAGCGAAGGAGATAACATGTAGTGGAAGAAGAAGAAGAAGAAGAAAGAAGAAGAAGAAGAAAGAAGAAGAAGAAGAGAAGAAGAAGAAGAAAGAAGAAGAAGAAGAAGAAAGAAGAAGAAGAAGAGAAGAAGAAGAAGAGAAGAAGAAGAAGAAGAAAGAAGAAGAAGAAGAAGAAAAGAAGAAGAAGAAGAGAAGAAGAAGAAGAGAAGAAGAAGAAGAAGAAAAGAAGAAAAAATAAAGAGTAGGAGACTTCGAGAAGAGTATGAGGTGTGAGAAAAAGTGAAAGACGAAGAAAGAGAAGAAGTATGAGGTGTGGGAGGAGTAAAAGACGAAGAAAGAGAAGAAGTAGGAGACTGAGAAGAAGTATGAGGAGTGGAAAAGAATAAATGACGAAGAAGGAGAAGGAATTGATTGATTGATTGATTGATTGAGTACTTTATTGATATAGATTACAATATATACTGGCTTATACACTTATATACAATAGCTTACAATACAGCAAAATTATAGATGAATTTAAATAATATAGACTAAGAAAATAATTATTGAACTGTATATGATATGAAAAAGTGATTTGTAATATAATAACTATAGATAATTATATTGTTATGCATCTACATAAATTGGCGGAGCTTTGGACATATAAATGTCCATTCTTCGGAAAGAATATTAGAAATATCCTCCCCACTAACTCTCTACCAAAAGTAAAGTAGAGTAGGAATAGGAGAATTGAGAAGAGTATGAGGTGTGAGAAAAAGTGAAAGACGAAGAAAGAGAAGAAGTATGAGGTGTGGAAGGAGTAAAAGAGGATGAAAGATGAGAAGTAGGAGACTGAGAAGAAGTATGAGGAGTGGAAAAGAATAAATGAGGAAGAAGGAGAAGAAGCAGGAGAATTTTAGAAGAGTATGATGGGTGAGAAAAAGTGAAAGACGAAGAAAGAGAAGAAGTATGAGGTGTGGAAGGAGTAAAAACGAAGAAAGAGAAGAAGTAGGAGACTGAGAAGAAGTATGAGGAGTGGAAAAGAATGAATGACGAAGAAGGAGAAGAAGCAGGAGAATTTTAGAAGAGTATGAGGTGTGAGAGAAAGAAAAAGACGAAGAAAGAGAAGAATGAGGAAACTGAGAAGAAGTATGAGATGTGGAAAGAAGAAGAAGATGAGCACATAGCAAGGAAAGTGACTACCGCATAAATTTGAATACTGGACGATAATCCTTGTTATCTGTGGTATTGCATCAGAGACTTACAAACTCTGATATCCTCATTTGTTTTCCTCTTTTCTCAATACCAAAAGAGTACGGATAGTTGTAATAAAACTATTCTAGAGAGTGGAGAACATTAGATATCATCTTTAAACAATCACTCACATTACTATCAATTCAATTAACAAATGAATGTCATTGACCGAGCGAAGTGAGGTCTAAGATTCAAGTCGACGGTTTGGCATTTCTCTTAATGTTCAAATGTTTATATGTTCTTATGTTGCGCATTTACGGCAAAACGCGGTAATAGATTTTCATGAAATTTGACAGGTATGTTCGTTTTTGAATGCGCGTCGACGTATATACAAGGATTTTGGAAATTTTGCATTTCAAGGATAATATATTATAAAACGAAAAAAAGAGTCTCCTTCATACGCCAATATTAGAGTAAAAATCTGACTATAGAATTATTCATCATAAATCAGCTGACAAGTGATTATACAGATGTGTGGAGAAGCCAGTCTATTGCTGTATTTCCATAAGGTCTATAGTTTCAATCAGGTACTTGTGGATTAGAATACTGCGTGAGGTCTACTGTTCACAGAACTACTAGTTGGGGAGTAAGATAACTATACTTATACTTGTATAATACATTGTTTATTGATTGTTTGAACACTCCCCAGGATAATATAGCTCATTAATGAACGAGCGTAGGGAATTCACATTTTTTTGAGTTGAGGCTAGAGTCGTCCGTTTGTGTGTATGTATGTTCGACAATAATTATTTTCGATTGATTCCACCATCAACTTCAAATTTTTGAAACATATTCCTTGAACCATTATACAGATCAAGTTCGATGGCGAGCGAAATTAAGTAACTCTTTCGTCATTTTGAGGATAACAATGAAAGTGTATAGGAGAGAGATCCATTCATCTGCATCAGAAATTATAGTTTATCTGTCAGCAGTCAGCTGGATTATGAACTGCATGCAGTTATCAAGTTAATTGAATAGAAGCTAGCAATTGCTAATCCTAGGAGATTTTCGAGCAAATATAGAAAATTCAAGTCAGCTGTTCAGTCTTATTTGTATAGCTAGAACCTTCGATCATGTATATAGAACCTCCTATACATGATTGTAGGCTAGAACTAATAATAACTAGTTGTCAAGCTACAAGATTCTAGCATAGAGAAACAATAGCATAAGCTATTGTTCACTCACGCTATTGTCTACGCTATTTTTTACTTACGTTTATTGTTTAACTTACGCTATTGTTTCTCTAAGATTCTAGTTTTTATTCAATCAACCCAGTAACTCAATGTATCTTTGTTGAATTTATACTGCTTCCAAAGCTATTGTTCACTCACGCTATTGTCTACGCTATTTTTTACTTACGTTTATTGTTTAACTTACGCTATTGTTTCTCTAAGATCCTAGTTTTTATTCAATCAACCCAGTAACTAATGTATCTCTGTTGAATTTATACTGCTTCCAATAGAGCATCTCACAGAATATCAGTGGCATTTTGAATTTGAAAAGCGGCAGAGTGAATTGAGTGCTCTGTAAAGGAGAAAATTACACATTGAACATTTATTATAGATATTCAATGAAATAACTGAGAAATTTTCAAAAAACCACATATTTATTGATACTTAGAAAGACCGGTATCGGTTATTACACCATTGTCAATCTCTGATAAACTGATTATCATAAACTGATAAAAAAATATATTATAGACTACTCTCATTATTATTTCAAGAATAAACTGAACAATTAGAAACACAGTAGCCTACATGCAAGCACTAAAACAGAAGATCAGACAAGATATCAGCTGAAGTACCAGAATCCATGAGGCCAGACTGAAACAAGTTTTACTGGGTATTCTGTCCAGTGGATTACAAAATACGTTATAATTGTACGATATGTAGTGACCATGGTCTGTGTTTAGCCATCTTCATAGCTACAGGAAGTTGGAGAAGATGGTACAATCCAGCGACCACAGATAGCGCTTCTTCGCTCTGGAGAAAAATTGGAAGAAGATCGAAAGTGAAAACAAGAATAAATATAGCCTAGTCATCCTGGAATCAACACATCATGGTAGAGTGAAATGAGGAGTATGATTGAAACATAGAATCACAGAATACAGCATTGATGTATTATTGTAATACAACATTATTACATCATAATGTTGTATTCTGTGATAGAATGCATGAGAAAATGAGTTCATCTCATTCAATTCTTCTCGGACTTGATAAAGTGAGATAAGGAGTATGATTGAATTCACGAAAATATGAGTTCATCTTATTCGATTTGTCTGGGATTATGATAAAGAGTCACGTTGATTGAAGTATTGTGCAAGAATCATCATCAGTATCCACAATATTCTCTTATAATCTTGATGTATTTTTTTATTCATCCATTCATTTATTAGAGCAAACAAAACCTTAGAGCTCAATCATCGCACTGATAATAACCAATAATCATACAACTGTCAATATTCATTGTATTTATCTATTATGCTAGAATATCACAGTATGGGAATTTAGAAATATGCACAAGCCGAAAACGTCTTCTATTCCTGAATTCAAAATATTGAATAAATTATTCAAAGTAGGGTTATGTGAGTCAGTCATTCTATCAGGGCTCGAATAATTTTGAAATTTTTATTAAATAAAAATGGAAGAATATAATTTCTATATGTAAATAACAACACCTTCATTCAAAGACATAACTGCATGCGTTTTCATATTGCCGATAGAGCATTGTTGAAACTGTAGACGTTTATTCAGCACTTTGTCTCAAAAATTGTTTTAGCTGAAAAATTAATAATCCATGCCACGTGTAGGCCTAAAGATTGCATCAGGAAAACGAAGTTTCAAAACTATGTTTTTCAGGTAGAAAGCAGAGACCTTAAAGATGCATAGACTCACATGCAGCGCTACTGTCGTACTAGGAATTGAAATCCGCCATTGAGGGGGCAACCCATAAGATTATTACATACCAATGCCACCAATGCCTTTGTGATCTATAGTATTACAAATAAATAGTATATAATATCTCGTGCTAAAATACCCCAATGGCGGCCTTCAATTTCAAGTAAGAGCTATCATTGGGAAGGCATAGGCATTGTGGGTCTATATTCCTTTAAGGTCTTTGGTAGAAAGCAATATAGAAACAGATGTTCCTATTTTAATTTCGACCATATGATTTGGTGATTTTTTAATGAAATATTATTATAATCATTATTATGAAAAATCTAAAAGGAAAAATTAAAATTTGGAATCTTTATATCATTAACCTACTATGTTCCAAATTTCGTGAAAATCGTTAGAGCCGTTTTCGAGATCCGTTAAACATAAAAAACCAGATACAAAAATTACCAGATATATAAATACAGAAATTGCTTGCTTAATATAATAGGATTGAAGTTTTTAATAATACGTGTAAGAAATATTTTACATGTAGCCCTAAAGAGAAAAGAGACACGGAAATGATTGACAAAAAGCGACAAATATTTTATTCAAATTAAATCGATTTGAAATTTTATGGAGTTGATTTGTTTTAAATGGTGAATTGAACTGAACATGCAAATTTTAAGATAGTTCCCAAATGTAGTAGCGAAATTATTGAGTAATATGGAGATCTTGCTTGAATAACATAGAAAAATGATAGATGATTCCAGGTTCAGATCAGGAATGGAACCTGAGTGCTTTTGTTGACCTTGAACTGTGACCTTGCCCGGTGACTTGTTACTGACCTCTATGTATCCGCTCCAACTTCAACCTTGACCTTTACAACACATTATCATTCTATTTTGCTGTGAAATCGTGGAAAAATGAATTATTGAAACAAGTTACTCGAGAAATAAATGTTTGAAAAGAATAAATCAAATAAATTTGAGTTAGGATTTTAACCAAATCTCTTATAGTACAAGTATTATAAGCACAGTACTGTTAAGATTCGTGAATAACTGAACTCAAAATAATTGATAATATGTTAATAGAAAGATATTCACATTCTTGAATTAGACAATGCAATTTACAATCTTACACGAACAGAAGTACAGATTATCAATTTTTGTGTAGTTGAGAAGTTGATATTGTGGTAATTATTCATATTGAATGAAAAAGACTAAGAAATTGTCAAAAACACAGATTCTATTGAAATTTCAGGAAGACCGATAACGGTATTTCTGAATCTCAATAGAATCTGTGTTTTTTGACAATTTCTTAGTCTTTTTCATTCAATATGAATAATTACCACAATATCAACTTCTCAACTACACAAAAATTGATAGTCTGTATTTTTGTTCGTGTAAGATTGTAAATTGCATTGTCTAATTCAAGAATGTGACTGTAACATAGCCTAGATACATTGGGAATGTCTTATGAATTAGAATCAGAACAGTTTTGTGCTTAAGCCTGTGGTATATTTCTGGAAATAGTGTTGTGTTGAATGATTGAATAAATTAAATGAAATAAGTTGAACTCATGCCTTCGTACATGCAAGCAATAGAATACAGTCATCTTGCTTGAATAAATTTCAAAATATAAGTCATTCAATTCGTTGATTATTTTAACTGAATAAATAACAATACTTCAGATGGAAATTACTGAGATATTGCAATTATTCAAATGCAAATGAATTAATTATTATTATTAAACGAAAATCCAAATTTCGTTCATTTCGTTAATTCGGTTTTTGGTTCAAAGAATATTATGAACTAGCCATCAGGCTCGCTTCGCTCGCCATATCCGTCTAGCCAGGGAGCGCCGCCCCCTGGACCCCCGACTGGATCGTCCGAGAATGAGATCAGCAGGCTCGCTTCGCTTGCCTGCATTTTTCATTTGAGAATTTTTATTATATGTTAGGACAATCCAAGCGGGGGTCCAGACTAAACGTCTGGCTAAACGGATATGGCGAGCGAAGCGAGCCTGACGGCTAGTAATATAATATTCCCAGGATTGAGTAGCAGTGCCCAATCAATTTTTCCGCGATAAATGCATTTCAATCTTCAACTTGGTGCCAACCTAACAAAGTCAACTCAACTTAATGCCAACCTGACAAAATTATTAATTTAGTTGCCAGTTAACAACTGTTTCGAAGAGGTACTCTATCTAGATTATAGTTCTATAGTAACATATGATATAGAGATTTCAATTACAATTGAGAGATTGGGAGAAGAAGAATATACATGCTAAAAGACGAACTTTAAACCCTTAAAAAAAACCCTTAGAGTTGAAATATTGCCAAAAGATTTCTTAGTGCGCCTCTAAAGGGCCAACTGAACATACCCACCAAATTTGAACGTTTTTGGTCCGGTAGATTTTTAGTTCTGCGAGTGAGTGAGTGAGTGAGTGAGTGAGTGAGTCAGTCAGTCAGTCAGTCAGTGAGTGAGTGCCATTTCGCTTTTAAATAATTATATAGATAACCGGAATCAAAACCCATCTGTACACATCTGATATTTCAATTATGTCAAATTATAATCTACATCAGAATATCTCATGTTTCAAATATCTTCAACTGAGTGAGTACGCATATCCAATACGATTATCTACATACTGTACCATTTTCATTTTATTTCTCTTATTTTTTGACATAATACTACTGAAAATAACTAATACTACTACTGTAATTAAGTTTGTAGTGTGAATGTTGATGTTGTGGAACTTTTCCATAATTGAATAGACTAAAGGCCTTTCCACACAGCACGTGGCGTGCGGGCTAGACGCACGCCACGCCGGCCACGCTAGCCACATGCCAATTCACACCGCCACGACTGTTGCGATGCTATACCGGCCACGTTTCCCGTCAGTATGCAGGAAGATGTCAACTCCGACGGTCCCGTGGTGTGAATCTGGATTTTCTTGTGGCTTACCTTGGTTTGATGACTCCAGCAGCAGCAGTAGTAGTGATAATGAGCTGGTTTTATTGTATTCGGTGACAGCACGGGACCAGTGGGTACATCCAATCAATAAAAAAAGGAAGACCTATGGCGAATTCCATCATTTAATGCGCGACCATGAGGCTGACAATGATGGTATACTTTCTATACGATAGTATACGTCTAGTATACGCTCTGCGCATGCTCGGGCCAAAACGTGGCCGGACACGTTTGAAAAGATCGCTCAGAGAGCGAACGGTAGCCACGCGTGGCTAGTATAGTAAGCGTTGCCGCGTGGCCGTGGCTGCTATGTGAATTGCTTCATTTGATTAGCTGGGAAGCGATGTTTTGGAAAGTAGCTAGCGTGCGTCCAGCCACGCACGCCACGTGCTGTGTGGAATGGCCTTTAGAACGTTGTCAAAAATCCACTTTAATTAAATAAAAATTAATATTTTACAGGAGCATGCTTTTGTATTTACAAGGATTTTTGACAACGTTCAAAGTCTATTCAACTACTACTGTATTTTTTATTTATGAACCTACTACAGTGAGGTAAAACTTATAATGGTAGTGTTCGATTAGCAATAGTATTACTATCCTTGTCCATCATTCAACGAATCTAATAGCGCTAACTCTTTCTCACTCTGCTCTGTTGCCAGATCGTCTTTCATCAATGTAGAATCAATATCAATTAACAAAATATTTCATGTTCATTTTGAAAATTCATTATTATTATTATTCAAAAATATAATTTCTAGCTTAATAAAATACATGCTCATCGATTATTTTAGACTGGAATTAACAGTTAATATTACATCAATAAACCTGTATCAGCTACCGTCTCTAGAAGGAATAGAATAGAATAGAATAGCTGCCTTTATTTGTACCTAGAAGGGCGGAGTTAGGGCGCAGCCGGCCCTCTCTTACACTCAACCCTCCGAAGGCATTGACAAGACAGAGGATCGACAACGTTGTTCTCCTATCTTTCTCCACTGCCGTTATAACGTGAACCTCACTATAGCCTATAATAGTATTCATGAATCAATAGCAATTATCTCGTTATTTCTATGGAGTGTGGTTCAAAACAATTCAATAATCTTTAGCCTTTTTATCATTGAATCTCTCTACAATTACAAAACCGTTGTTCAACTGTGGATAAATACTATAAAATACCAGTACGGTATTTATAGTGAATTTACGGTATTATTTTTACTGTAAGATTCGCAATCTACACAGTCATACTGTAGAGACAGGATTCTAGAAATGAAGGAATAATAAAATGTCCGAAAAAATAGGTTATTTTCTTTTTGAGGAAATTTAAAGTTCAAAGTTCTGTCCAAGAATATATATTAGCTGGAAATTTTGAATTAGAATGATTAAAATACCAAATTAAAGTCAAATTTTGCACTTAATATCACCGCACTTTGAATAAATTAAGTTATTTCAGAAAATTTTGAAGCCAAAAATAAACACACAACTTCCCACTAGGCACAGCTGTTACAAACTGTATGTATGTTCATAATGAGTGTGAATTATTTTTGAGTTTTTCTTCTATATGTATTGTACCCTTCTTTGAGTTTAATTTCGAAGTTTTTGAATGTTATCAGTGTCAAGAGAGGTCTTTCCTTATTTTCCCACTCAATAACTTTTCCTGGATTCTAGTCTTGCGATTTTTCAGTTTTATAAACCACTGAGTTTCAACTTAATATTTTATTATATTTATGTTTAATATCCATATATTGTTTTACAATATATATTCAAGTGTCCCCACACAGAGTAGCCTATAGGGAACAAATATTATAAATTAGGAAACGATATTGTTTTTGCTTTTTGGGATGTATTTGGTTGTTTATTAATTTCTTTCTGAATAAAGAAAGAAAGAAAGGATTCAAGGTTTTGAGGTTCAAGATTTACGTTAAATATCGTGGACCGAGCTCGCTCTGGAGTACAAAAGCATAAAACATTATTATGAAAGAAGAAATTATAATAGCATTCATACAGAAATGTTCTATCTGATAACAGTAAATTGAGATTAATTCCCAGAGAAATGCAAAAATTTCCCTCACAAAGCCCCAGTTACACAAAAGCCTGTTGAATTTTAATCCTGATTAACTTGAACCAAATCAGAGAAGACCATTTCAAAAAAATGAATCTACTGGAATTAATCAGGATTGAAAATGACCTGGATTTTTTGCAACCGGCAATAAGTACCTGCTTGAATGATTACAACAGTTCAACAGCTGAGTCAATTTTGACAGTTTTGACATTATTTCAGGGCGAAGCCTGTGTTATCATTACAATCTTTGGTCAAAAGGCTAGTGAGTTCTCAGTACAGACCCTTGAGGAGTTCGGGTTTCACCTGCTCCTGTCAAATTAATTGTTCAAAAGATAATCCTCGTTTGATAAGGTGGCGAGTATCATTATTTTTCTCTCCTACATCATAGATGGTTAGTGAGTGTTACAACGTGGTTATAACAACGTGATTGAAATTCAAATTACAATCACAAAACTGCATCATGAATAGACAAAATGCAATTGATATAAAACAGCAAAATATGAATAGAATAGTTATCAAACTTTCTCAAAAATGATCTTCGCTTTCCCTATGTGAATGGATTTTGTAAAATACCAAATTGATGACAGTTTGATCACTTCCTAACCATTGTTTGTTCTGGATTCATATTTTTGATTCTTGTTCATTTAAAAATAATATTATAAAAAAAATTCTCATATTTGAATTCGGAAAAGCTCTCCCCCTCTATTATTATGATAATTATTGAGTGGTAATGATATACCCCTGGTGATCCGTTTTGGAATTGAAATTGAAAAACTGTGAATCAACAAGTTCATGAAGGAATTACTGGCTACATCACCCATGTAAGTTGGTTAGGCTATATAAAAAAAAAATGTTTATAATATTCAGGAGTAGATATTGGAATAAGAGATCAATAAAATGAAAGGTAATTTATTAACTTTGTTATTCATTAACTTCAATAAAATATTATTCTTAACATATAATTTTCAGGCATGCAGATTCGTTCCATATTGTCTGGATTCATTCACTTATTGATACAGAATAGAATAGAATAGAATATTTTATTTGTGATGATTTCTTGATCCATTCCGAGCTGCTTTGTATAAACACACTTTTTTCTATGTATTTTAATACGACATGCAGTCAATTATTGAGTAAATATTAAAAACTTTTACTTACTGACTGGAGTACTTTCAATTGCTTGGCAATCATTTTCAACAGTGAAGACCGGAAATTTTGAAGTTACTGATCACATAATAAACACCACAAATCTTCCTAACCATCAAAAAATTTCCGGTCTTCACTGTTGAAAATGATTGCCAAGCAATTGAAAGTACTCCAGTCAGTAAGTAAAAGTTTTTAATATTTACTCAATAATTGACTGCATGTCGTGTTCAAATACATAGAAAAAAGTGTGATTTTATTTGTGTTTGTTCCCATGAAACATACGTAGTAGTTTCCAAAAGTAGAGTGATTTCACTTATTGATACATTGATGATCATGCTAAATGAATAATTTTTGGGATACATACAACAACAGGTTTTGCTGTTGAGGAGAAAACGGTTTCTTTCTAGAATTTTGAATTTTGATTTTCTAGTAAAAATTAATATTTTAATAAATGTACGTTATATTATTCTCAATTGTGATTAGGACTCTGTCTGAATAATTTAGTATTTCATTTCGGATCTAATTCGCTCCACACTTTACACATAGTTGTCCTTTGACCTTGAAACAAAACGCCCATCGTACGAGTAGCGGAGGATAACATGTAAAAGATTATAACACTGAAACTAAAAGTGACTGGACAGAATTGACTGCCGTGTTGTACCGTAAATTATCGGATGAGTTGGGACAGTTATTTGCCAAATGCCGGCCTCTCATTGGTCCAGACTAACTGATCATCTGCCTGCCACGAGAGAGACAAGGATAGCGATATGAGAGAGGGAATGAGTGAGAAATATAATGTTGAAGACGCAATGTGTGAGAAGTTGTCTCAGAAAAAAGGCAAATAACAAGACGGAGAGAGAGTTAGTTGATGGAAGAATGGAGAGAGGAAAATACATATACAGTGAGAGAGAGATTGAGAGAGAGATTGTGAGAGAGTGTGAGAGTGAGTAAAGAGAGAATGTGAGAGGAAAATATATAGAGGGAGTGAGAGAGGGATTGAGAATGTGAGAGAGAGAGAGAGAGTGTGAGTGAGTTAAGAGAGAATGTAAGAGAGGAAAAGATAGAGTGAGAGTGAGTTAAGATAAATTGTGAAAGAGAAAAAGATTGAGTGAGTGAGAGAGCGATTGAGAGAGTGAGAGTGAGTTAAGAGAGAATGTGAGAGAGAATAAGATGGAGATTGATTGATTGATTGATTAAGTACTTTATTTATGTAGATTACAATATATACTGGCATATACACTTATATACAATAGCTCACAATACAGCAAAATTAAAGATGAATTTACATAATATATACTAAGAAAATAATCATTGAACTGTATATGATATGAAAAAGCAATTTGTAATATAATAACTATAGATAATTATATTATTATGCATCTACATAAATAGGCGGAGCTTTGAACATATCAATGTCCATTCTTCGGAAAGAATATTAAATTATCCTCCCCACTAACTCTCAACCGAAGAGAGAGAGAGACAGTAAATGATTAAGCGAGAGAGATAATAGGAGAGTAAGAGTGAGTGAGTTGTGAGAGAGATTGATTGTGACTATAGTAAAAGAGAAAATAATATAGAACAATAGTGATGAGAAAAAATGAAAGCCGATGAGAAAAGGTGCCTGTAGTAAGAGAAGGAGAAAATGGAGAAGAAGACGTAAGAGAAGGAGATGATGGAGAGGATGAAAAAACAAGGAGAATGAGAGAGAAGGAAAGAAGAAGATGGAAAAGGAGAAGAATATGGAGAATTGAGAATCAAAGGAAAACTGGAAGAGATTTGGAAAATACAACATAACGAAAAATTGAAAAAAAATAGATATAAGGTGAATGAAGAGGGATAGAGATGAATGCTATTAGAGACAATGAGAAGGAAGAAGAAGAAGAAGAAGAAGAAGAAGAAGAAGAAGAAGAAGAAGAAGAAGAAGAAGAAGAAGAAGAAGAAGAAGAAGAAGAAGCGTTGAATCGAGAGTGAGAGTGGTTTGATATGCGTTGTCTGCTCCTACTAAGCGCAGAGGTCTGCACATGTTTCAAGGTTGAGGATGAGTCGCTGAAATGTTGTAACAATTTATTCACCTGTCTTCTGGTTTAGTGTGTAAAGCGTATCTTTGTATTTTGCAAGTCATGAGTCAACGGTCTTTGTTTCACTTATTTTTCAATATTGTCTTCTATTTGATTCCAACAAACAAGAATTTTAAATACTGGAGCTTATATGAAGAGCTTATAACTTACGAAGGACTTATATCTGATAATATATGAACTTGTTGCTCTCATCTTAGATCCCATACCAAGGAATCATTTCTTATCCTATACTATTAAACGAGCAACTTATGTTTATATGTTTAGATGATTCGATGTTTATTTATGTTTATATGTTTGTATTTCACCTAATCTCGAAAACGGCTCTAACGAAATTCAGAACTTAGTAGCTTTATAATATTGAGATTCGATTGCACTAGGTCTCAACCCTGGGAAAACACCCTGAAGAACATTAAAAGGATAATAATTACCATTTATCCTTGGAGAAACAGCTAATAATAATCATTTCGTCGTCTGTTGGTGATGGAAGTGAGTGAGCGAGTTCATGTGTGTGGGACTGTGTCAAAATTATGACTCAGATGTTGAACTTTTGTTATCATTCAATCAGGTACTTAGTGCCGGTTGTAAAAAAGCCCGGTTATTCTCAATCCAGATTAACTCCAGTAGGTCCATCTTTTTGAAATGGCCTTCTCTGATTTGGTTCAAGTGAAGTTAATCAGGATTTAGGATTCAACCAGTTTTTGTGCAACTGGGCCATTGTGAGGGAAATTTTTGCATTCCTCTGGGAATTAATCTTAATTTACTGTGATAAGATAGAACCTTTCTGTATGAATGTTATTATAGTTTCTTCTTTCGTGATAAATGTTTATGCTTTTGTACTCCAGAGCGAAGCTCGGTCCCCTATATTAATATTATTATTAAACGAAAATTGAAAATGAAATTGAAATTGAAATTGAAATTGAAATTGATTCATAACACTGACAATTTACAAACAAAATTAAATGAACTTAACAAATCAGTACAATAATTTTGAAAAAATAAAAAACTAAAATACATAATATAATATTATCTTCTAATCCTATTTATATAAATGAAAATAATTAAAAACTAACAAAAAAATCCGAATTAAATGCTGTAAATCACCCCGAAGACTTCTTCTACTGCAAAATATCGACAACAGGGTAAACAGCTAGATGGTAATAATTGAAATTACAAATACATTGCCTCATCTATATATATAAAAGCGAAATGGCACTCACTGACTGACTGACTGACTCACTCACTCACTCACTCGCAGAACTAAAAATCTACCGCACCAAAAACGTTCAAATTCGGTAGGTATGTTCAGTTGGCCCTTTAGAGGCGCACTAAGAAAGCTTTTGGCAATATTTTAACTCTAAGGGTGGTTTTTAAGGGTTTAAAGCTCGTCTTTTAGCATGTATATTCTTCTTATTCTCTTAATTATAATTGAAAAAAGCCATTCCATATGCTAATATAGAACAATAATCTAGAGAGAGTACCTCTTCGAAACAGTTGTTAACTGGTAACTAAATTAATAATTTTGTCAGGTTGGCATTAAGTTGAGTTGACTTTGTTAGGTTGGCACCAAGTTGAAGATTGAAATGCATTTTATCGCGGAAAAATTGATTGGGCACTGCTACTTCAATCAGAGCTATTCCCGGGAATATTATTATATTACAAGCCGTCAGGCTCGCTTCGCTCGCCATATCCGTTTAGTCTGTACCCCCGACTGGATCGTCCTAACATATGATAAGAATGCTGAAATGAAAAATGCAGGCGAGCGAAGCGAGCCTGCTGATCTCATTCTTGGACGATCCAGTCGGGGGTCCAGGGGGTCCACCATCAAAAAATTGTATAATTATGCTAAAATATTTCTCCAATTTTGAGACTTTTGCAATGTTAATTATTCAAAAACTATATTTTCTTGAAATAATTGTTTCTTGAAAGTAATATCTCACCGATTTTGGATCTACTCCAGATCAATGAGATCTCATTTTTGGGAATCTGAGGAATGGAACATTTATTTATTTATTTACTCATTCAGAATTACACAACTTACAGAAAAGTACGACAGGCATCTAAGCCCAAAACGGTTCCAATTCTAATTTATACAACAGTCCAAATGTAGCTAGGTTATGTGTCACTTAACATTCATCAATTACACACTCAATTTACAATTCAAAACACACAAAAATCATTTTTAAATTAAAAAATACTTTTAAATCAAATTTAATCAATCACAATTAATAGAAAATGAAGACTTTTTTCTTCAATTAAGTTGATCTGGGTAATTCCAACAAAACTGCTTGAACTTGAGTGATTATTGAATGCTATCATGTCAATTATTGTTGTTAATGAATTAAGTAAACATTTTATCCAGTTCTGTCGACAATAGTATTCCATTACTCTCTGTACATTTTTTCAGCAATTGTATGGCCTATAAAAATAGTGAGAATTCAAATTTGGAATATTTAAACAATATAGGAACTTGAATAAGAATATAAATCTCAGTACCCTTTTAAATTATTCTGTTACAACATGTTTCCGATACTAATGCCATTTTCATTTTGACTTGAAAATGGCATTAGTGTCGGAGACATTTTGTGACAAAATAATTCAAAAGATTACTGAGATTTATATTTTTATTTATATTAGAAGTACCTCTTAAGGAAAAAAGACAATATTGGAACTTGAATAAAATTAAACTCCACTACTTTGTAGGAGTGCCATAATTATGTAGTATGAGGTTTATTTTATTTTATTTACTCTTATAGCTTTTATTGGCAGAGAGATCCTTTCGGATGTTCTGCCTTGCCGTATTACCCAATGTCATTTCCTATCAACACTCAAGTTTATAGGTTATGTCTTGGGTTCTTCCATGGCTTACTCTATCTATAGTAGGCTATGGTTCTTCAAATTTTTTCACTAAAAATTTGCACTTTCACTTCCTGAGTTTCTATTTTATTAATTTTAAAATCAAGAAAACTATTTTCAAACACAAAATCTCATTTAAAAATCAAAAACTATAAAAATTTTGATGATAATATTGAACTGAAAATTTCACATTACAATTTTTTCCATGGCAACCAAACTGATGAGGTGAAAATAGTATTCAATCCAGGTACATCATGTTTCATAATTTTATTGTTTTATTCACTGTGATCAGGGAATTGTGTGTCCTTGCGTCAAGTAATAACGTGTATTTTCCTCTCCATTTGCTGTGATATTTCCCAAAATGAAGCTTGATTTTTTTAACAAACGATCAATTGGGAGGAAACGTTGACTCAAAAAATAATTGAGTCAAATGATCAATTCCCATGCGAATCAGGGCATATCTGCTAATTCCTTGGAGAAGAAATTTGTTCCCCAAAGACTGGTTTCCCATAGAAAGCAATAATGTGAAGAGACTGTCTGCTAATTTTTCTTAGCATCCAGTGCTCAGTGTGATTTTGAAATATAATTTGTTGAAATTCCTCTCAATCCCATCTTCTTCTCCTGTATACTTCCCTTCTCTTCCTCCTGTTCTCTTCTTCTTCTTCTTCTTCTTTCTTCTTCTTCTTCTTCTTCTTCTTCTTCTCTTCTTCTTCTTCTTCTTCTTCTTCTTCTCTTCTTCTTCTTCTTCTTCTTCTTCTTCTTCTTCTTCTTCTTCTTCTTCTTCTTCTTCTTCTTCTTCTTCTTCTTCTACCATCCTGAATCCTCGTCCACCTCTACCATCCTGAGAATTTTTATTCGCATAAATTCCGCGATCTCGAGATTATAGCTGATGTCCGTAGTAAATTAGATGACAAGCTCAACTTTTCAAGGGCAACCAGCCCATGATTCTAAAGAAGAAGATCCCCTGCTATCGTTCAATCTTTTGCGAGTCAGTACAATGCACTGTGACTTGTGGAATCTGCCTATCAATCTTCAGAGCTTACAATCGGATTAGCATGAGTAGCAGCTAACAAATTGATTCAGACTGTAATGATATTCACTTCGTCTGTCTGCATTGGTTGAATAGAATAGAATTCATTTTTGTCATTAAAGACATAGTGCAATAGACCTAGTCATCAGGAAACATAAAACATGCAACAGTTACACAGACAAATACAAAATAAAGCGTTTCACAGAAGTCAATATGAAGTCAGAACACACGTCACAATACGCTTAAACAAAAAAATCTGGTGTGGCGCAGTCACACAACTTTCCTTGCCGTTATGAAAAATTGATCACATGACGCTAGTGTGCACGCGCATCTCAAGTCTACTTATAAACAAAGATCTGAGCCAGCTGGTGACAGGACAATAACGCTGGAGTCATACGAGGTCTGCTATCTCTTCATAGTGAATCATTTAATAGAATCAACAGTTTGCAATTGAAATAATAATATTTTCTCGAATTTCGAGCTTATTTTCAATTTTACGTGAAAATGTTACTGAACATTAATTGTATAGATTTTCATGCTTAATCTTTTCCACTGAAAAATTTTGTTAAATTTCATCTGAAGCCTGATAATTGGGAATCTAAAATCGAACATTGCATAGATGAGGCGGAGTTCCTGAAATTTTGACAGATATGAGACTTGTGGCAGTTGATAGAACTTATCAATTACTATTTCTGGTATAAATTTAATAGAAATTGTTTGAGCAGTTTTCGAGAAAATCGTGAAAAACCCTGTTTTTGACAACATTTTCGCCATTTCAGCCGCCATCTTGGATTGCATTTGATTGAAATTGTTCGTGTCGGATACTTATAGTGTAAGGACCTTAAGTTCCAAATTTCAAGTCATTCCGTTAATTGAGAGATGAGATATCGTGTACACAGACGCACATACACTCACACACACACACACACCACACACACACACACACACCACACACACACACACACACACAACACACACCACACACACACCACACACACATACACACACACACACACACATACAGACCAATACCCAAAAACCACTTTTTTGGACTCAGGGGAGCTTGAAACGTATAGAAATTTAGAAATTGAGGTACCTCAATATTTTTCGGAAAGCAATACTTTCCTTACCTATGGTAATAGGGCAAGGAAAGTGAAATTAGTTCTATATATAAATGATGCATATTAAATAGATATAGCCTATGAATAAATTTAAACATTGGAATAAATTATATGAAAGGAAGGCTCTCCATACTCAAATCATGTCATTATTGGAGTGAATATAGTGGTTTGGATTTCAGGATCTTGCACATTGTAGTTTTGAATTTTCTAAAGCTAACATAGCTTTAGCATTGGTATTTGTTATGATAAATGCTGATAATTATCTTGAAGGGGAATAGAAGAGAAGGGAAAATCTAAAGAAGAAGAAGAGAAAGGGTTATAGGGGTCTTGAACCCAAAACTCGTGCCATGCTCAACATTTTTTCGGTGTCACTTATTAAAAGGAAATTGGAACAATAGCTTGTAACCTCAATTCATTTTGTGAACTATTAAATTGATTCTGAGGAAGGCATATCAAAGATAAAAATATATAGGCAGCAAACGAATCAGCTTTCCAAATGCATATCATACTACTAATGATACGAACAACAAAACGGATTTGATAAAATGGAGTTACAGCATCAGCCAATGACAGCGTGTTGTGGGAGTGGCCTTGTTAGCCCACTAGGCTACTCGCACGTGGTTGGTTGAGACTTTGTGACGTATCCACCAAAAGAATTCGTGAGGCATGGTCATGAACATTACCTTGTTTCAATCATCCATTTACATTCTCGTTCAATTCATTTCAGTTTGCTCCACTACCTTAGTATAGTTACATACAGATCCATTCTTGGACGTACGATATTTTGCCGTCCTTATGAACTCTATTAGATTAAACAGATGATTTCAAACAGATGATGTTATCAAGCTCCGTTTAATTTGATAGAATTCATAAGGACGGCAAAATATCGTACGAACAAAAGTCACAAAGTGTGTGTGTGTGTGTGTGTGTGCAGGGCTTTACGTTTACACCACAGAATTATAGGAGTTTTCTCTGGTTTACACACACATCGCACATCGATTCTTGGATGTACATCTTTTACCGTCCTTACAAGATTGAATGAAACTTAACAAGCATTATGATGTGGCCATATGTTTGTTAAGTTATGTTAAATCTAATAGAATTAGATAGATGAGAAGAGTATCAAATAAATTTCAGAGCTGGAATAAATTAATGCCGTATAACATCTCAATATAGGGGACCGAGCTTCGCTCTGGAGTACAAAAGCATAAAACATTTATTACGGAAGAAGAAATTATGATAACATTCATACAGAAATGTTCTATCTAATCACAGTAAATTGAGATTAATTCCCAGAGGAATGCAAAAATTTTCCTCAAAAAGACCCAGTTGCACAAAAGCCGGTTAAATTTCAATCCTGATTAACTTCACGTGAACCAAATCAGAGAAGACCATTTCAAAAAGATGGATTGAAAATAGCCCAGCTTTTTTGCAACCGGCACTAAGTACCTGATTGAATGATTACAAAAGTTCAACAGCTGAGTCATAATTTCGACACAGTCCCACACACATAAACTCGCTCACCAACAGACGATGAAATAACATTATCAGCTGTTTTTCCAAGGATGAATAATAATTATCCTTTTAATGTCCTTCAGCGAGTTTTCCCAGGGATGAGACCTATTGCAATCGAATCTTTATATTATGAACCTACTATGTTCTGAATTTTGTGAGAATCGTTAGAGCCGTTCTCGAGATTTGGTGAAATACAAACATTTAAACATCTAACCATCCAAATATTCAAACATCTAAAAATCCAAACATATAAACAGAAGTTGCTCGTATGATAGTAAAGGATTTATTGATAAACAGAACACAATTCTCTAAAATGATCGTGTTTATATTTCACAGCTGGCTATATTTATGTCATCTTATAAATTTCGGGGATGCGATATTTTGATTTTTCACATGCTCACTCGCTCACTCACTTTTTTACTATCCACAGACGACGGAAGTCTAAGCTGTAATGTCGTTCAACGAGTTTTCCCAAGGATGAGACCTAGTGCAATCGAATTTTTATATCATAAACCTACTATGTTCCAAATTTCGTGAAAATCGTTAGAGCCGTTTTCGAGATCAGTTGAACATAAATGACCAGATATAAATATACAGAAATTGCTCGCCTAATATAATAGGATAGGATAGTATGAAAAGTATGCATGAAAAAATGAATACGATGATGATAAACCGCAGGGTTGTTGAAAATAATGATAATGCGTTTGCTCGCCTCTAAGCCTAATTGACCGAGTGAAGTGTGGTCTAAGATTTAAGTCGACGGTTTTGCATTTCTCTTTATGTCTATATGTTCAAATGTTTATATGTTGCGCATTTACAGCGAAACGCAGCAATAGATTTTCATGAAATTTGACAGATATGTTCCTTTCTACTTTCCTTGCTTGCCCTATTACCATAGGTAAGGAAAGTATTGCTTTCCGAAAAAAATAAGGTACCCAGTTTCTAAATTTCTATACGTTTCAAGGTCCCCTGAGTCCGAAAAAGTGGTTTTTGGGTATTGGTCTTCAAGGTCCCCTGAGTCCGAAAAAGTGGTTTTTGGGTATTGGTCTGTATGTGTGTGTGTATGAGTGTATGTGCGTCTGTGTACACGATATCTCATCTCACAGTTAACGGAATGACTTGACATTTGGAACGTGATGTCCTTACACTATAAGGATCCGACACGAACAATTTCGATCAAATGCAATCCAAGATGGCGGCTGAAATGGCGAAAATGTTGTCAAAAACAGGGTTTTTCGCGATTTCCTCGAAAACGGCTCCAACGATTTTGATCAAATTTATACCTGAAATAGTCATTGATAAGCTCTATGAACTGCAACAAGTCCCATATCTGTAAAAATTTCAGGAGCTCCGCCCCATCTGTGCAAAGTTTGATTTTAGATTCTCAATTATCATCCTTCATAATTATAAAATTAAAGAAAAAATTTCAAGTGGAAAAGATTGATCATGAAAATCTCTGCAATTAATGTTTTGTAACATTTCCACCTAAAATTGTAAATAATCTTGAAATTCGAGAAAATGTGATTATTAAATTGCAAACTGTTGGCAAGTGGTGATTCTATTAAATCATTCACTACGAAGAGATAGCGGACATCGTGTGTCTCCAGTGTTATTGACCTATCACCAGCTGTCTCATATCTTCGAATAGTAGACTTGAGATGCGCGAGAACACTTGCGTCAGGTGATCAATTTTCATAACGGTAAGGGAAGTTGTGTGAGTGCGCCACACCAGATTTTTGAATTTCGCGTCGACGTATATACATGTTTTTTTAATGTTTAATTTTAAGAATAATACAAAAGGAAAAGAGTTTCCTTCGAACACCAATATTACCGTAGAAATCAGACTATAGAATTATTCATCATAAATTCAAATTCAGCTGTCCAGTGGACTACTAGTAGTTCTGTAAACAGTAGACCTCTCGCAGTTATAAACCACAGCCTCCTCTTATACTGTCCATCAGAGAAAATCCTGTCTGTATGTCGTGCCGGTGAGATATCAGTGTGAAAACGACTTATGGCTGTTGGAATTGGTGTATCAGAAATGCTAACATCAGAAGCTAATCTTCTACAAGAAATACTGGCAACAGGTCAGCCCGAGTTAGAAGCAGAGAAAGGTCGAAGAATAGTCCACACAACACCTGATTTTTTTATCAAGTTAGATTGAGATATAAATTGCATGCGTCATTGCATGCAATTTTGTAATCCACTCGATAGCTGATTTATGATAACTCTAAAGTCTAATTTTTACGGTGATATTGGCGTTCAAAGGAGACTCCTTTTCCTTTTCTATTATCTTAAAAATGCAAAATTTCAAAAAATCGAAATTCATTCAATCAAAAACGCGAAATTCGAAAAGGAACATACCTGTCAAATTTCATGAAAAACTACTGCCGCGTTTCGCTGTAAAGGCGGAACATAAATATAAACATTATAAACATAATAAACATAAAGAGAAATGCAAAACCGTCGACTTGAATCTTAGACCTCACTTCGCTTGGTCAATAATACTACAATTTCAAAAACATAGAACATCTTGAAAATGTATCTTCCCATCAAAGTTAGTAGACAGTTGTCTACTAACTTTGTCTTTCCATAAGCTGAGGCCATGATTATAGTTTGGAGTTTGGAGCTATTGATGAAAAACATTTTTTACGTTTTTCCTTTTTAATCTGATGATTAAAATAGAAACAAATATTATTGTAAAGATTTATAAAATCATGAAAATTGAGAAATGAAGTTTGTAGGAAATCAGTATTATGATAGTTTATTTTGTTAATTCTAACATACCGATTTTTCGCCAACACGACAACACAGAATGTTCTCTGATGGGTTGATTGAATTGGCGTATCGACGGCAGCCAGACCTGATAACACTCTCACATTCCGGGACTACACGTCACGGTACGGTAGGATAGAACTAGGATAGCTCTATGTTTATTTAGGATTCTTTCTAGACATTTCAAATTAAAAAATTATTTATTGATGAGAAAACATAACAACAGGTCAATGTAACTTACTGAGCGCGAGATCTACTGTTCACAAAGCTACGACTAGTAGAATAAATTCGACTGTCGGCCCTATTCCTCCTCTTAACTAAAGAAAATTATCCGAATCCTATACAAAATAACCATTCTCCTTTCGTCACAAAATTTACTTTGTGACAATGTAATAATAACTGTTCATTCTCATTTGAAATAATCAATTATATTCTACTAAGCAATAAATTGTATTATCCAATAATTCCATGATGAATTTCCATACTCAAGAATGCAATATTCTTTCAATTAGCTATCAATTCCACAATGTTAAAAGACGATCTGGCAACAGAGCAAAACAAGAAAGAGGTAGCGCTATCAGCTTTGTTGACTGATAGCAATACCACTGATATATATACCAACACTGCCATTATAACGTGAACCACATAGAGGCGCACTTAAAACGGATATTTTAGAATCTCCGAAAATATGTCCAAAATCTACGTTCTCCATCGTTTTCTGCGTTTTCCCAATTTTCTAAAGAATCAATCAACAAATTGAGTGGATAACATGTGATTTGAACATTTACAAAGAGTTACAGTTTGTAACAGCTGTGCCTAGTTGAAAGTTGTGTGTATATTTTTGGCTTCAAAATTTTCTGAAATAACTTAATTTATTCAAAGTGCGGTGATATTGAGTGCAAAATCTGACTATAATTTGGTATTTCAAATAATTCTAAATTCAAAATTTCTAGCCAATATATTATATTCTTGGACAGAACTTTGAACTTTGAAATTTCCTCAGTAAGAACATGACCTATTTTTTCGGACATTTCATTATTTATCAAAATTTGGGAACAGAATAGTTTTGGGCTATGCCTGTTGTTCTATCCCGATCATATTCATATGATTTGTAATTATATCAACGAATAGATAAATAAATAAACATCCCTCTTGGAAGCATGCCTGCTTATATTATGGTATTGTTGAAATATAAGGCAAACATGTTCTTTGAAATTTTTTATTCATGTTGAGTTCTTATCACATATAAAGTACATTCATCATTAACTGTATCTTCCGTTTCAAATAATCAATGGCAAACAAAAAAATGTAGTAGATCATTTCAGCTATAGTCATTATACTTATGCCTAGAAATGCATCCAAGTAGAAAACGGTGGAATCCATCATCTTATAGTTATTGTATGTGAAGGTACGAACTTTGGGATGAAGAACGACGTCCCTAAATAAAATTTCAATAGTGTGATTTTCATTTTGATTAGAGTAAACTCTAACATACTTTGTCTCTGGAAGAATCGACGTTCTCCAGAATAGTCTCTGTAACCCGTATTTTTTTCTAGGCCTTTCTTCAAGCCATACTTCATGTGGCGACGTTCTAACTTTATGAAATAATTCATAAGATATCACCTTGTAGTCTGTGTAGTTACAAGATGGCAAACAGTGACAAGAATCTACAAATTTCCTTTCACCCGTGTCATAATGAGTGGCTTTGGCAACATCCAACGCACACGAACTGTATTCATCAGAGCAAATGTATGTTGATTCGTTGTGCGGCATGAAAAACAGGACACATCCACATTCTCTCAAAGCTCTTTTGGTGGAGCACTCCATTAAACAATTTTGTCGTGTATAATATTGAAAAAATTCCAATGTTCTCTCCGTTGTGTTGTAGCATTGTTTGTCATATGGAACCTTGTACAGGAAATCGTTCTCATTTACAGGATATCTGATGATTTGTTCAGGTTCTATATGAATGCGAGAGCCTTTCGATAAATGGAGACGATGCCATCTCATGAATGGATTCGGAACTTCCCAGGGATTGTGGATTATGAATCGAAGTGAATTGTCTCTGCCAATAAAAAAGTCTCCAAAATGATGCACGTGATTATAAACATATTTAATTTCATAGTTTATGTGTGATTGATTCAGTAAGGTAGGGTACTTTTTTGGTGGAAGAACGATGGGGGAACTCGATGTCCGATTCTCGGTAAATGATGGAAATCCATGGATTGTATCAGTAACCCAAACGTTCTTTTTTGTGTCACGTTCCATTGAATCATTGCGTAGAAAATGACTTACTGAATCCTTCCTGTAAATCTTTGAAGGTGGAAACATATTGCTGGAAAGACAGTATCCCCTGAACATAAAAGTTGAACTTTTCGAGAATTCATTTCCAAAAGCTGATTCAATAGATAAACTGCTAGGCAGTGAGGCATCATGGAAAAACTGTTCAAGAATTGAATCAGCTATAACAAACCTTTTTTCACTTTTATTTGTGTATTTTTCAGTGGAACGTGAAAATGAGAACTTTTCATCAAATGCTTCCCCAGACATACCTAAAATATCCACTATTTTGTATATCTCATCACTATAATGTTTCTTTAAGAAATCTTTAATTTTATCAAATATGGTACTTCTAATAGGGCCACAGATGGTGAGTGCAGGAATAGGTAGGGTAGAGATGCTTTGAGGAGTATTTGCCAGTTCTAACGTCATGGGAGATTCTTTCCATCCATTTATTTTTATCGTGTATATTGTAAACAATGAAATGACA